>NC_035161.2:20954215-21294572 GCF_001659605.2 Manihot esculenta
TATCAAGCCACCGGTCCTATCATCGTCGAATAATCGAAAAATGTTATATTTATCTCCACCTTATTACAATATAAAAGGAGAAGAATTGCGGAGGCAAAGGTACGTTGTTTTTAGACACTAAAGCTCTAAGCAGTTTTTTGCATTCTCTATTTTTCGATACTGATTTGAGAGTTAGAGTGGTTGTCGTGGGCATCCACCACTACCACATGTTTTCTTCCTTGCATGTTCTAGCCAATCACAGCGTAGCTCCACTTCGGCCATGTCATCAATCTAATCTCTATAATATCATTTGATTCCGTTGTTGGGAATCCATCGAACTCTATCTGTTTATTTGGATTAAAACCGGTATCTTGTTCTTTTTTCTTCTAAAAAAGGGATCTTTCCTCTTCAATCTCCCAAAATGGCCGGAATTGTACACATCATTATGGGAGGCTTGATAAGGGTAAAGGGAAAAAAAGTGCGTGACAGAGGACGTCTTGTCTATCCATCAGGAACCACGTACCAAGTAAGAGGTAAGGTTCGATCCTATCGACAAGGCGGTCGGATTCTTTTAGAACGATCCGCTAGTCGTTAAGATCCTCCTGAACCAGTACGAGGTAAGGTGGGTACTTGTAGATAAAGGTAGCTCTATTAAATCTCCTCATCTTAAATATTTTTAATAAGTTGGGCTTAGATAAAAACAACCTTATCAGAGTTTTCTATCCTTTAATGGGATTAGGAGATAAGACCGTAGCAGTACTGGGTAACATCAACCTTCCCCTGATATTGGGTGATGAGAAATATAGGTGAGAGTTGTATGCAGAGTTTGCAGTGGTAGATATCACATTTGTGTACAATGTGATACTCAGTCGTCCAGTCCTAAACTGCCATGGTATCATTATTAATATGGGTACTATATGTCTTAAGCTTCCAGCTCCAAGGAGAATAGCAGTGGTTCGAGGCAATCCGAGATTAGCTAGAGAAGGTTATGAACACCCATAAAAAAGCCTAAAAAAAGTGACTATGCCCATCGACTTACTGAAAAATTAAAATGTCACGTAAAATTAGAACCAGCAGACCTGGTAGAAGAGATCTAGATAAGGAAGGAGCAAAAGGTACAGTTCAGCACTGCGCTAACAGTGAAATAAGGGCTTGTCTGGTAGAGTTGCTAAAGAGTCGAGTGTCAACTTTCGCTTAGCCCCCAAAGGACGTAACGGGTGTAGACCCGGCTCTTATCACCCATAAGCTATCTGTTGACAAGAGTGTCAAACTAGTCCAACAAAAAAAAAGAAAGTTTGCACCAAAAAGGTAGCAAGTGATCAAAGAGGAGGTTGGTAAGCTTTTGAGCAGAGGATTGATAAAGGAAGTACAATATCCCACATGGCTGACTAATGCGGTCTTGGTGAAGAAGGCTAACAAAAAGTGGAGAATGTGCATGGACTTCACTTACCTAAATAAAGTATGTCCAAAAGATCATTACCCATTACCATCCATCGACAGGTTAGTGTACTCGACCTCAGGTCATGTAGTGGTCTCTTTCCTTGATGCTATCTCAAGATACCATCAAATCATCATGGATATCGAGGATGCAGAGAAAATCACATTCATAACAATCGAAGGAGTTTACTGCTACAAGGTGATGCCTTTTGGTTTAAAAAATGTAGGAGCCACGTACCAAAGGTTAGTGTCAGAAATCTTTAAGGATATAGTGGGATCAATCATCGAGGTATACGTAGATGATATGGTGGTAAAAAGCCGATCATTAAAAGAATACCCGAAGGATATCCAGAGGGCCTTTGATGTCTTGGACAAGGCAAGCATGAAGCTAAACCCAAAAAAGTGCACCTTTGGAGTAAAGGCGGGGAATTTTCTAGGATATATCATCTCAAAAAGGGGCATAGAGGCAAATCCTGAGAAGATCAGTGCTATCCAAAACATGGAAGCACCAAAAACTATCAACCAAATACAAAGGTTAAATGGGCGAGTTATTGTCCTGGGCCGATCCATATCATGCTTAGCTAGAAGGTGTCTCCCGTTCTTCAAAGCCTTAAAAGGAAAAGTAACTTTGAGTGAGGGGAAGAGTGTGTAGAGGCATTTGAAAGTCTAAAAATCTTTTTATCATCTCCTCCGTTGCTTAGCCCGCCTGTCGAAGTTGAAGTCTTATTTCTATATTTATTTGTGAGGCAGGAAATAATTTCCTCGGTACTCGTTCGCAAAAACAATGAGAACAAAGCCCAGAATATTACGCCAGCCAAGTTTTGAAAGAGGCAGAGTTGAATTACCCTCCTCTTGAAAAATTGGTATTTGCAATACTCATGTCAGCAATAAAGTTACGATTATACTTCGAGTCACACACCATAGAAGTCAGAACCGATTACCCTCTGCGAAAGGTTTTGCATAGGCTGGAGCTATCAGGACGGTTGTCTGCCTGGGCGATAATTTTATCAGTCTACAATATCAGATATGTTCTAAGGAAGACCATGAAAGCCCAGGTATTTTCTAAGGAAGACCATGAAAGCCCAGGTATTAGCCGACTTTGTCGCAGAATTGACTCTATTATTAGAACCTGTAGAATCTTCTGAAGCGACCATAAAAGAATGGAAGATTCGAGAAGATGGAGCTTGCAAGGTTGGGGGATCAGGAATCAGAATCCTTTTGCAGTCTCAAACTGGTATAAAGCTTCAATATGCGGCAAATCTTGCCTTCAAAGCCATCAACAACATAGCCAAGTACGAGACAGTAATAATGGCCCTAAGAATCATCAAGGAGCTAGGTATATAAAAATCTATTATTTTTCGTGACTCACAATTGGTTGTCAATCAGTGCCAAGGATAATTCAAAGTCTGAAAATCGAACCTCATCAAATATAAGGAAAAGGTTCGGTCCTTAATAGAGAAAGTCAAAGGCGGGCAAGGCATCTGCGAACTTCGCTAGGTAGCCAGAGGCAACAATGAAGAGGCGGATCTTCTAACTCAAATAGTAGCGGCAGGTGAACAACACTCGACTCAATCTTTCCAATTCAAGGAGGTACACACTCTAGCAATGGAGATGGAAGAGTCTTTCCTCATAGAAGAGGGGGAATCATGGATGACGCCTGCATACAAATTCTTGATACAAGACAATCTTCCAGCTGATAAGTTATCAGCTAAACAGATAATAAAAAAGTCTTCTAAATATGCACTGATTGATGGTTGGTTGTACGGGAGGTCCTCTACACAGCTATGGCTGCAATGTGTTACAGAGGAAGAAGGCCAGGAAATCCTAAAAGATATTCATGAAGGTGATTGCGGGAGCCATATAAAAGCATGGACAATCACTCGGAAAGCACTCAGACAAAGGTACTACTGGCCAATGATAATGCAGGATGCGAAGCAACTTGTCCAGAAGTGTCAAAGATGCCAAGTACATGCAAACATCCCAAGCACTCCGGAAGAAATGCAAGTGGCCATTAGAAGTCCTTGATCTTTCTTTAAGTTGGGGATAGACATCCTTGGCCCATTCCCCAAGACATTCGGGTTAAGGAAGTTTGTTATTGTGGCAGGAAATCACTTCAGTAAATGAGCGGAAGCTGAGGCAGTACAGTCCATGACTACCCAACAAGCAATCTCATTTGTCAGCAAGAATATATTCACCTGATTCGAAATACCCAAAATAATGATCACTGATAATGGAACTCAGTTTACAAGCACTAGGTTTAGAGAGTTTTACAAGAAATGAGAAATTGATTTGAGGTTCAGCTCAGCCTATCACCCCCAATCCAATGGTATGACAGAGGTCACAAATAGGACCATACTACAAGGGCTATAGAAAAGACTCGACCAAGCCAAAGGCAATTGGCTTGAGGAGTTACCTACATACTATGGGCATACAGGACTACTCCCTTGTATACAGGGTCGAAGCAGTCGTCCCGCAGAAATACTAGTGAGTAGCTCCAGTATACAACACCCTAAAATCATAGGACATCCCAAAAAGATGCAATTCAATATGAACCAGGCCAAATTCTTAAAAGAAAAGGCCACAATCAGATGAGAGTTTATAGGAACAAAATATCCAGAATATTTATCAGTAAGGTCAGGCCGCGAGCCTTCAATGTGAGAGACTTAGTCCTCAAAAGAACAGATATAAAGGGAGGCAACGCCAGGCTCGTAAGCTGGGCAAGAACTGGAAAGGGTCGTTTAGGGTCTTAGAATTTATTTGTCTAAGGTCCTATAAGCTAGCCAAACTAAATGGTCAAGTTATTCTCCACACGTGGAATATTTATAATTTGAGAAAATTTTATCAATAATGAGTTAACGAGGTTATTTTTATGTTGTATACTTCAGTGAAAAAGAACGATAGACTAAAGAGACAAGAACAGGCCACAAGGCAGTTTTTGCCAGGCCAAATCACAAGGCGGTTCCTTCTAGACCATTCGGACATTGGTCCCATAAAATAAGACTACGAGGCAGTTTTTGCCAGGCCATGTTACAAGGCGGTTCCTGCCAGACCATTCAGGTGTTGGTCCCACTAAATAAGGCCATAGAGCAATTTTCACCAGATCAGGTCACAAGGCGGTTCCTACCAGACCATTCGGACATTGGTCCCACTAAATAAGGACACAAGGCAGTCTTCACCAGGCTAGGTCTTAAGGCGGTTCTTGCCAGATGATTCGAGCATTGGTTTTACTAAACAAGGCCACAAGGCAGCTTTCACCAAGCCAAGTCACAAGGCGGTTCCCACCAGATCATTTGGGCATTGGTCCCACTAAACAAGGCCACAAGGCAGTTTTCGCTAGGCGGTTCAAACAGAAAAAATCGATCGAACCGAATTAATTTTAAAATTCGGTTCGATTTTTTATTCAATTCGGTTCGGTTTTTAATTTTAAAAATTTCGGCTATTTTGGTTCGGTTCGGTTCGATTTTGATTAGAAAAAATCAAAAAAACCGAATCGAACCGATTAGTGATAATAATATGTTATTTTCAATAATATAGAGAAATTAAATTATATTAAGATTAAAATATTTTAATTGAATTTTAAAATATTAAAAATAAAGTGTAAAAAATAAAAAATTTATTAAAAATCAAAATCGATCAAACCGAACCGAATCGAACCGAATCGAACCGGTTCGGTTCGATTCACTTTATGACCAAAATCAATTCGGTTCGATTTTTATAAATACTAAAATTTTGGTTTTCGATTTATTTAGTTCGATTTGGTTTTGAACCGAACCGACCGAATGCTCACCTCTACTATAAACCATTATTAGTGTTTATATCAAACTCAAACCACCTGCACATGAGACAAGTGTAATATCAAGTCTAAGGATTATATGCATTATTATGATCTAGATAAATAAACATTGACAATAGTAAACCCTATGTGTTATTCATTTAATGCCACTAGTGTAGTCCACTCATCACGATGAGTACTCACATGTCTACCTAAATATCATATGTCCTGTAGCATGAGATTCATCACTTTATTATCTTCAATATCACTATATTGATTAGTAGAGACAGATAGAGGTGACAATATACTCTAGATAAATAGTTTTCAATGAGTTATCCTATGACTGTGAATATTTTATAATATTTTATATAAGTACGTTTCGTCATTGAGAATGAAATTACTATCAAAATTTAATGAGCAATAAATTATATTTAATTATTTAAATAATTTTTAATTAATTAAATTATTTATTATTTATACCTTGAGAGATAAGATTATATCAAATCAATATTATAGTGTATGACTTTAGAGTAAATATTTCTCTCATAAACATCAAAGAATGTGGGAATTTTGACTTGAATAAAGATAAGTCTGTGGAAAGGGTGTTACTGGATCGATCTTCTTACCTTCAATCAGTAACTTTCAGGCCATGTCTAAGCATGCGTTGGTTGATCATGGTTTGCTAAAAGAGGCTTCTAGAGATGTGTTATAGTTGTTTTAAGGACGCTACCTCTGCTTTTTGATCGTTGAGTTCTCCTTAAACTCTTCGAATACTCTGCTTTGGTTGGGCGATGATTTCAGTGATGTTAAGAGTTTCTTTCAACAGCACATGTTTTTGACCTTCGATATCTCCCGATATTATTTTGTCCAACTATAAAATCCCTTCAACAGTCCAACGCTATTAATCAATCATTCAGGAATAATAATTAAAATATTATATTTTCTCTGTTGTGTAAAAATAATATTATAATTAATATAATTAATAATAACAAATTTTATTTTTTTTTAATCAACCCTGCAAATATTACTAAATTGAAAATTAATAACAATAATATTAACATATTATTAAAGAGATTTTTTTTTTTTACAATTGATATTAAGTTAACTTAAAGAAAAAGTCTATAATTTAAGACAATAAAAAAGAAAAATAACTCTATTTAATAAATAAAATAAATTATTATTAAATCTCTTAATTGATCAAAATTAATTATTTTGGTCTTTATTTTATTAAAACTCAATTGAAGACTTTGTATTTGGTAAAATATTATTTAATATTTTATCAAAAAAATTAATTTATTAAAATTTATATTATTTAATTTTTACAACTTTTTTAAAAGTAAATTTCTGATTGTATTAATAAAATTTTATTAAATAAAGAGTGATATCATCCCAAACAAATAAACGATTATACCTAATAAATTCTCTAGTCAAAATATAAGTAGTTAGTAGCATTACGACGAATTCATCTAACAAAAAATATAAGTAGTTAGTAGCATTACGACGAATCCATCTAACAAAAATATCAGTTCTAGAGTCTAACAAAGATTTATAATCATTTAAAAATCAAACCACTGTATAAGATAATTTGACAAAAATGTTCCTGAAGTCTCTGTCTAGACCTCTGCATAAGATAATTTGGCGCTCCTTCATTTTTCTCATCTCTCGAGCATAAATCGTTAAAGGTTTCCGGCGACATAGAATATTTTTCATATCATACTCTTTATAGTGGCCAACAAAATCCCCGACCAATTTAGCCCATGTCACGTTATAATAACGAGAAAGGAGGTCTTTGTTTAGAATTCAAAAATCAGAATGAGTTAGAGGGATATGGAGATGATTTTCATTATCTTATATCTACTTCCAAACAAGCAGGAATCGATTATATAACCAAAAGCTTCATTCTCTATATTTTCAAAACAAACATTATTAAAAAACCAAAACAGATATCTTTTTGCCTCTAATTTCATAATAGATACTCCTTTAAAAGATGTCATAAATCTAGCAAAGAGGTCTATATATTCTAAAAATTAATTGAATTGTATATGAGAAATATTTTCACTATACAGAAATTATAAGTGACGATTGAAATATCTCTAGAGCTCTTAATATGGATAACATCTTTTTCTCTTTCATTAATAGTTAATTGACGCAGATCGTCATGTATGAGAAAAGGAAAAAAAGAAGTTAAATTTAAAGGGATGAAAAGGCGAGAGCATGAGTCTCAAAGGGATCACATAGGAAAACTTTTAATTTTTACAACTTAATTATATATGTATATTTAATTCTCATAATTTAACTATTTATATATTATTTATAGTATCAAAATTAAGATAAATAGTCTAATTTTTTTAATATTTAACGGAGTCTTTTTTATTAGAAAGAATGTCTTTTTTTTTTCTGAAGCTAAGAGTATAATTTATTTAAAACGTTAATTTCACAAGATTAAAAATATTTTAATTTAAAAAATACATTCTAAATTATTAATTTTTGCAACCTATCCCCATAATTGAAGTATCCGTGATAACAGCAGAGATGAGCCAGGACCATGAAGACATTAACCACCCCCAATCAACCAAAACACATTTCTTTCTGTTGACTGTAGATGTGGGATCCCTATCTCCATCTCCTCATGTTTCGTAGACTTAGGGTTTAATCTTTTTTTCCCAAATTCCCTTCTCAATTGCCTCTGCTTATTCAATTTTTGAAATTATCAGATTGTAACAATGGAAAACAACAACGACGCCAGCAGCGACACGAACACCACCCCTAACGCCATCGTATCCATGGAGAACCTCAACCAGGTAGCCAATTGGTTTGGCGCCACCGTGATCTCCGCCTTCTTCTCATCGCTCGAGCGTTTTTCTTGCGTTAACGTCGCTACCAACGACCCCGATGACGATGATAATGAAGATGAGGTCAATGTTCGTCCTCTTTCTATCTCCACCGACCACCACCAAAGCGACGATGTCGCCAACCTCCCGGTTTGATTTTTCAATAAAGAAATTCTTATGGGTATTTGTGTACCGCTTTTCCGCTTATCCCTCTCTCAAACCAAACCCCCCCCCCCCCACCACAAAAAAAAAAAAATCCCTTGCGTCGTCTGTTTGTGAGTTTTCAGGGTTTTATAAATATAAATTGTTACATTTCTCTTGTGAAAGTTGAATTTGTTTCTGTTATTTGAGGGCTTAATGCTCAATTGAGCTTTTTGTACATTGATGCTTTTCTTTTTCTTTCTTTTTTTTTATAATATATTAACGTGCCTGTTCTAGAGGAGTTAAAGGTTTGACAATTTGAGGTTTTCATTTGCAAATTATAGTTCAGTTGTCTTTTTTGCCTCTTTTTACATGATGGTCAAGTTTCTCAAGGAGCTTGTTACTAGCTGTGTTTAAATGCAAAACTATAAGGAAAATAGATGGGATTTCATTTGAATTGCGGAATAATTTGATACCAGTATCTATTTTAATCTGATAATGATTGAAATGACAGGGCGCAAAAACCTTCTGTTATCAGTCAGGGGAATTATAACAATATCAAAGTACAAAGATTTATATGAGCAGTTGTGTGCTTGAGTGCCTGTATGTTTGGTTTTATGGATTTATGGAAGTAGTAGATGTTGGGCAGTTGAATATATTATTATTATTTGATTGATTATAGATGCTAGAAATCATGAAACAAATGTCTCAGCTAGAGTGTGGTGTGGGATGATGCAAAGGGTATGGAGTTTCTTCTTTTAAACCAAGCATAGGTTCAGAATGTAAAATGACGGTCAAAAAGATTTTGTTAGGTGCTTTGAAAATTTTAAGGAAGTTTCTTTTAATAAGCAATTCATAACTTGTGATGACTTAAAACTGCTATTTCTGATTACTTCCCTCTAGAGAGTTTTCCCTTTTAATCCTTAATATTAACTAAGGAAATTAATCCCTATATTATAAGATAACTCACTAATTATTCACTTAAGTTTAAAAAATAAATTAAAATATTTTTAAAATTTTAAAAAATTTATTAGTTAGTCCTTTTAATTTTATTTGTTAAATGTTTTACTATTTAATCCCTATAGTTTAAAAAAACTTATTAGTTGGTCCCTCAATTTTGTAAAAAAGTCTACTAATTAGTTTTTTAGATTTTTTTGCAATAATTAATAGCTAAAATTAACGGAGGGACTAACTATTAGACTTTTATAAATGTTAGAGATATTTTACTGTATTTTTCAATATTGATGGATCAACTAGTGAATTTTTTATAATACGGGGACTAAATAATAATTTTTCTTATTAACTATCAATTTCTCCTTAGACATTATTTTTCGGGTTGGACGTTTACCTTTTTTAACTCCCTTTCTTGAGGCATGCTATCAGTTGACTTGGGACTTTTTCTTTTTTCTTTTTTTTTTGATTTGGAGGGGGGAGAAAATATAACATTTTTATTTTCCATTAGCACATTGTCCAGTGAATTCCCATTTTATGAGTCATTGCTGAAGGTTTGTTTGAAGAAGGTATTTAGCATGATGAATTTTACGGGCAGGGTTATCCTGTTTTAATTAGCCCTAGCCCAATGGTTATGAATCTAATGGGCTTGGATTATCTTACCAATGGAATAGTTTTTGCATAGAAATTTTTTGAGTATGATGTTATGCTGAATGAGAGTAGGGGATGGTATAGGGATTGTTATTTGCAATAAGGCCATCAGGCTGCTGTTGTATTTGTCTCATTTGATGCTTTAGTTTCTTTGTTTTGTTGAATCCACTTGGTCGTCTTGCTTCAGATTGTTTATAATTGTTTATCAAACGTAGCATCTGCAGTGTACATGAATTATTCCATTACATTAGTGCTGCATTGGCCTTATGAAAATGGCCAAATAAAATTGCAAAAAATCTAAATGTTTTACAAGGAAAAGTAAAACAAGAGGAGATCTACGGTGCCAATATTATTTGCGTCTTACTGCTTCGGCTATACCTCTTCTACACACATGCATCTCTCTGTCTCGCGATTGCATGCACACCAGGTCTCTAGTATAGATTAATAGAAGTGCTACATAGTTGTGTTATTCTTGCTCAGGACATCAATCTGGTAAATGTTCAACTTACCAGTATTGCTACCTTCATGCTCCTGCAAGCAAAGCGGCACAGTATGGCACCGTTTGATTATGTACAGCTTTGCTGTCATTCCCTTCAAATGCTTGTTTTTGCTGACCTTTGGTTTGTATTTGGATTAAGTAGTAGTGAAAGTCGACAATTCCAAGGTGCTGACTCCTTTCAGGTGTTTCTTTCTGTTTTCTGCCAGTCTCTTTGGCACTTGTTCTGGTTTTCATAAAGACCTCCTCCTCCTCTCCTTCTTCTCCTCCTCTCCTTACATATGGGAACCTTCTGTATCATTTACTCCTCTCCTTACCTATGGGAACGAATGTATAATTTATTGGGGTTTATTTGGGTTCATTTTGAATCATTAAATTGGTAAAAATAGCAGTGATCTGATTTATTTATAATTACCAAGCATTTGCAGTCAATGAGGGAGTTGGTTTTCTATCAGCTGCTTCCTGGGTTTAGCGATGGGATTTTCAGGGTAATTGTCTCCTGTATTCACCAGTATTCAGCTCCTAAGATCGATTGTCTAAAAGGGTTAGGCAAATTGAATTTGCTTTGCCTCTACATATTCAGAAAGTATTATTTGTATGGAGCGTTTTACAATTCATTGGTCATTCACTATTTTTGACAGTAGCAGAGCTAGACCTAGCCTTTTTCCATGTCATGGTAAAGGCTAGACCGGCCATTGACCCAGTACAATTATTTGCTTATGAAAAATCTGTTTCTACAAGTCGAAGGATACTTTATTTTTGGGCCAATGGTCCTTTTAAACCCTGTTAATTGGCTCGAGGGCCACTTATGCTCTGATTAATTTTTTAAATTTATTTAAACCTCTGAGATATGGAATAAATAAAAATTAAGACCAAAATTGACAAATTACAGAGCAAATAAGGATTACGAAGATCACGTGAGTAGCAGACGATGGGCCAACGTTTGTCATCTATTTCCGTTAACAACACATCCCTTTCACTTATCCATTCAAAACCCATTTATGTCTCACTGATTCTCTCTCAATTCTTTGAATATCTCATTCTCTCTGGTTGTTCTGTGGAGAGAAATGGCTTCGCACTCTTCAAGCAGTCGTTCAACAAGCCATGTAAGAGGCGATCCAAGGAGGAGAAGTTTGATGAAAGAGAATTTCTCCTCATTTTCTTAATAAAGCCCTAAATTCATTTCCTTGAAAAGTTTATGCAATTATCCATTTTTTTATCTTTCCCTGAATTTTTTAGATAGTTCATGAATTTTTTTTTTATCAGGATAAAGTCACCATTAAGGCTCTATGCATTCTCTGCAATGGTGGAGATTTAAGGCACAAAATCACCCAACTATCTTAATCTTTCTTGTTTTGTTTCTGATCTTTGAAGTTACAAAGCAAAGTCCTGATTTTCCTTTTTTTTTTTTTTTTTTGTTGTTGTTGTACTAGCTAGTTTAAGCTCATTTTCAATAAAAAAAATTTTAATTTTTGGAGATTTTTGTGTTTGGGTATTATAATTCTAACACTTTAAGCTGCAAAAGATTTGAATTTTTTTTTTTTTTTTTGTTAATGTTTACTAGATTGTAGAGTTTTAGGAGTTTTAAGCAATCTATGAATAATGGAAGCAAATGGGAGACTAAGTTTGGGGGTAACCGTGAAGGTAGATTAAGCTTCAGACAATTTCAAAGTAGCCCTTAAAACTAAAAATCCTTTGAGCATTCATTTATGACTTTTAATTAGGGATAGGTAGCAACTAGTTGTTTTCTGAATGAGAATTTATGCACCTTCGTAGACGGAAATATCGACTCTGTCAATTTTGGCTTTAATTACTGTCTATTCCATATGTCAATGGTTTAAATGGACAAAAAAAAAATTGATTAGGATATCAGTGACTCTCGAACCAATTGACAGAGAGTTTAAAAGGGCCTTTAGCCTTTTTTTGTTCTCTTTTTTTAGGAAATAACTTAAAATTTTAGATTCTAAAACAGCTACATAATTTTTTTCAATGCTTTATTAATAACTTAGTTAAAATGCTTATTAATAACTGCATGTTGGAAAAATATTCTAAAAATTTTAGAACAAATAAATAATTATTATAATTTTTTTAAATGAAAAATAATTTATATTTATAGTTCTGATATAAATATAGTTGTTGGAGTTGCATTAGATATAAATAAAGTCGTTTAACCATTAGAGTAGTCATTATATCATATTCTGAAAAACTCAAGTTTAACGGTAAACACTTTTGATCCTATGCCGCCTAAAAGGTGATTTTAGAGAGCAAAGATTTATTCTTCAAAATTTTAAAAAGTATAACTTTTAACTTTCAATCTTCAATCTATTTGAACCTTGTGCCCTTTCAGATCTTCATTATTTTTATAAATAATTTAAAAAATACTCCAATTGTAAGATTTTATATTGGTATTTCAAAAAGTTACATTTTTATGGACTAAAAACATAGGTTATAAACTTTCAGTTTTTGATATATTTTGAATTATTGTAACCTATAATTTAAAATCTTTTATTCTATAGAAAAATCACTTGAAAATGCTCCATATGTATGTTTCATTTTGGTCCCAAAAAAGTTTTTTTTTTTAAAATGCTATATTTGTAAATTTTAGAAGTTAAATTATAAACTTGAGCAAATACTATTAATTAATTAAAATTTATAAGACATAAATTAAAAAAAAATAATTATATTTTGATTCCCTTGAAGATGCTTCTAATACTTGCACTTTAATTTTTAAAATTGAAGTAATTCTATTAATTTGTATTAGAGATTTATAAGCCCACATAAATATTTATAAAATTAATTAATAACATATGAATTGTTTATTACCATCAAAATTAGGATTTAGACACTTAGGTATAATTATTTTCCTTTTTATGATACCAAACAATTGATAGATGATAAGAAAATAATTACAAATGTTATTATATGAATTTAAAAAGAAAAAACTTTCTTTTAATGTACTTCCCTTTTAAAAACACTTTATGGTGTTTTCTTTTTATTTTTATTTTTAAAATTGGTTCAATGAGATAAAATGCAATAAATTCTATATAAATGAATGAATTTCTTGAATATTAAATCAATCATAGAAAATGCAACTCAAAGTAGTTATCATACACATAATCAACTCAAAGTATCTATAACTCAAGTTAGTCAAATAGAAATCAATCATAAATGTGCCAACTCCTCGATCAACGCAAATATACATATCTTCCTTTTTTATCATAAAAAAAAGGAATAAAAGTTTTAAAAGGTGGAAAAAGAGAAAAAAAAAGTAACAAAACACATAATATCACTGAGTCAACTTTCATTATAAAATTTAAAAAAAAGAAGTAAAATAGCAACCAAATATTTGGTCATTAATTGATGAAAATTAGTCGCTATTTAAAAATAGATACTTACTAATTAGCGATCAAATGAAAAAGTCAATGTTTGATCAATAGCTAAAAAAATAAAGATCGATTGTCTTTTGATCACTAAATTAGAGATCAAATATGATCGATAAATAGGTGTCAAAATAGGCTCGCCATTGCAAATTATGATGGTCACTGCTACTCATCCTTGCACATTAGCTAATTTGATTGCTACTTTCTCACTGATAATTTGGTTGTTATTTTTTCGCAAATAAGTTGCTAAATTAGTTGCTATTTGATAATTATATGGAAGCTGAATATTTTTTTTTTAATTTTTCTTTTAAAGTTTTTATGATCACTCAATAGTTGTTAATTAAAATGGATATTATATGGTCGTTAAGTGGTCACTATTTAGTCATTAGTTGATAGTTAAATCAAATCATCTATTTGTTATTTGGTTCGTTGTTTTCAATTTCCCTGTTATAAAACTAATTTGTTACTATTTTTTTCTATTATATTCATAAACATGTTGTAATAATAATACAAACACATATTTTAATTCATAATTTTACAATCTAAAATAGTAAAAATACTAAATTACAATAATGAAAGTATAAATACTAAAAAATACATAATAATTCACGCAGTATGAAGAACAATAAGATTTAAAAAGTAAAAAAAATTTAATACAGTTTAATAATAAATTCATAACCAGCATCAGATTTAGAGTGGGTTTCACCAGATTTCATATGTGAAGTGTTATAGGACCTATAGGCTGGATGATAATCAGATAATGACGGCACCAACGAAGAAGCACATTGTCTATCTTTGTTGCCTGTAATACAATAACTTACAGTAGATTGCTTGAAATGAATGGACGACAATGACATTTATTCGTCTCTATTACATGTAGTGCAATAACTTATGATAGATTGCCTAAAATGAATGGAGGACAATAATATTTCACCAGCATTGCCTGAAATGAATGGAGGTTAATAACATTTCACCATCTCCCAAAAACAAATAGAATTGTTCATATGCTCATACTATTGTTAAACACTTCAATCCAAATTGCAACAACTAGCAGACGACATTTGATCCAATTTGTTTGAAAATGCTAATATAAAAACACTATTTGTCTATGAACACAGTTAGGGCAACTATCCCTCATATAACTTTTATATGCATTTTCGAAATCATACTTCAAAATCTTCCTTAAATTTAATTTTTCTTGGAAATACTCTAGGTTGAATCTTTGACCAATGAATTTCTAAGTAAAGACTGAGGAGATACAAAGTGGTAAATAACATGCATGCCTTTATGGAAAGGCAAAGTTTCGGGCACATTCTTTCACATTCAAAAGGAATATAGCATATAACCAGCACAACGAACATACCTATAAAAATAAAAGGAATATTTATTTATAAAGGATACTACCAAAATATCAAATAATTTGAGTGGGTAAAGTTTCAATTACCTTGATATTTCAAGGTAAAGAGCTCATTTCCATAGCAAGTATGATACACATAGCCTACTAAAATAACTTTTTTGAAAAAAATAGGTTCATTGAGATAAACAATCCCATATCAACATGTTAAAAGGCATAAATAAAACAATAGCCTAGATGAAAAGGCATAAATAAAATGAGAATTCATGAATGTATGTAACAATGTATAAGATCGTAAGTTTATACGGTAACATTTTCATAGACAAATCAAGATAACTTTCTTATATAAAAACCAAAAACCATTAGATTTTTCCTAGATAAAAGAACCAAAGAATGTGGATGAATTGGGAAAAAACATAAAAAAAAAAGGTAAAAGCAAATTAATATATATATTATTGTCCCATAAAGATAAATAGTAAGAAACTATCCATCATACCTCAATTTGTGTTAATTGATCATTATATGAAGACAGGAGAATTATCTAAGTTATACAAATGAGAAATTTTATGACAGTTGTACGTCCCACCATAATCAATGGTTAAAATGAAAACATTGTATATACAACAGTTGCATCAAATAGTTTTTTTGTTTTTTTCATAATAATAGCATGCAATAGTAAATCAAAGAAACAAAAATGTGCATTATGCAATTATCTTTGCTTTGAAACTATAAACTCTTCAAATAATATTTTCTCTGTTTCCAATACAAGCGTTAGAGTTGAAAATAAATATGTAACAAGAGGATGAGTTTTCTCTCAAAGAATTATAATAGATTAGAATTCATGATAAGTGACTGTGCGGTTGTCGAAACCGGTCAAAAATAACCTTTTTGGTTATCAACAATTTTACAACTGTAGATAGTGGCAAAAGGATTGAATCCATAGGGAATTGATACTTACCTATTTTCCTTATCAAGACCAAGTAAACAACTGAAAGTAGATAAAAGGGGGGGGGGTTTGAGATTCATGAAATAAACTACTACGGAAAGCAATAAAGTAAAGCAAATAACAAAAGTAAAGAAGATTCAAATATGAGAAAAGCTCTAGTAGAAGAATTGGATCCACTTCAGTTATTGGGATTGATCATTGATACTTAGGTTCTTTTGTTTGATTCAATAAATTAGTTATGGAGATAGAAGACGCTTCTCACCACCATATCCCTCCTTAAGCATAAATTAATTAGGGAACGTCCTCTAACTAATCACTAATCAACAAGTTGCCAAGGAACGTCCTTGGGCCTTTAGCATCTAACAACTGTCAATTGCATTAAGAAATAAAGAGACTTAATTCTAGCTACCCAAACACATGGTAATATCGCTAGATCATGCAATTTCCTTAGTTTTTACACTAAAAGTTACTTGTATTTGAATAATCCAAGCAATTACGGACTTAAAACTATCCAAACTAATCAATTATTACCTTGCAATCAAGATTCAATTGGCCTTATTGATCTAAATAACAAAGCAACAATGGAATTAAGCATGAAATTGCATAAATATTGAAAAATAAAAGATAAATAATGTACGTTCAGATCTCCCAATCCATAAAACAACTAAAGTTTCAACCAATCTTTAACTAGAAATAAAGGTTTCAGTCACTCATGGCTGAAATAAAACCAAAAAAAGAAAGAAAAGAATAAGAGAAGAAGTGGCCGAATGGCCTTAGAGTGCAAAGGAAGGTGCGGTGGCTTGCAAGAGTGAAGATGGGTCAGAGATCCCCTGGACGACTCCTTATGATGATCTTTTATAGTGTTTATGTGCTGCCCTAGCTCTTCCTTGCTGCCCAAGTATACTGCCTAAGTCCAACTTGCTGCCCAAGTTTGCATTGGTAAGGTGGAGCCTTCTTTTGAATTTTCAATGTGTATCTCCTTGAGATTTGACTTCTCGAATAAGCTGAATTTTGAATGCTCTTGAAGATTTAAAATTTGAATTTCAAATTACTTTCCTTATTTATCTCCTCTTCAGTTGCAACTTGGCATACTTGTTCTCCTTTATTCCATTTTAGGCAATTTTTTAAGAGCATTTTCTCCAAATTACCTCTTTACACCATTTTCTGCAAAATAAGATCAGAATCACAAAATTAGGCAAAAAAGTGTAAATTAACATTAATAATATCATGATAAAATGGTCTAAATTTAGACTGATCAATAAGTATCAAAGTCAGCCGAATCTCACAAAAAGTCAAAAAGCCTTAATCTTCTTTCATTTTTCATTATTATAATTTTCTTATCATATGAAAATGCAACAAAAGAACTAAATGTAAACTCTACCGTTCATTTTATCTAAGTTGCTATGTCTAAGGATCTTTTAACTTGATACTATTAGAGATCTAGACTCGCATTAACTATTTCTTCAATTTTAGAAATAACAACAAAAGTACTAGAAAAGGGAAATGTTATTGGCAAACTACTAAATCCACTAAAAATCTAGCAACGCGAACATACAGAATATAAAAGATTTTTGTCACATTCTCAAACCCATAGTTAGAAATAATGACACTAGTAGATATGAGTTACGCTATTTCAAAATTAGAGCAAGCAGCACAAGGAATGTGCTAGCTTAATTCTGAGCTGCTTGACATAAAAATTACCCATAAATAGAGCATTAAAGTTGTACGTAGAGTTCCATCTTCCATTGCATATAGAGTTAAACATGTTGAGTTATATCTAAAACAAAAATGACATATAATAATATTTTAATATTTTCAAGTCTTAATAACTGAACCATAGAATGCTCAAATAAAGCAGATAGTGTGATCCACGAATTGGAAACAAGTCACCTTCGGGAGGTGTTCAGGGTTTCTCAACGTGTTAGCTTGAGGTACTTGTTAAATTTGACGTGTTTACCTAAACGAAATGGACTTCTAAAGGCTAAAAGTACAATTTGATCGATTAATCTATTAAAATTAAAAATTTAAAAACTAAATTGAAATATGGCAAAGAATTTAGTAGAATAAAGTGTGAATATGGAAAGTTTAAAGGTAAAATTTAAATTTAATCCTTCATTTTGCCACCTTTTCAACTTAGCCCTCCATGTATCACCTAAACAAATATAAGAATGATGACAAAGCAAAAGAAAAATGGGTTGTCTTCTTCCTTTCTCCTTCTAGCCAAATCTTATTCCAATAAAAATAAAAAATTATATTTTTCTTTCTTCCATCAAATCCACTCCTCTCTTCAACCAAAACTTATCCTTAGACTAATAGTAAGAAATTCAGCCATAAATTGAAAGAATTGAAGAAGAAAATGTTAGGATTTCATATACACTAAGCTTGAAAATTGAAGGTGAGCATAGAAATGTGTAGGAAATAACATCCTCTCACATTTTCATGCATGAATTTGAATTATAAAGTTTTAATTTTCAAGGATGAACTTGTCACCAAGGATGAACTTGTCACCAGTAGCCCTCTACATATCCAATAGTGCCAGAATGTAGAATGGGTCCTGGTCTTTCTCTTACATAGCATAACATAACATTCCAATGTGCCAGAACGTAGAATGGGTCCTGGTCTTTCTCTTACATAGTGCCAGCGAACGTAGAATGGGTCCCACTGGTCTTTCATTCCATACCGTACATATCATATCGTCACATCATAGGTCGAGGGCTATGGATCATCCAACATTCATCCACATCAACAACAAAATATGCAATGCAACATATTCGTGAATTCTAATGCAAACAACCTAGTATACCTCATGGCATTAATGATGCGTGAATCATGCTAAAATGTCCATTATTTGCTTTAAAATGTAATGAGTTATTCCACTCACCTCTGGATAGCTCTGACCAGACACTGGGGCAGCTGACTCACTGCTGGAGTCCTCGGTTCCTCGGGTCTGAACCTACACAGGTGGACTCAAATGAGGGACCAAACATACATGAACATAACTCTAAACTACTCCCCAAAACCCCCTAGAACATCATGAAACAACCATAGAAAAACATGCAAAGGGGGGCTAGACAGGGCACTTTCGGCGGCAGGTTCGGCGGCCGAAAGTCCCTCCAGAGCCGAAAGTCAGGCAGGTTTGGCGGCACATTCGGCGGCCGAAACTCCCAGACAGAGACGAAACTCATGCATGTTCGGCGGCACTTTCGGCGGCCGAAACTGCCCTCCAGAGACGAAAGTCCTCTTTCGGGGGCAGGCTTCGGCAGCCGAAGGCTGCCTCCACAAGCGGGTTCGGCGGCCGAAAGTTCCTTCGGTGGCCGAAAGTTCCTTCGGCGGCCGAAAGTTCCTTCGGCGGCCAAACTTGAGTTTCTCCAAAGTGGCAGAAACTCAGCTCCAACATGCACAAACGCCTCCCTAACCTTTCAACATGCATAAACCTATTCTACAACACTCCCAATCATACACAATCAAGCATACAAGTTCACAGGGGTCTCAAACTAGCCTAAACCCCAACCACAACACATCAACATACCCACATTGCTCATAAACACACATTAAACCCATAAACTCAAAACAACCTAAACATGCATTTCTACTCCAAAAACTTGCATTAAACTTGTTTAAAACACATCATAAGCTAGAGATCGACTCTTACCTCTTGAAGATCGAGAGTAGAGGCGATCTAACTTGGAGTTGGAAGAGATTTAACTCCTTGGGTCTCCAAGCTCAAAAACTTGTTCTTTTGCTCAAATACCTTCAAATCGACATAAAACTCGCTAAAATATGAAAGATCGAAAGGAAAAGCATTGGAAACAACCTTAAGAGAGCATGAACTCACCGTGGCCAAAAATGGGGAGAAAACCTCGCCCGTTTCGGCCATGGAGCTCTTATATAGGGGTTGCCAGACTACCTTTCGGCAGCCGAACGTGCCCCCACATCTCATGCATGTTCGGCGGCCGAACATGAGGTTCAGCGGCCGAACCTTTGAAATTTTCGGAAGCCTAACTTGCCCTCCAAAACCATCCAATGTTCGGCGGCTGAACTTAAGGTTCGGCGGCCGAACCTGGAAATGTCTCTTTGGTCTTTTTCATACAAAACTCAAAATCCTTTTTACTTAAAACCATTAAAAATACATGAAAACATTTTAGGAAAACATGCTTTTACCCTTCTAGAGGTTTCCGACATCCAAATTCCACCGGACGGTAGGAATTCCGATACCGGAGTCTAGCCGGATATTACATTCTCCCCCCCTTAAGAACATTCGTCCCCGAATGTAATACCCGGCTAGACTCCGGTATCGGAATCCCTACCGTCCGGTGGGACCTCGGATGTCGGAGGCCTCTAGAAGGGTAAAACCATGATTTTATGAAATGTTTTCATGTATTTCATGTTTTTAAGTAAGAATTAAATGAGTTTTTGCATGAAAAATCTTTGGAGGAAAACCCAGGTTTGGCCGCCGAACTTTGAGGTTCGGCCGCCGAACATGCATGCTTTCGGAGGGACTTTAGGCGCCCGAAAGTTTTGAGTGAGGGAAATGCAGGTTCGGCCGCCGAACTCCAAGTTCGGCCGCCGAACCTTGCATGCATACGGAGGCACCTTCGGCCCCCGAACGTGGCCTGGCCAGCCACTATAAAAGGGACCCTTAGCCGAAATGGGCGAGGTTTTCTCCCATTTTCGGCCACAACAAGCTTCCGATCTCCCTCTCCTCAAATCTTGTGTTCTTTCACTAGATCTCCTCCATCTTTCTTGAGTTTTAAACCCACATTGCAAGTTTTAAGCTTTAAAGGCAAGTTTTGGAGCTTTGGAAACTCAGGAGCTCTCGTGCTTGGATCTCCGAGTTGAGTCGTCTCTTTCTCGATCTTCAAGAGGTAAGAGCCGACCTTAAGCTCAATGTATGTTTTAAATGAGTTTTATGAAGTTTTATGGGGTAGGGAAGCATGTTTGAGTTAGTTGAGCATATGTTAGGTTTATGTGATTTTTTGAGCAATGTGGCATGTTTGATGTGTGTTTGAAGTGTTGTAGATGGGGTATATGTTGTTTGAGGCCCCTAGGAACTTGTATGATGTGTATGCATGAGTAGAAACAAGATTATGCAGGTTTTGAGGCGTTTTGGAGGCTGTGGACACAAGGGAGCCAAGTTTCTGCCCTTCGGCAGAAACTCAGGTTCGGCCGCCGAAAGTGACTTTCGGCCGCCGAACCCCCTTGTGGAGGCAGTTTCGGCTGCCGAAGCCTGCCCCCGAAACTCAAGGTTCGTCTCTGTCTGGGAGGTTCGGCCGCCGAAAGTGCCGCCGAACCTGCATGACTTTCGGCTGCAGAGGGACTTTCGGCCGCCGAACCTGCCGCCGAAAGTGCCCTGTTCAGCCATTTCTTGCATGTTTTCATGTGATGTTTTCAGGATGTTTTAGGGGGTTTTTGGGGAGCTTTTCAGAGTCACGTTCATGTATGTTTGGTGCCTCATTTGAGTCCACCTGTGTAGGTTCGGACCCGAGGAACCGAGACCCCCGGTTGTGAGATAGTTGTTCAGAGTTCGTTGTCAAGCTTCAGTTACCAGGTGAGTGGAACACCCCTTAAGCTTTAAAGTAAATAAATAAATGAATGAATCATAAAGCATTGCCCATGCATCATTATGCCATGCAATATTAGGTTGTTTGCATTAGAATGCACGAATATGTTGCATTGCATAATTTGTTGTTGATGTGGATGAACATTGAATGATCCATTAGCCCTCGTATGACATGATAGCCTATGTGAGTCCAGGTGTGCCTGCTACGGCTCTACGCCCCTGGCACTATGATTGATGATGGAAGTCCGGGTGTGCCTGCTACGGCTCTACGCCCCCGGCATGTATAAGTAAGAAGGATAGGGGCTAAATGGTGACAAGTTCATCCTTGTTGTGAAATGTTTGTGTTATGACGCATACATGAAAGCATGAATAAGAAAAAGAAAGAAAATAAAAGTTATTTGATAATAATAATAAAAATGAATAATAATGTACCTAAAAATGGAGGAATTAAAACAAATATTTTTAGTTTCTGCTCACTGGGCTTTTAGCTCACCCCACTCCCATTATCCCCAGAGTTGCAGGTACAGGAAAGATCAAGAAGTCGGCTAGAGTGAAGTCAAGTCATATGTATGTAATAGCTAGAGTATGTGGACATGACAAATGATAAGAATGTAATGTAAAGTTTATGTAATTATGCTATTGAGGATAGAGTTGTGCTTGACCATAGTATATGTTAATCCCTTGGTATGTACATGATCTTATTTTATGATGTATATGTAAACCAACTCAACACAGGATATATATTGCCATTGAGGCTTTGATGAAATCCCATAGAGGGATTAATGTTTATGTATATGATGAATACAGTGCATGCACAGGTTGAGTTGGGTGTATGAAGAAAAAGAAAAGTTTTAATTCTTATGTATGTTGTTGATCATGTATGGGATTAAACAGGTAAACAGGATGTATGTAGGCTTGCTACGGGTCCCGGCGGCCTTAAGCCGATCTGGATCCTAGCGCCGGTAACGGGTCGGATTTCCGGGTCGTTACAGAGTGGTATCAGAGCCAGGTTCATATGATCGGACCTAGAGTGTCGGGCTCATATATGTTCTAGAAGGTCAAGCACACTAGGAAAATCATGTCCACTAGGATAGGATGTAGAGTCCTGTCAATATGATGATGTGATATGCCATGATGATATGCATGTGCATAAATGCTATGATGTGATGCTATGTATGTGATGAGGGTTCATGTGTTTCCACATGAGCCATATGATGCTAATGATTGTTTATGCTATGTGCTGTTTTTCAGAAGATAGAATGAGAGGAACTCGTCGATCTGCACGATTGACTGGAGTGCCACCTCAGGATGAGGGCACTGATGCCCGTCCTTCAGCTTTGCCTAGGGCAATGTCCAGTAGGTCCAACAGAGACAGAGTAGCTAGAGACCCTAGAAGGTCTTTGGATCTGGGTAGAAGCAGATCAGTAAGGGGAACAGTGCAGGGAGGAATGTCTGAGGATATGGAAGTAGACCAGAGGAGGGATGGCAGTCTCGGTGTGAGCATGCCGGAAGAGGGCATGGGAGAATCAGAAGGAGGCACTCAGGCCTCGAGTTATGTCCAGCCACATCACTACCCACCCTATTCACACCATCCAGGGTATTCGATGGGAGGTACATCGGATTACCCCAGTTTTAGCCCTTATCCTCCACATATGCCATACCCACCTTACTACCCACCATACTCTCAGTACCCCATGTACCCACCTCCACCTCCCTATACCAGTACAGCAAACCCTACCCCAGGGGATGTTGTACCTCCACCACCACCAGTACCTACTGTCCCGGAAACACAAGTACCCAAACCTACCTCATCTGGAGGGAGCAAGGTCAAGATGACTGATTATATGAAGCTGGGTGCTCCCCAGTTTGAAACCGGTGATGATCCGTTCGTGTACTTGGAGCGGGTCAAGGCAATTACAGATGAGATAGGGGCTGATGACAGTAGAGCCATTCAGATGGCCGGGTTCACGTTTAAGTGCAAGAAGGCACGGGAATGGTTTAAGAATTATGTGAACCCGAGGGTGGACAGTATGAATTGGGAAGAGTTTGCAAACGAGTTTGCAGGATGGGCTTTCCCTGATAGTTCAAGGGAATTGAAGATGATAGAATTCGAGCAGTTGAGGCAAACTGATGACATGAGTGTAGACGAATACACAGACAGGTTCCTGGAGTTGTTGCCATATGCTGGGCTGAATTTGGACACAGATCAAAAGAAGTCAAGAAGATATATTATGAGGCTACACTCCAGGTATTCCTCTTTGGTACAGTCAGCAGAGAGGGAGAGTTTCCATGCCATAGTAGATATGGCTAGGAGAATGGAGGCTAGTGCTATCGTTGAGGGGAAGGTAAAACAGTCAGTGGCACAGTCTTCTGGTTCCAAGACCCCAGGTGGGGAAAGGTTAGACTCTTCTTCTCTGAGTGCGGCAGTTGCAGGCAGTAAGAAGTGGGACAGAGGCCACAGAAAATCTAAGAAGAATAAGTTCTGGAGCAAGATCAAGTCAGGTCTGGGTTTAGGCAGTGGCTCAAGCTCTGGTGCAGAGGTTACAGCATGTATGAGATGTGGGAGACCACACAAGGGAGTATGTCTGGCAGGGACAAACACATGTTTCAGGTGCGGACAAGCGGGTCATTTGGCTCGAGATTGTCCTAGAGCAGCCTTTGCAGCACCGTCTCAGCAGACAACCTCCGGCAGTGTGGTGCAGCCAGTAGCTCCACCCGCAACACAGGCCAGTGGCAGAGGCAGAGGGAGAGGGTCAGCCTCTTCATCAGCAGGATACAGAGGTGAAGGTCCATCAGCTCCGGCACGGATCTTCACTATGACTCAGCAGGAGGCCAGCACATACAACACCGTGGTGGCAGGTACTCTCATCATTGGTTGTTCTGATGTGTATGCCTTAATGGACCCGGGTGCATCTCATTCTTTTGTTGCTCCGAGAGTCGTGGAGAGGGTAGGATTGATGGTCTCTGGATTAGAGTGTCCCCTATGGGTCAGTGGACCCAAATGTGACCCGTCAGTGGCAGAGGCAGTCTGCCAATGTAGTCCAGTTTTCATAGAGGGAAGATGCCTTTCCGCCGACCTTGTGGTTCTAGATTTGACAGATTTTGACGTCATTCTAGGGATGGATTGGTTATCGACCCATGGTGCTACCTTGGACTGTAGAGACAAGGTAGTCAGATTCAGAGATCAGGATGGGTCAGAGGTCGTCTTTAGAGGAGACAAGAGGGGTACACCTAGAGGTCTGATCTCAGCTCTTCAGGCTCGTAGGTTGCTTAGGAGGGGATGTCAGGGGTTTCTAGCTCATGTGAGGGAGTTAGATAGTCATGTCAGAGAGCCCGCCTCAGTGCCTGTGGTGAGTGAGTTCTTAGATGTTTTCCCAGACGAGCTGCCAGGGTTACCACCTGCTAGGGAGATAGAGTTCGAGATTGAGTTAATGCCTGGTACCAGACCGATCTCTATCCCTCCCTACAGGATGGCACCAGCTGAATTGAAAGAACTGAAAGAACAGTTGCAAGAGCTGGTAGATAAGGGTTTCATCCGACCGAGTACTTCACCTTGGGGTGCTCCGGTTTTGTTTGTGAGGAAGAAGGATGGATCCCTTAGACTTTGTATCGACTACAGACAGTTGAACAAGGTCACTACCAAGAACAAGTACCCTTTGCCGAGGATCGACGATCTATTCGACCAGCTAGCAGGAGCGGGTTGTTTCTCCAAAATAGATCTGAGATCAGGGTACCATCAGTTGAGGATAAGGAATGAAGATGTACCGAAGACAGCTTTCAGGACCAGGTATGGGCACTATGAGTTCCTTGTGATGCCGTTTGGGTTGACCAACGCCCCTGCAGCATTCATGGACCTCATGAATAGAGTATTCAGTCAGTATCTGGATCACTTCGTTATTGTCTTCATAGATGATATCTTAGTGTATTCCAGAAATGCAGAGGAGCATGCCCATCACCTGAGGACAGTTTTGCAGACCTTGAGAGAGCATGGCTTGTATGCCAAGTTCTCCAAGTGTGAGTTTTGGCTTAGGAGCATTTCATTCTTGGGGCACATTGTGTCAGAACAGGGTATTGAAGTAGACCCCAAGAAGGTAGAGGCTGTAGCTAACTGGCCTAGACCCACCACAGTGACCGAGATCAAGAGTTTTCTGGGTTTAGCAGGTTACTACAGGAGGTTCGTTCAGGACTTCTCAAAGATTGCTGCTCCTATGACCAAATTGACAAAGAAGAATCAGAAGTTTATATGGACCGATCAGTGTGAGGAAAGCTTTGAGGAGCTTAAGAGGAGGTTGACTTCAGCCCCGGTGTTAGCTCTGCCAAAGGGTGATGATGACTTCTCAGTATATTGTGATGCGTCCCGTGTGGGACTGGGTTGTGTGCTAATGCAAAATGAGAGGGTGATCGCTTATGCTTCTAGACAGCTGAAGAAGCATGAGCTGAATTACCCCACACATGACCTGGAGATGGCGGCAGTGATCTTTGCACTCAAGATGTGGAGGCATTACCTTTATGGGGTAAAGTGTGAGATCTTCACAGATCATAAGAGCTTGCAGTACATCCTGAGTCAGAGAGAACTGAACTTGAGGCAGAGGAGATGGGTAGAGCTGTTGAGTGACTACGATTGCAAGATTCAGTACCATCCGGGTAAGGCGAATGTTGTGGCAGACGCCCTAAGCCGGAAATCACTCGGCAGTCTATCCCACATTTCAGCAGAGAGGAGGCCGGTGGTGAAGGAGTTTCACAGACTTATGAGTGAGGGATTACAGTTGGAGTTGTCTGGCACAGGTGCTTTGATTGCACAGATGAAGGTAACACCAGTGTTTCTGGAGCAGGTGGCTCAGAAACAGCATGAGGACCCAGAGTTAGTGAAGATTGCCAGGACGGTTCAGTTAGGCAAAGATAGTGAGTTCAGATTTGATGATAAGGGGATCCTCCGCTACGGGAACAGATTATGTGTGCCAGATGACATTGGTCTGAAGGGAGATATTATGGGGGAAGCCCATAATACCAGGTATAGTGTTCACCCTGGAACCACCAAGATGTATCAGGATCTGAAGAGAGTGTATTGGTGGCCAGCTATGAAGAAGGACGTGGCACTGTTCGTGTCAGCCTGCGATGTGTGTCAGAGGGTGAAACTAGAGCATCAGAAGCCGGCTGGAATGCTTAACCCGCTACCTATTCCAGAATGGAAATGGGAGAACATAGCTATGGACTTCGTAGTGGGGTTACCGGCAACATCCAACAGACTAGACTCCATATGGGTGATTGTGGACAGACTCACCAAATCTGCTCACTTCATTCCAGTTAGGAGCAACTACTCTGTGGATAAGTTAGCGCAGGTTTATGTGGATGAAGTCGTCAGACTACATGGGGTCCCGGTATCTATAGTGTCAGATAGAGGGCCCCAGTTCACCTCCAGGTTTTGGCGGAGTCTGCAGAGTGCTATGGGTACCAGGTTAGATTTCAGTACTGCCTTCCACCCCCAGACTGATGGACAGTCAGAGAGGACCATCCAGACCGTAGAAGATATGCTCAGAATGTGCGTGCTAGATTTTGGCGGTTCTTGGAAGCAACATCTACCTTTGGTGGAGTTTGCCTACAATAACAGCTATCATGCTAGCATAGGGATGGCTCCATATGAAGCTTTATATGGGAGGAAGTGCAGGTCACCCGTTTGCTGGGAAGAGGTAGGAGAGAGGTCCTTAGCAGGGCCTGAGCTTGTAGAGATTACCAGCAGGGTGGTGCCCATGATCAGAGAAAGGATAAAGACTGCCACCAGCAGGCAGAAAAGTTATGCAGACATCCGCAGGAAACAGGTAGAGTTTCAGGAGGGGGATCTAGTATTGCTCAAGGTGTCTCCGATGAAAGGGGTGGTTCGGTTTGGTAAGAAGGGTAAGCTAGCTCCGCGGTACATTGGACCCTTTGAAGTCCTGCAAAGGATTGGGAATGTATCGTACAAGCTGGACTTGCCTGCTTCTATGGAGAGAATCCATCCGGTTTTCCATGTTTCCATGTTGAGGAAGTTCGTGTCAGATCCGGGCAAGGTTCTTAGTGAGCCTGATATGGAGATCCATGAGGATCTCACCTATGTAGAACAGCCAGTGCGGATCCTAGACACTCAAATCAGAAAATTGAGGAACAAGGAAATCCCGATGGTAAAGGTCCTTTGGAACCACCACAACTTAGAGGAATGCACATGGGAGACACGGGAGTCCATGCTCCAGCAGTACCCCCATCTGTTTTGAGGTGAGTGTTAGTTGTTCTATGTGTTGTATGATATGTTGTATGTTATGATTGATGCCATGCTTTATATGTTAGTTGAGGAACATTCGGGGACGAATGTTCTTAAGGGGGGGAGAATGTAATACCCGGCTAGACTCCGGTATCGGAATCCCTACCGTCCGGTGGGACCTCGGATGTCGGAGACCTCTAGAAGGGTAAAACCATGATTTTATGAAATGTTTTCATGTATTTCATGTTTTTAAGTAAGAATTAAATGAGTTTTTGCATGAAAAATCTTTGGAGGAAAACCCAGGTTCGGCCGCCGAACTTTGAGGTTCGGCCGCCGAACATGCATGCTTTCGGAGGGACTTTAGGCGCCCGAAAGTTTTGAGTGAGGGAAATGCAGGTTCGGCCGCCGAACTCCAAGTTCGGCCGCCGAACCTTGCATGCATACGGAGGCACCTTCGGCCCCCGAACGTGGCCTGGCCAGCCACTATAAAAGGGACCCTTAGCCGAAATGGGCGAGGTTTTCTCCCATTTTCGGCCACAACAAGCTTCCGATCTCCCTCTCCTCAAATCTTGTGTTCTTTCACTAGATCTCCTCCATCTTTCTTGAGTTTTAAACCCACATTGCAAGTTTTAAGCTTTAAAGGCAAGTTTTGGAGCTTTGGAAACTCAGGAGCTCTCGTGCTTGGATCTCCGAGTTGAGTCGTCTCTTTCTCGATCTTCAAGAGGTAAGAGCCGACCTTAAGCTCAATGTATGTTTTAAATGAGTTTTATGAAGTTTTATGGGGTAGGGAAGCATGTTTGAGTTAGTTGAGCATATGTTAGGTTTATGTGATTTTTTGAGCAATGTGGCATGTTTGATGTGTGTTTGAAGTGTTGTAGATGGGGTATATGTTGTTTGAGGCCCCTAGGAACTTGTATGATGTGTATGCATGAGTAGAAACAAGATTATGCAGGTTTTGAGGCGTTTTGGAGGCTGTGGACACAAGGGAGCCAAGTTTCTGCCCTTCGGCAGAAACTCAGGTTCGGCCGCCGAAAGTGACTTTCGGCCGCCGAACCCCCTTGTGGAGGCAGTTTCGGCTGCCGAAGCCTGCCCCCGAAACTCAAGGTTCGTCTCTGTCTGGGAGGTTCGGCCGCCGAAAGTGCCGCCGAACCTGCATGACTTTCGGCTGCAGAGGGACTTTCGGCCGCCGAACCTGCCGCCGAAAGTGCCCTGTTCAGCCATTTCTTGCATGTTTTCATGTGATGTTTTCAGGATGTTTTAGGGGGTTTTTGGGGAGCTTTTCAGAGTCACGTTCATGTATGTTTGGTGCCTCATTTGAGTCCACCTGTGTAGGTTCGGACCCGAGGAACCGAGACCCCCGGTTGTGAGATAGTTGTTCAGAGTTCGTTGTCAAGCTTCAGTTACCAGGTGAGTGGAACACCCCTTAAGCTTTAAAGTAAATAAATAAATGAATGAATCATAAAGCATTGCCCATGCATCATTATGCCATGCAATATTAGGTTGTTTGCATTAGAATGCACGAATATGTTGCATTGCATAATTTGTTGTTGATGTGGATGAACATTGAATGATCCATTAGCCCTCGTATGACATGATAGCCTATGTGAGTCCAGGTGTGCCTGCTACGGCTCTACGCCCCTGGCACTATGATTGATGATGGAAGTCCGGGTGTGCCTGCTACGGCTCTACGCCCCCGGCATGTATAAGTAAGAAGGATAGGGGCTAAATGGTGACAAGTTCATCCTTGTTGTGAAATGTTTGTGTTATGACGCATACATGAAAGCATGAATAAGAAAAAGAAAGAAAATAAAAGTTATTTGATAATAATAATAAAAATGAATAATAATGTACCTAAAAATGGAGGAATTAAAACAAATATTTTTAGTTTCTGCTCACTGGGCTTTTAGCTCACCCCACTCCCATTATCCCCAGAGTTGCAGGTACAGGAAAGATCAAGAAGTCGGCTAGAGTGAAGTCAAGTCATATGTATGTAATAGCTAGAGTATGTGGACATGACAAATGATAAGAATGTAATGTAAAGTTTATGTAATTATGCTATTGAGGATAGAGTTGTGCTTGACCATAGTATATGTTAATCCCTTGGTATGTACATGATCTTATTTTATGATGTATATGTAAACCAACTCAACACAGGATATATATTGCCATTGAGGCTTTGATGAAATCCCATAGAGGGATTAATGTTTATGTATATGATGAATACAGTGCATGCACAGGTTGAGTTGGGTGTATGAAGAAAAAGAAAAGTTTTAATTCTTATGTATGTTGTTGATCATGTATGGGATTAAACAGGTAAACAGGATGTATGTAGGCTTGCTACGGGTCCCGGCGGCCTTAAGCCGATCTGGATCCTAGCGCCGGTAACGGGTCGGATTTCCGGGTCGTTACACCGAATGTTCCTAAACCATCACATGCATAGCATACAACACCTAAAACACATAAAACATATAGATACTAACCTTAAAAGAGATGAGGATATTGCCGGAGCATAGACTCCCGTGTCTCCCAGGTACACTCCTCGATGTTGTGGTGATTCCAAAGGACTTTCACCATTGGGATTTCCTTGTTCCTTAACTTTCTGATCTGGGTGTCTAGGATCTGTACTGGCTGCTCAACATAGGTGAGATCCTCTTGGATCTCCACATCAAGCTCACTAAGAACCTTGCCAGAATCTGACACGAACTTCCTCAACATGGAAACATGGAAAACCAGATGGATTCTTTCCATTGAAGCAGGCAAGTCCAGCTTGTACGATACATTCCCAATCTTTTGCAAGACTTCAAAGGGTCCGATGTACCGTAGAGCTAGCTTACCTTTCTTTCCAAATCGAATCACCCCTTTCATAGGAGACACCTTTAGCAATACCAGATCCCCCTCCTGAAACTCTACTTGTCTTCTGCGGATATCTGCATAACTCTTCTGTCTGCTTGCAGCAGTCTTGATCCTTTCTCTGATAACGGGTACCACCCTGCTGGTGATGTCTACTAGCTCAGGCCCTGCCAAGGCCTTTTCTCCAACTTCTTCCCAGCAAACAGGTGACCTGCACTTCCTTCCATACAAAGCTTCGTATGGGGCCATCCCTATGCTGGCATGATGGCTGTTATTGTAGGCGAACTCCACCAAAGGTAGATGCTACCTCCAAGAACCTCCAAAATCCAACACACACATTATGAGCATATCCTCTATTGTCTAGATGGTCCTCTCTGATTGTCCGTCCGTCTGTGGATGGAAAGCAGTGCTAAAATCCAACCTTGTACCCATAGCATCCTGCAGACTCCGCCAAAACCTAGAGGTGAACTGGGGCCCTTGATCAGATACTATAGAAATAGGGACCCCATGCAGCCTGACAACCTTATCAATATACACCTGCGCCAACTTGTCCACAGAATAGCCACTCCTGACAGGGATGAAGTGAGCAGATTTGGTGAGTCTGTCCACAATCACCCATATGGAATCCAATTTGTTGGACGTCGCCGGTAACCCCACTACGAAGTCCATAGCTATGTTCTCCCATTTCTACTCTGGAATAGGTAGCGGGTTGAGCATTCCAGCCGGCTTCTGATGTTCCAGCTTCACCCTCTGACACACTTCGCAGGCTGACACGAACTGTGCCACTTCTCTCTTCATAGTTGGCCACCAATAGACCTTCTTCAAATCTTGATACATTTTGGTGGCTCCGGGGTGAACGTTGTATCTTGCATTATGAGCCTCTCTCATAATGTCTCCCTTTAGCCCTATGTCATCTGGTACACATAGTCTGCTCCCATAGCGGAGGATCCCCTTGCTGTCGAATCTGAACTCACTATCTTTGCCTGACTGAACAGTCCTGGCAATCTTCACTAACTCTGGGTTCTCATGCTGTTTCTGAGCCACCTGCTCTAGAAACACGGGTGTCACTCTCATCTGGGCAATCAAAGCACCTGTACCAGACAACTCCAACTGTAGACCTTCGTTAATGAGCTTGTAAAACTCCTTCACCACCGGCCTCCTCTCTGCTGATATGTGAGAAAAACTGCCAAGTGATTTCCAGCTTAAGGCGTCCGCCACAACGTTCGCCTTACCCGGATGGTACTGTATTTTGCAATCATAGTCACTAAGCAGTTCTACCCATCTTCTCTGTCTCAAATTCAGCTCTCTCTGACTCAGGATGTACTGCAGGCTCTTATGATCTGTGAAGATCTCACATTTTACCCCATAAAGGTAATGCCTCCACATCTTGAGTGCAAAGATTACCGCTGCCATCTCTAGGTCATGTGTAGGGTAATTCAACTCGTGCTTCTTCAACTGCCTAGAAGCATAAGCAATCACCCTTTCATTCTGCATTAGCACACAACCCAGTCCCACACGGGACGCATCACAATACACTGAGAAGTCTTCATTACTAGATGGCAGGGCTAACACTAGTGCCGAAGTCAACCTCTTCTTGAGCTCCTCAAAGCTCTCTTCACACTGGTCGGTCCACACGAACCTTTGGTTCTTCTTAGTCAGTCAGGTCATAGGAGCTGCTATCTTGGAGAAGTCCTGAACGAACCTCCTGTAGTAACCCGCTAAACCCAAGAAGCTCTTGATCTCTGTTACTGTGGTGGGTCTAGGCCAGTTAGCTACAGCTTCCACTTTCTTGGGGTCCACCTCTATTCCGTTTTCTGACACCACATGCCCCAAGAAAGAGATGCTCCTTAGCCAGAACTCACACTTGGAGAACTTGGCATACAAGCCATGTTCCCTCAAGGTTTGTAGAACTAACCTCAGATGATGGGCATGCTCCTCTGCATTCCTGGAATACACTAAGATATCATCTATGAAGACAATAACAAAGTGATCCAGGTATTGGCTAAACACTCTGTTCATGAGATCCATGAATGCTGCAGGGGCGTTGGTTAACCCGAACGGCATCACAAGGAACTCATAATGCCCATATCTGGTCCTGAAAGCTGTTTTTGGCACATCTTCCTCTCTTATCCTTAGCTGATGGTACCCCGATCTCAGATCTATTTTGGAGAAACAACCTGCTCCGGCTAGCTGGTCAAATAGATCGTCGATCCTTGGCATCGGGTACTTATTCTTGGTAGTGACCTTGTTCAACTGCCTGTAGTCGATACAAAGTCTGAGGGATCCATCCTTCTTTTTCACAAAAAGCACTGGAGCACCCCAAGGTGAGGTACTCGGTCGGATGAAGCCCTTATCTACCAGATCTTGCAACTGCTCCTTAAGCTCCTTCAATTCTGTCGGTGCCATCCTGTAGGGAGGAATAGAGATTAGTCTAGTTCTAGGCATCAATTCAATTTCAAACTCTATCTCCCTAGCAGGTGGTAGTCCTGGAAGCTCTTCTAGAAAAACATCCTGAAATTCTCTGACAACTGGCACTGAGGTTGGCTCCCTGACCTGACTATCTAGTTCTCTCACATGAGCCAAATACCCCTGACATCCCTTCCTAAGCAACCTACGAGCCTGAAGAGCTGATATCAGACCTCTAGGTGTACCCCTCTTGTCTCCTCTGAAGACGACCTCTGACCTGTTCTGATCTCTGAACCTGACTACCTTGTCTCTGTAGTCCAAGGTAGCACCATGGGTCGATAGCCAATCCATCCCTAGAATGACGTCAAAATCTGTCAAATCTAGAACCACAAGGTCGGCAGAAAGGCATCTTCCCTCAACAAAAATTGGACTGTACTGGCAGACTGACTCTGCCACTGACGGGTCACACTTGGGTCCACTGACCCATAGGGGACACTCTAACCCATAGACTATCAGACCCAACCTCTCAACGGCTCTCGGAGCAATAAAAGAATGAGATGCACCTGAGTCCATTAATGCATACACATCAGAACACCCAATGATGAGATTACCTGACACCACAGTGTTGGATGTGTTAGCCTCCTGCTGTGTCATGGTGAAGATCCTGGCTGGAGCTGATGGACCTTCACCTCATGAACTAGAAGAAGAGGCTGCCCCTCTCTCTACCTCTGCCACTGCCTTGAGTTGTGGCTGGAGCTGCTGGCTGTGCCACACTACCAGAAGCTGTCTGCTGGGGCTAGCCCATAAAAGGTGCTCTAGGACACTCCCGAGCCATGTGTCCCTCCTATCCACATCTGAAGCATGCATTAGTCCCAGCCCGACACACTACCTTGTGTGGCTTCCCACACCTTAGGCATTCTGTACCATCTGAGCCTGAGCTCGAGCCACCGCCTAATCCCAGACCGGATTTCAACTTACTCCAGAACTTGTTCTTCTTCGGCTTCTTGGTGGTGTTACTCCACTTCTTGCTACCTGAACTCTGAGAAGAGGGACCTGGCCCTCCTCTGCCTGGGGTCTTGACTCCTGAAGACTGGGTCACTGACTGCTTCACTGACCCCTCAATTATAGCACTAGCCTCCATCCTTCGAGCCATATCCACCACAGTGTGGAAACTTTCCCTCTCAACTGACTGAATTAAAGAGGAGTACCTAGAATGCAGTTTCATAACATATCTCTTGGCTTTCTTCGAGTCTGTATCTAGAGCTTGCCCTGAAAAAGGCAATAGCTCCAAGAATTTATCCGTGTACTCCTCTACACTCATGTGTTCTGTCTGCCTTAGCTGCTCAAACTCAATCATCTTCAGTTCTCTAGAACTGTCTGGAAAAGCCCTTCTAGCAAACTCATTTGCAAATTCCTCCCACGTCATGCCGTCTAGTCTTGGGTCCACATAACACTTGAACCATTCCCGTGCCTTTTGCACTTTAAAGTGAACCCTACCATCTGAATGGCCCTGCTGTCATCTGCCCCTAGCTCATCGGTTATCGTCTTCACTACCCTCAGGTACTCAAAGGGATCGTCCCCTGATTTGTATTTGGGAGCATCCAGCTTAAGGTAATCTGTCATCTTCACCTTGCTCCCACCGGCTGAGCTAGGTCTAGAAGGTTGAGCAACTGGGGCTGCTGGTTCTGTAGGTGGTGGAGGTGGGGGTGCAGCATTCCCCGAAGTGGGGTTTGCTGGGTTAGGATAGAAGGGTGAGGGTGGATAAGCTGGGTACTGTGGGTAAGGTGGATAGAAAGGTGGATAAGGCATGTAGGTAGGGTAGGGGTTAAAGCTGGAGTAATCCGATGTGCCTCCCATTGGATACCCTGAACCCTGTGGGAAGGGTGGATAATGGGGTGGAAAACCATACCCCGAGGCCTGAGCGCCTCCCTGTGACTGACATGCTGACATCCAGATTCCCATCCCTCCTCTGATCCTCTTCCATAACCTCCCTCACTTCAAAAGAACTTCCTCCTCTATCTGTCCCCCTTCTGCTAGCATCAAAAGACCTTCTAGGGTCCCTTGACACTCTTTCTCTGCTTGATCTACATGACATTGCCCTAGGCAATGCAGGAGGATGGGCATCAGTGCCTTCATCCTGGGGTGGTACTCCAGTCAATCGTGTAGATCGACGAGTTCCTCTCATCTTGTTTTCTGAAAAAAACAGTACACAACACTAAAAACATCAGCATCATATGGTTCATGTGGAAACACATGAACCTGCATCACATACATAGCATACATATCATCACATTAATGCTCATGCATGTACTCATGGCATTTCACATCATCATACAAGACAGGACTCAACATCCTATCCTAGTGGACATGATCTTCCTATTGTGCTTGACCTTCTAGAACATCTATGAGCCCGACACTCTAGGTCCGATCATATGAACCTAGGGCTCTGATACCACTCTGTAACGACCCGAAAACCGGACCGCTACCGGCGCTAGGGTCCAGATCGACTTAAGGCCGCCGGGACCCGTAGCAAGCCTAACATTCATCCTGTGAACCTGTTTAATCCCATACATGATCAACAACATACATAAAAATTTTAAACTTTTCTTTTTCATCCATCAACCAAACTCAACCTGTGCATGCACCATACATAATCATGAACATTAACCCACCTTGGAGTCCTCATTAATGCTCCAATGGGGTGACATAACATGCATCAAGTTTGGTTAAACATAACTATCAATAAAAAGATCATGTACTCATGAAGGGATTACAAGTATTATGGTCAAGCACCACTCTATCCTTAAGAACATCATTACATTACATTTCTATGCTGTACTAATACATTACATCATATTCATGTCCACTTCTAACTAATACAATAACATAACTCTACTCCTGCTGACTTCCTGGTCTACCCTGTACCTGCAAACCTGGGGGTCAAGGGAGAGGGGTGAGCTATAAAGCCCAGTGAGCAGAATAATAAAAATATTATATTAACATTTCATGCTTTCATGGAATGCATCACATCACAAACATATCACATCAAGGATGAACTTGTCACCTGTAGCCCTCTACATATCCAATAGTGTCAGAACGTAGAATGGGTCCTGGTCTTTCTCTTACATAGCATAACATAACATTCCAATGTGCTAGAACGTAGAATGGATCCTGGTCTTTCTCTTACATAGTGCCAGCGAACGTAGAATTGGTCCCACTGGTCTTTCATTCCATACCGTACATATCATATCGTCACATCATAGGTCGAGGGCTATGGATCATCCAACATTCATCCACATCAACAACAAAATATGCAATGCAACATATTCATGAATTCTAATGCAAACAACCTAGTATACCTTATGGCATTAATGATACGTGAATCATGCTAAAATGTCCATTATTTGCTTTAAAACGTAATGAGTTATTCCACTCACCTCTGGATAGCTCTGACCAGACACTGGAGCAGCTGACTCACTGCTGGGGTCCTCGGTTCCTCGGGTCCGAACCTACACAGGTGGACTCAAATGAGGGACCAAACATACATGAACATAACTCTAAACTACTCCCCAAAACCCCCTAGAACATCATGAAACAACCATAGAAAAACAAGCAAAGGAGGGCTGGACAGGGTACTTTCGGCGGCAGGTTCGGCGGCCGAAAGTCCCTCTAGAGCCGAAAGTCAGGCAGGTTCGGCGGCACCTTCGGCGGCCGAAACTCCCAGACAGAGACGAAACTCATGCATGTTCGGCGGCACTTTCGGCGGTCGAAACTGCCCTCCAGAGACGAAAGTCCTCTTTCGGGGGTAGGCTTCGGTAGCCGAAGGCTGCCTCCACAAGCGGGTTCGGCGGCCGAAAGTTCTTTCGGCGGCCGAACCTGAGTTTCTCTAAAGTGGTAGAAACTCAGCTCCAATATGCACAAACGCCTCCCTAACCTTTCAACATGCATAAACCTATTCTACAACACTCCTAATCATACACAATCAAGCATACAAGTTCATAGGGGTCTCAAACTAGCCTAAACCCCAACCACAACACATCAACATACCCACATTGCTCATAAACACACATTAAACCCATAAACTCAAAACAACCTAAACATGCATTTCTACTCCAAAAACTTGCATAAAACTTGTTTAAAACACATCATAAGCTAGAGATCGACTCTTACCTCTTGAAGATCGAGAGTAGAGGCGATCTAACTTGGAGTTGGGAGAGATTTAACTCCTTGGGTCTCCAAGCTCAAAAACTTGTTCTTTTGCTCAAATACCTTCAAATCGACGTAAAACTCGCTAAAATATGAAAGATCGGAAGGAAAAGCATTGGAAACAACCTTAGAAGAGCATGAACTCACCGTGGCCAAAAATGGGGAGAAAACCTCGCCCGTTTCGGCCATGGAGCTCTTATATAGGGGTTGTCAGACTATCTTTCGGCAGCCGAACGTACCCCCACATCTCATGCATGTTCGGCGGTCGAACCTTTGAAATTTTCGAAAGCCTAACTTGCCCTCCAAAACCATCCAATGTTCGGCGGTCGAACCTGGAAATGTCTCCTTGGTCTTTTTCATACAAAACTCAAAATCCTTTTTACTTAAAACCATTAAAAATACATGAAAACATTTTAGGAAAACATGCTTTTAACCTTCTAGAGGTTTCCGACATCCAAATTCCACCAGACGGTAGGAATTCTGATACTAGAGTCTAGCCGGGTATTACACCTGCTGACCTCCTGGTCTACCCTGTACCTGCAAACCTGGGGGTTAAGGGAGAGGGGTGAGCTATAAAGCCCAGTGAGCAGAATAATAACATATTCAATTTAAATTTCATGCTTTCATGAAATGCAACACAGCACAAACAAATAACATCAAGGATGGACTTGTCACCAATAGTCCTCAACATAGTCCAATCATGCCAGGGGAGTAGAATGGGCCTCACTGGTCTTTCTCTTACCATAGCATAACATAACATAACATTCCAACTGTGCCAGGGTCGTAGAATGTGCCTCACTGGTCTTTCTCTTACCATAGTGCCAGGGGCGTAGAATGGGCCTCACTGGTCTTCCATACCGTATCATCATCATATCATATCATACGAGGACTAAAGGATCATCCAACATCCACCCGCATCAACATCAAATAATGCAATGCAACATATTCGTGAATTCTAATGCAAACAACCTATTATATCTCATGGCATACGTGATGCTTGTATCATGCTCAAAGTTTATTCATTTGCTTTGAAACGTAATGAGTTATTCCACTCACCTCTGCCTGAAGCTCTAATGACTCTGAAGCAGCTATCTCACTGCTGAGGTCCTCGGTTCCTCGGGTCTGAACCTACACAGGTGGACTCAAATGAGGGACCAAACATCCATGAATATGACTCTAAAATACTCCCCAAAAACCCCCTAAAACACCTTAAAACAATCCCAAAAATCATGCAAAGGAGGGCTGAACAGGGCACTTTCGGCGGCAGGTTCGGCGGCCGAAAGTCCTTCCAGAGCTAAAAGTCATGCACCTTCGGTGGCACTTTCGGCGACCGAAGGTTCCCTCCAGAGACGAAACTCATGCATGTTCGGCGGCACCTTCGGCGGCCGAAACTCCCTTCCAGAGCCGAAAGTCCACTTTCGGGGGAAGGGTTCGGCAGTCGATACATGCTACCACAGGCAGGTTCGGCGGCCGAAAGAGCCTTCGGCTGCTGAACCTGAGTTCTTCCCAAAGGGCAGAAACTCAGCTCCAACATGCACAAAAGCCTCCCAACTCATTCAACATGCATTTACCTATTCTACAACAAGAAAACTCAAGCCAACAAGCACATAGGGGTCTCAAACTAACTTAAACCCCAACCAAAACACATCAAACATGCATATTCAACATACATTGTTCATAAACACACATTTAACCAAAAACTCATCATAAACCTACACATGCATTTCTGCCCCAAGAAACTTCATAAAACTTGCTTAAAACATGAAATGAACTATGGATCTACTCTTACCTCTTGAAGAACGAGAGGAGAGATGATCCTAGCTCGGAGATGGGGAGAAATCAAGTCTTTGGTCTCCAAGCTTCAAAACTTGCTCTTTTTGTTCAAATATCTTCAAATCAACATAAAGCTTGTTAAAACGTGAAAGATTGGAGGAAAAAAAAAAACGAACCATGGGAGAGTAAGAACTCACCGTGGTTGAAAATGGGGAGAAAACTCACCCGTTTCGGCCATGGAGCCCTTTTATAGGGGCTGCCAGACCACCTTTCGGCAACCTAAAGTGCGTCCAAAACTCATGCAAGTTCGGCGGCCGAACATGAGGTTCGGCGGCCGAACCTTTGAAACTTTCGGAAGCCTAACTTGCCCCCCTAAACTATCCAATGTTCGGCGGCCGAACCTGGAAATGCCTCCTTGGTCTTTTTCATTCAAAACTCAATTTCCTTTCTTGCTTAAAACCATAAAATACATTAAAGCATTTTAGGAAAACATGGTTTTGCCCTTCTAGAGGTTTTCGACATCCAAGATTCCACCGGACAGTAGGAATTTCGATACTGGAGTCTAGCCAGGTATTACAGCATGTACATATTAAGTAGGATTAACTGTAAAATTATATAAATTAAAGAATTATTTTTAAGTATGCATCTAAAAAGAGCTAAATATATGCATGTAAAGATATATATGGATGACTGAAGAATATTGCTAGTTTGAGATGTGTGTTGAACTAATGGATCATATAATGCTAAATAACAGATGAAAATGTAATTATAATTGTGTTTGGTAATGTTTAACGATCGACTATTAGTTGTTGATTAGCTGCTACAGCAGTCGCTAATTAATCACCAACATGGTCATTAAATATGGCACCATACTTTTGCCTTAAAGACGTAGCAAAATTAATCATCGGCATTTTTAGGCTATTCCCACCATACTTAGCGATGATTTAGTATTTTATTGCTATTTACCAATTAAATAGCTACAAAAAATTGGTCATTGAACTTCTTTCTAGATAAAAATCTCTTCCTATTTAGATCATTGTAATTTTATCATTGATTAGTTGCTATTTAGTGACCAAAGTTATATGATCACTAAAATTGGTTGTTATTTTACTATTTTCTTATAGTGTTTGGAGGTGACATTCTAGAAGATTATTGAATAAAAGATAGAATTTGTCTCAACTGTTCAATGATAGTGTATTGCAGCTCAGTAAGTGTAATACCTGGCTAGACTCCAGCGTCGGAATTTTAATCTTCCGACGGAATCTCCGTTGGAACCTGAAATCTCAAAGCTGAAATCTCCTTTAGAAGGGTAAAATAAGGTTTTTATAAAATGAATTTTAAAAATTTTAAGGTTTTAAGAAAGAAAGAAAAGAGTTTTGAAGAAAATAGTTTTAGAGGGGAAAAACCAGGTTCGGCTGCCGAACTTTCAATGTAACACCCGGCTAGACTCCGGTATCGGAATCCCTACCGTCTGGTGGGATCTCGGATGTCGGAACCTCTAGAAGGGTAAAGCCATGTTTTTATAAAATGTTTTAATATATTTTATGTTTTAAGTCAAAAGGAAATTGAGTTTTGAATGAAAATGACCAAGGAGACATTTCCAGGTTCGGCCGCCGAACCTCAAGTTCGGCCGCCGAACGTGGGATGGTTTAGGGGGCATATTAGGCTTTCGAAAGTCTCAAAGGTTCGGCCGCCGAACTTGCATGAGATGTGAGGGCACGTTCGGCTGCCGAAAGGTGGTCTGCCAGTCCTATATAAGAGCTCCATGGCCGAAACGGGCGAGTTTTCTCCCCATTTTCGGCCACGGTGAGTTCATGCTCTCCTATGGTTTGTTTTTTATGTTTTTCCTCCGATCTTTCATGTTTTAACAAGATTTATGTTGATTTGAAGAGATTTGAGCAAAAAAAGAGCAAGTTTTGGAAACTTGGAGACCAAAGAGCGGATCTCTTCCATCTCCGAGTTGGATCGTCTCTCCTCTCGTTCTACAAGAGGTAAGAGTAGATCCATAGTTCCTTTTATGTTTTAAGTAAGTTTTATGAAGTTTCTTGGGGTAGAAATGCATGTGTAGGTTTATGTTGAGTTTTTGGTTAAATATGTGTTTATGAGCAATGTTGGTTGTTGATGTGTTGTAGTTGGGGTTTAGGATAGTTTGAAGCCCCTAGGAGCTTGTATGCTTGAGTATGCATGTTGTAGAATAGGAAAATGCATGATTGTATGAGTTGGGAGGCGTTTATGCATGTTGAGCTGAGTTTCTGCCCTTTTGGGAGAAACCAGGTTCGGCAGCCGAAGGCTCTTTCGGCCGCCGAACCTGCCTTTGGTAGCATGAATCGGCTGCCGAACCCTGCCCCCGAAAGTGGACTTTCGGCTCTGGAAGGGAGTTTCGGCCGCCGAAGATGCTACCGAACATGCATGAGTTTCGTCTCTGGAGGGAACCTTCGGCCGCCGAATGTGCCGCCGAAGGTGCATGACTTTCGGCTTTGGAGGGACTTTCGGCCGCCGAACCTGCCGCCGAAAGTGCCCTGTCTAGCCATTTCTTGCATGTTTTCTATGAGGGTTTTCAGGTGTTCTTAGGGGGGGTTTTTGGTGGAATGATTAGACTATGTCAGTATATGTTTGGTCCCTCATCTGAGTCCACCTGTGTAGGTTCGGACCCGAGGAACCGAGGAGGTCAGCAGTGCTAGCTGCTTCAGAGTCCTTAGAGCATCAGCTAGAGGTGAGTAGAACAGAACTATGTTTTAATTTAGTAAAATGTGTAGCATGATCCATGCATCATAAATGCTATGTTTATGTAGGTTGTATTGCATTAGTAATCACGAATATGATGCATTGCATTTTTACTGTTGATGTGGATGGATGTTGGATGACCCACTAACTCTCAGTATGTAACCTATGAAGTCCAGGGCTGCCCATGCCACGCGTCCTGGCACCATATTATGAAGTCCCGGGCTGCCCATGCCACGCGTCCGGGCAAATGCATGATTGTTTATGGAAATGAGAGTTATTGGTGACAAGTCCGTCCTTGATGTGAAATGTCTGTGCTATGATGCATTCCATGAAAGCATGAATGATTAAAATGTTTTATGGTTCTGCTCACTGGGCCTTTTAGCTCACCCCATTCCCTTAACCCCAGGTTTGCAGGTACAGAATAGAGTAGGAGGTCGAATAGAGTAAAGTCTTTGTTATGTAATAGCTGGTAGTGGACATGATGGATATTGTAATGTAATGTTGAGCTATGTAATGTAATGATGATATTGAGGTTTAGAAATGTGCTTGACCATAGTATGTTGTAAATCCCTTTTTAGATACATGATCTTAAATGTTTATGGATGACTACGTTTAACCAAACTTAATGCATGATTATGTTACCCCATTGGAGCATTGATGAGGACTCCAAGATGGGGTTAATGTTAATGTCTATGTTAATGCATGCACAGGTTAAGTTTGGTTCATGAATGAAAAGAAAAGTTTTAATTTTTATGTATGTTGTTGATCATGTATGGGATTAAATAGGTACACAGGATGTAGGTTAGGCTTGCTACGGGTCCCGGCGGCCTTAGGCCGATCTGGATCCTAGCGCCGGTAGCAGTCCGAATTTCTGGGCTGTTACAGATTGGTATCAGAGCCCTAGGTTCATATGGTCGGACCTAGAGTGTCGGGCTCATAGATGTCATAGAAGGTCAAGCACAATAGGATAATCATGTCCACTAGGATAGGATAAAGAGTCCTGTCTCGAATAATGAGGTGAAATGCCATGATTATATGCATGTGCATTAATGATATGATATGTATGTGATTTATGCGATGAGGGTTCATGTGTTGCACATGAACCATTTGATGCTAATATTTATGTGACGTGTGCTGTTTTTCAGTAAACAGGATGAGAGGAACCCGTCGATCTGCACGATTGACTGGAGTACCACCGGAGGATGAGGGCATGAGTGCCCGTCCCCATGCATTTCCAAGGGCAATGTCTAGCAGGTCTAGCAGGGAAAGAGCAGTAAGAGACCTTAGAAGGTCTTTGGATATGGGCAGAAGTAGATCAGTGAGGGGAACAGTTCAAGGTGGAATGTCAGAGGATGTGGGAGATGACATGGATGTGGAACAGAGGAGGGATGGCAGTCTAGGAGTGAGTATGTCGGAAGAGGGAATGGGAGAGTCCCAAGGAGGCACTCAGGCCTCGGGATTTGTTCAGCCACCTTACTACCCACCCTTTTCTCAAAATCCTGGGTATTCAATGGGAGGTACATCGGATTACCCCAGCTATAACCCTTATCACTCTCAAATGCCATACCCACCCTTCTACCCACCGTACTCACAGTACCCTATATATCCACCCCCTCCCTACCATCCAAATCCAGCCAACCCTACCTCAGGGAATGCTGTACCTCCTCCACCCCCAGCAGAACCCACAGTTCCAGAAATCCACATACCTAAACCTAGCTCTTCTGGAGGGAGCAAGGTGAAGATGACCGACTACATGAAGCTTGGTGCTCCTCAGTATGACAAAGGGGATGACCCGTTCGAGTACCTCGGAAGGGTCAAAATGATTACAGATGAGATAGGAGCTGATGATAGCAGAGCCATTCAGATGGCTGGGTTCACACTCAAATGCAAGAAGGCTCGTGAGTGGTTCAAAAATTATGTGAACCCGATGGTGGACAGCATGACCTGGGAGGAGTTTGCAAACGAGTTTGCTGGATGGGCTTTCCCTGATAGCTCCAGGGAATTGAAGATGATTGAGTTTGAACAGTTGAGGCAAACCGATGGGATGAGTGTGGAGGAGCTCACAGACAAGTTTTTGGAGCTGCTGCCGTTTGCAGGGCAAACCTTAGACAGAAATCAGAAGAAGGCAAGGAGGTATATCATGAAGCTTGACTCCAGGTAGTCCTTCTTAATTCAGTCAGCAGAAAGGGAGAGCTTTCATGCCATAGTGGATATGGCCCGGAAAATGGAGGCTAGCGCAATCATCGAGGGAAGGGTTAAACAGTCAGTGGATCAGTCTTCAGCTTCAAGACACCGAGCAGTGCAAAGTGGGACATATCCAAGTCCAAAAAGAGCAAGTTCTGGAACAAGATAAAATCCAGTCTGGGAATGGGAGGTGGCTCGAGTTCTGGTTCGGGCGATCATGTCTGTATGAAGTGTGGTAGACCACACAAAGGAATCTGCCGGGCTGGGACGAACACATGCTTCAGATGTGGACAAGAGGGACACATGGTTCGGGAGTGTCCTAGAGCAATTTCAGGGGCACAGTCTCAGCAGACGGGTTCTGGTAGTGCAGCCCAATCGGTAGCTCCAGCCATGACTCAGGCAAGTGGCAGAGGCAAAGGGAGAGGAGCAACCTCTTCTTCAGGTTCCCGGGGTGAAGGTCCATCAGCTCCAGCACGGATCTTCACCATGACACAGCAGGAGGCAAACACATCTAACACCGTGGTGGCAGGTAATCTCATCATTGGCTGTTCTGATGTGTATGCATTAATGGACTGACAGGAGCGGTTGTCGAAGCCGGTCAAAAATAACCTTCTTGGTTACCTACAATTTACAACTGTAGACAGTGGTGAAGGATCGTATCCACAGAGAATTGATTACCTATTTATTTATCTCAATCAAGACCAATAGAACTAATTGAAAGCACAATTGAAAGCAAGTAATCAAAGAGAAATAGAAACAAGTGCAAGGAAAGTAAAAAGGGGGGTTTTGAGATGATTTGATTAACAACTATTAAAAGCAATTAAAACAGCAAGTAGTTAAAATAAAACAAGAAATCAATATGAGAAAAGTCTAGTTGAAGATATGGATCCACTTTGGTTGTTTGGGTTGATCATTGAAACATGGTTATCTTGATTGATTCAATAGGTTGGTTATGGGGGTGGAAGACGCTTCTCACCACCATGTCTTTCCTTATGAACAAACTGATTAGGGAACGTCCTCTAATCAATTACTAATCAACAAATTGCCAAGGAACATCCTTGGGCCATAGGCATCAAAACAATTGCCAATTGCATGAAAAACAAGAAAGATCCAAACCCTAACTACTCAAACGCATGAGATGATGTTAGATCATACAATTTCTTGGGTTTTTACACCAAGTGTTCTAAGATCAGAATATTTCCAGCAATTACGGACTAACAAATATCCTAATCCAACAATCAATTAACTTTGCAATCAAGAATCAAGTGGCCAATTTGATCACAACAACAAAGCAATCTTGGAATTAAGCATCAATTGCATGAATATTGAATAAAATCAAAGACAAAAGTCTCTGTTCAGATCTCACAACCCTTTAAACAACCTTAGTTTCAACCAATCCTCAACTAGAAAGAGGGTTTCAGCCACTCATGGCTGAACCAAAACAGAAAATAGAAGAAAAGAAAGCAAAAAGATGAAGAACTAAGGTGGAGAAGAGGCTGCCCTTGCTTGGCCGAATTTTGGGAGGATGAAAAGCTTCTCTTCTTGTCTTCTTGAAGCCTTTAAATAAGTCTTGAGAGGCTGCCTAGGGTTTCATGGAAGTCTAGGAGACTTTTAGAGGCTGTCCAAAATGCCCTTGGTGTTGCATGTGCCTTGTTTGTGCATGAGTGAAGGCAAAAACGAGTTGCATGTAATGGAAGGCAAGTGGGGGCACTTTGGTCTTTTCATAGCTGTCCAAGATCCTCAAGATGTTGAACGTTAAGTCCAAGAGATTGCCCATGCACTAATGAGGAAGGTGGAGCCTCTTTTTGAATTTTTGAATGTGCATGATACTAAGTGGGAAACATGTGATCTTTGGATTTGGCTTCCTTAATAAGCTTGATCTTGAAATCCAATATTTGAATGTGAATCTTGAAGATTTGGATTTCAAAATACTTCCCTTGTTTGGCTCCTCAAATATGGCAACTTGGGACATGGCTTCTTGAATAAGGAAAGTGTGCATTCGAGTGCATTTTCGGCTGCCTAAAGTGAGTTTCGGAGGCTGGACTTTCAGTTCTGGTCTGAAGGTTCGGGGGCCGAAGGTTGGGGTTTGGCGGCCGAAGGAGGTCGACTGTCGTCTCTGGATCCAATGTTCGGCGGCCGAAGGTGCCGCCAAAGGTGGGGCAGTTTCGTCTCTGGACTGGGCTTTCGGCCGCCGAAGATGCTGCCGAAGGTGGCTTTTCCAAATTTTGCACTTTTGAGCGTTTTTAAGAGCATTTTCTCTTAAATGTCCCTTTTCACCTAATATCTGCAAAACATGATTAAAACCACAAAATTAGGTAGAAAAGATGTAAATAGACATCAAGAATATCATGATAATATAGGCTAATTTATGCTCTATCATGGACCCTAGTGCATCTCATTCTTTTGTGGCTCCGAGAGCAGTAGAGAGGTTGGGTTTGATGGTCTCTGGGTTAGAGTGTCCCCTCTGGGTCAGTGGACCCAAGTGTGACCCGTCAGTGGCAGAGTCAGTCTGCCAGTATAGTCCAGTTTTTATAGAGGGAAGATGCCTTTCAGCCAACCTTGTGGTTCTAGATTTGACAGATTTTGACGTCATTCTAGGGATGGATTGGCTATCTACCCATGGTGCTACCTTGGACTGCAGAGACAAGGTAGTCAAGTTCAGATGTCAGGATGGGTCGGAGGTTGTCTTCAGAGGAGACAGGGGGAGTACACCTAGAGGTTTGATATCAGCCCTACAGGCTCGTAGGCTACTCAGGAGGGGTTGTCAGGGTTTTCTAGCACATGTGAGGGAGATTGATAGTCAGGTTAGGGAGCCCGCCTCAGTGCCAGCAGTCAGAGAATTCTTAGATGTCTTCCCAGACGAGCTGCCATGTTTACCACCTGCTAGGGAGATAGAGTTCGAAATTGAGTTGATGCCTGGTACTAGACCGATCTCTATCCCTTCCTACAGGATGGCACCAGCAGAATTGAAAGAGCTCAGGGATCAGTAACAAGAGTTGGTAGATAGAGGCTTCATCCGACCGAGTACCTCACCTTGAGGTGCTCCAGTGCTATTTGTGAAAAATAAGGATGGATCCCTTAAACTTTGCATCGACTACAGGCAGTTGAACAAGGTCACTACCAAGAATAGGTACCCGTTGCCAAGGATCGACGATCTATTCGACCATCCAGCAGGAACAGGTTGTTTCTCCAAAATAGATCTGAGATCGGGGTATCACCAGCTGAGGATAAGAGAAGAGGATGTGCCGAAGACAGCCTTCAGGACCAGATATGGGCATTATGAGTTCCTTGTAATGCCGTTCGGGTTGACCAATGCCCCTGCAGCATTCATGGATCTCATGAACAGAGTATTTAGCCAGTACCTGGATCACTTTGTTATTGTCTTCATAGATGATATCTTAGTGTATTCCAGGAATGCAGAGGAGCATGCCCATCATCTGAGGTTGGTTTTGCAGACCTTGAGGGAACATGGCTTGTATGCCAAGTTCTCCAAATGTGAGTTCTGGCTGAGGAGCATTTCATTCTTGGGGCATGTGGTGTCAGAAAATGGAATAGAGGTAGACCCCAAGAAAGTGGAAGCTGTAGCAAACTGGCCTAGACCCACTACAGTGACAGAGATCAAGAGCTTCTTGGGTCTAGCAGGTTACTACAGGAGGTTCGTTCAGGACTTCTCTAAAATTGCAGCTCCCATGACTAGACTAACTAAGAAGAACCTGAGGTTTGTGTGGACCAACCAGTGCGAAGAGAGCTTTGAGGAGCTCAAGAAGAGGTTGACTTCAGCACCAGTGTTAGCTCTGCCATCTAGTAATGAAGACTTCGCAGTTTCCTGTGATGCGTCCCGTGTGGGACTGGGTTGTGTGCTAATGCAGAATGAAAGGGTGATCGCTTATGCTTCTAGGCAGCTAAAGAAGCACGAGTTGAATTACCCTACACATGACCTAGAGATGGCAGCAGTAATCTTTGCACTCAAGATGTGGAGGCACTACCTCTATGAGGTTAAATGCGAGATCTTCACAGATCATAAGAGCCTGTAGTACATCCTAAGTCAGAGAGATTTGAATTTGAGGCAGAGAAGATGGGTAGAACTGCTTAGTGATTATGATTGCAAGATTCAGTACCATCCGGGTAAGGCGAATGTTGTGGCGGACGCCTTAAGCCGGAAATCACTTGGCAGTTTGTCCCATATTTCAGCAGAGGAGGCCAGTAGTGAGGGAGTTCTTTGAGCTCATGAATGAAGGTCTACAGTTGGAGTTGTCTGGTACAGGTGCTCTGATTGCTCAGATGAGAGTGGCACCCGTGTTTCTGGAGCAGGTGGCTCAGAAACAGCATGAGGACCCAGAGTTAGTGAAGATTGCCAGGACTGTTCAGTCAGGCAAAGATAGTGAGTTCAGATTCGACAGCAAGGGGATCCTCCGCTATGGGAGCCGACTATGTGTACCAGATGACATAGGGCTCAAAGGAGACATTATGAGAGAAGCTCATAATGCCAGATACAACATTCACCCTGGAGCCACCAAGATGTATCAAGATCTGAAGAAGGTCTATTGGTGGCCAGCTATGAAGAGAGAAGTGGCACAGTTCATGTCAGCCTGCGAGGTGTGTCAGAAGGTGAAGCTGGAACATCAGAAGCCGGCTGGAATGCTTAACCCACTACCTATTCCAAAGTGGAAATGGGAGAATATAGCTATGGACTTCGTAGTGGGGTTATCGGCAACGTCCAACAGATTAGACTCCATATGGGTGTTTGTGGACAGACTCACCAAATCTGCTCACTTCATCCCGGTCAGGAGCAACTACTCTGTGGACAAGTTGGAGCAAGTGTATGTAGATGAGATTGTCAGGCTGCATGGGGTTCCTGTTTCAATAGTATCTGATAGAGGGCCCCAGTTCACCTCCAGGTTTTGGCGGAGTTTGCAGAACGCTATGGGTACCAGGTTGGATTTTAGCACTGCTTTCCATCCACAGACAGACGGACAGTCAGAGAGGACCATCCAGACAATAGAGGATATGCTCAGAATGTGTGTGCTGGACTTTGGTGGTTAGGCAGCATCTACCCTTGGTGGAGTTTGCCTACAATAACAGCCATCATGCTAGCATAGGGATGGCCCCATATGAAGCTTTGTATGGAAGGAAGTGCAGGTCACCTGTATGCTGGGAAGAAGTTGGGGAAAAGGCCTTGGCAGGGCCTGAGCTAGTAGAGATCACCAGCAGGGTGGTGCCCATAATCAGAGAAAGGATCAAGACTGCTGCAAGCAGGCAGAAGAGTTATGCAGACATCCGCAGAAGACAAGTAGAGTTTCAGGAGGGGGATTTGGTATTGCTCAAGGTGTCTCCCATGAAAGGGGTGATTCGGTTCGGGAAGAAAGGTAAGCTAGCTCCACGGTACATCGGACCCTTTGAAATCTTGCAAAAGATCGGGAATGTATCGTACAAGCTGGACTTGCCTGCTTCAATGGAGAGAATCCATCCGGTTTTCCATGTTTCCATGTTGAGGAAGTTCGTGTCAGATCCGAGCAAGGTTCTTAGTGAACCTGATGTGGAGGTCCAAGAAGATCTCACCTATGTTGAACAGCCAGTATGGATCTTAGACACCCAGATCAGAAAGTTGAGAAACAAGGAAATCCCGATGGTGAAAGTCCTTTGGAATCACCACAACATTGAGTGTACCTGGGAGACACGGGAGTCCATGCTCCAGCAATATCCTCATCTCTTTTGAAGTAAGTGTTAGGTGTTTTATGTTAATGTTTATGTTGTATGCTATGTATGTTTACATTTTTCTTTTGCCATGCCATGTTTGTTGGTGAACATTCGGGGACGAATGTTCTTAAGGGGGGAAGAATGTAACACCCGGCTAGACTCCGGTATCGGAATCCCTACCATCCGGTGGGATCTCGGATGTCGGAGACCTCTAGAAGGGTAAAGCCATGTTTTTATAAAATGTTTTAATGTATTTTATGTTTTAAGTCAAAAGGAAATTGAGTTTTGAATGAAAATGACCAAGGAGACATTTACAGGTTCGGCCGCCGAACGTGGGATGGTTTAGAGGGGGCATATTAGGCTTCCGAAAGTCTCAAAGGTTTGGCCGCCGAACCTCATGTTCGGCCGCCGAACTTGCATGAGATGTGGGGGCACGTTCGGCTGCCGAAAGGTGGTCTGCCAGCCCTATATAAGAGCTCCATGGCCGAAACGGGCGAGTTTTCTCCCCATTTTCGGCCACGGTGAGTTCATGCTCTCCTATGGTTCGTTTTTTATGTTTTTCCTCCGATCTTTCATGTTTTAACAAGCTTTATGTTGATTTGAAGAGATTTGAGCAAAAAAAGAGCAAGTTTTGGAAACTTGGAGACCAAAGAGCGGATCTCTTCCATCTTCGAGTTGGATCTTCTCTCCTCTCGTTCTACAAGAGGTAAGGGTAGATCCATAGTTCCTTTTATGTTTTAAGTAAGTTTTATGAAGTTTCTTGGGGTAGAAATGCATGTGTAGGTTTTCGGCCGCCGAAAGTCCACTTTCGGGGGCAGGGTTCGGCAGCCGATACATGCTACCACAGGCAGGTTCGGTGGCCGAAAGAGCCTTCGGCTGCCGAACCTAGTTTCTCCCAAAGGGCAGAAACTTGGTTCCAACATGCACAAACGCCTCCCAACTCATTCAAACATGCATTTTCCTATTCTACAACATGCATACTCAAGCATACAAGCTCCTAGGGGCTTTAAACCATCAAAAACCCGAACTACAACACATCAAACAACCCACATTGCTCATAAACATACATAAACCCATAAACATAACAAAAACCTAACATGCATTTCTACCCCATAGATCTTCATAAAACTTGTTTAAAACATGCAAGAAAGGTTGGATCTAAGCTTACCTCTTGAAGATCGAGAGGGAAGACGATCCTAGCTTGGAGGTAGGAAGAAATCCACTCTTTGTTCTCTAAGCTTCCAAACTTGCTCTTTTGCTCAAAGATCTTCAAACCAAGTGAAAGCTCATAAGAAAAACATGAAGATTCGAAGGAAGAAGCTCAAAATCGATAAGGGACGGCGGAGAGCTCACCTTGGCCGAAAACGGGGAGAAAAGCTCTCCAATTCGGACATGGGGACCCCTTTATAGGTGGCTGGCCAGGCCACTTTCGGGGGCCTAACGTGCCTCCACATGCATGCCATGTTCGGCATCCGAACTTAAGGTTCGGCGGCCGAACCTGGACTTCCCTCACTTATGCTTTCGGGGGCCTAAAGCACTCCCGAAACGCATGCACGTTCGGCGGCCGAACTTGGGATTCGGCGGCCGAACCTGAGTCTTCCTCTCAAGACCATTTTCATTCAAAACTTAACTTCCTTTTTACTTAAAATCATAAAATACATCAAAACATTTTATAAATACATCATTTTACCCTTCTAGAGGTTTCCGACATCCGAGATTCCACCGGACGGTAGGAATTCCGATACCGGAGTCTAGCCGGGTATTACACACAGGGACCTGGGTATCCGATGGGAGGTCCATCAGATTTCTCTAGCTACCACTCGTACCCCTCACACATACCCTATCCTCCCTATTACCCACCATATCCACCTTACCCCATGTTCTCACCTCCACCCTTTTATTACCAGAATCCAGCAAACCCTAATCCAGGGAATGCTGCACCACCACCTCCTCCCCCAGCAGAACCAGAAATTTCTAAAACCCAACTACCCAAACCTAACCCATCAGCAGGAAGCAAGGTGAAAATGATGGACTATCTGAAGTTGGATGCTCCTAAGTGTAAAATAGGTGATGATCCATTTGAGTGCCTCAAGACGGAGAAAATGATAGCTGATGAGTTAGGGGCTAGTGACAATAGAGCCATCCAGATGGCAGGGTTCACTCTGAAATGCAAGAAGGCAAAGGAATGGTTCAAGAACTATGTGGACCCGAATCTGGATAGCTTATCTTGGGAACAGCTTGCAGGGTGGGTTTTTCCAGACAGTTCAAGGGAGTTGAAGGTGATAGAATTTGAACAGTTGAGACAGACTGAAGATATGAGCGTGGATAAGTAAACAGACAAATTTCTGGAGTTGCTTCAGTTTATGGGTCAGACTTATGACACTGACCAGAAGAAGGCTAGGAGGTATACCATGAGACTCCACTCTAGGTATTCCTCCTTGATTCTAGTAGCAGAGAGAGAGAGAGTTTCCACACTATTGTGGATGCGGCTAGGAAAATGGAGGCTAGTGCCATCATTCAGGAGATAGTAAAGCAGCAGGTGGCACAGTCTTCGGGTTTCAAAACCCCGAGTACAGGAAAATTTGATCTCTCCTCTCTAAATAAAGCCGCCACAAGAAGTAAAAAGTGGGGCAAACCCACTAGGAAGCCAAAGAAGAATAAGTTCTGGAGTAGATTGAAGTCCGGTCTAGGAATGGGCAGTGGTTCAAGTTCTAGTTTAGATAGCTCTGGATGTATGAGGTGCGGTAAACCGCACAAAGGGCTTTGTTGGTTTGGGACTATAGCCTGTTACAGATGTGAACAGGAGAGGCACATGGCATGTGAGTGTCCCAATGCAGCTATGATAGCACAGTCCCAGCAGACGGCTTCTGGCAGTGTGGCTCAGCTAGCAGCTTTAGCCACATCTCAGGATAGAGGGCGAGGTCGAGGGAGAGGAACAACCTCTTCGTCAGCAGGTTCCCAAGGGGAAGGTCCTTCAACTCCAGCAAGGATCTTCACCATGACACAGCAGGAGGCCAACACATCGAACACGATGGTGTCAGGTAAACTCACTATTGGGTGTTCTGATGTGTATGCTCTTATGGACCCTGGTGCCTCTCATTCTTTTGTTTCTCTGAGAGCCGTAGACAGTTTGGGTTTGATAGCTTCTGGGTTAGAGTGTCCTCTTTGGGTCAGTGGGCCCAAGTATGATCCATCTGTGGTAGAGTCAGTCTGCCGATTCAGTCCAGTCTTTGTTGAGGGTAGGTGCCTTCTAGCTGTACTTGTGGTTCTAGATTTGATTGATTTTGATGTCATTCTAGGGATGGATTGGCTCTCTACTCATGGTGCTACCTTGGACTGCAGAGACAATGTAGTCAGGTCCAGAGAACAAGATGGGTCAGAGGTCGTCTTCAGAGGAGACAAGATAGGTATGCCTAGAAGTTTGATATCTGCCATGTAGGCTCATAGGTTGCTTAGGAGGGGTTGTCAGGGGTTTCTTGCACATGTCAGAGAGTTAAATGGTCAGGTTAGGGAACCAGCTTCAGTGCCCATAGTCAGGGAGTTTCTTGACATTTTCCTAGACGAGTTACCAGGTTTACCACCTGGTAGGAAAATAGAGTTTGAAATTGAAGTAATGCCCGGAACCAGACCCATCTATATCCCTCCCTATAGGATGGCACCTGCAGAGTTAAAGGAGTTGAAAGAGCAGTTGCAAAAATTGGTAGATAAGGGTTTCATCCAACCTAGTACCTCACCTTAGGGTGCTCCAGTTTTATTCGTGAAAAAGAAGGATGGATCCCTAAGGCTTTGTATCGACTATAGACAGTTGAACAAAGACACTACCAAGAACAAGTATCCGTTACCCAGGATCGATGATCTGTTTGACCAGCTAGCAGGAGCCGATTGTTTTTTGAAGATAGATTTGAGATCCGGGTATCATCAACTAAGAGTCAAAGAGGAAGATGTACCCAAGACAACTTTCAGGACTAGATATGGGCATTATGAGTTCCTAGTGATGCCGTTCGGGTGAGCATTCATAGATCTCATGAACAGAGTTTTCAGCCAGTTTCTGGATCACTTTTTTATTCTTTTCATTGAAGATATCTTGGTGTATTCCAGAGACGTAGAGGAGCATGCCCATCATCTGAGGATTGTGTTGCAGACCTTGAGGGAACACGGCTTATACGCCAAATTCACTAAATGTGAGTTCTGGTTGAGGAATATCTCTTTCTTGGGGCATGTAGTATCAGAAAAGGCAATCAAGGAGGACCCTAATAAAGTAGAAGCTGTAACTAACTGGTCCAGACCCACTACAGTGATAGAGATTAAAAGCTTTTTGGGTTTGGCGGGTTACTACATGAGATTTGTCTAGGATTTCTTAAAAATTGATGCTCCTATAACCAGGTTGACCAGAAAGAATCAAAGGTTTGTTTGGTCAGAACAGTGTGAAGAAAGTTTTGAAGAGCTAAAGAGAATATTGACGTCAGAACCAGTGTTAGCTCTGCCTACGAGTAATGAAGATTTCACAGTGTTTTGTGATGCATCTCGAGTGGGACTAGGTTGTGTGTTGATGCAGAATGAGAGGGTAATTGCTTATGCTTCTAGACAGCTGAAGAAGCACGAGTTGAATTATCCTACACACGATCTAGAGATGGCAGCGGTGATCTTTGCACTCAAGATGTGGAGGCATTACCTGTATGAGGTAAGATGTGAGATCTTTACAGATCATAAGAGTTTGCAATACATCTTAAGTCAGAAAGAGTTGAACCTGAGGTAGAAAAGATGGGTAGAACTGCTTAGTGATTATGATTGCAAGATCCAGTATCATCCGGGTAAGGCAAATATAGTAGCAGATGCTCTCAGTCGGAAATCACTTGGCAGTTTATCCCATATCTCAGTAGAGAAAAGACCCGTGGTGAGGGAATTTTATAAGCTCATTAATGAGGGTTTGCAGCTAGAGTTGTCTGGTACAGGTGCACTAGTGGCTCAGATTAGAGTGATACCCGTGTTTCTGGAACAAGTGGCATAGAAACAGCACGAGGACCCAGAGTTGGTGAAAATAGCGAGGACTGTTCAGACAGGTAAGAATGGTGAGTTTAGATTTGATAACAAAGGGATCCTCTGTTACGGAAACAGATTGTGTGTACTAGACGACGTAAGCTTGAAGGGAGATATTATGAGAGAAACTCATAATGTCAGGTACAGTGTTCATCCTGGGGCCACCAAAATGTATTAGGATCTTAAGAGAGTTTATTGGTGGCCAGCTATGAAGAGGGAAGTGGCGCAGTTTGTGTCCGCTTGTGAAACATGTCAGAGGGTGAAGCTGGAACATCAGAAGCCAGTTGGAATACTCAACCCACTACCGGTTCTAGAGTGGAAATGGGAAAATGTGGCAATGGATTTTGTGGTGGGATTACCAGCAACGTCCAACAGATTAGACTCTATATGGGTAATAGTGGACAGATTGACCAAATCTGCTCACTTCATTCCTGTCAGGAGTGGCTATTCTGTGGACAAGTTGGCGCAGGTGTATGTAGAGGAGATTGTCAGGCTACATGGGGCTCCAGTATCAATAGTGTCAGATAGGGGACCCTAGTTTACCTCCAGGTTTTGGCGGAGTCTGCAGAATGCTATGGAAACGAAGTTGGACTTCAGCACTGCCTTCCATCCACAGACTGATGAACAGTCAGAAAGGACCATCCAAACGATAGAAAATATGTTAAGAATGTGTGTGCTAGACTTTGGCGGTTATTGGAGGCAACATCTACCATTGGTAGAGTTTGCCTACAATAACAGTTATCAAGCTAGCATTGGGATGGCTCCTTATGAAGCTCTATATGGGAGGAAGTGCAGGTCACCCGTCTGTTGGGAAGATGTAGGAGAAAGGGCCTTGGCAGGGCCAGAGCTAGTAGAGATCACCAGTAGGGTAGTGCGTATTATTAGAGAGAGGATCAGAACAGCTGTGAGTAGACAAAAGAGTTATGCAGACATCCGTAGAAAGCATGTTGTGTTCCAGGAGGGGGATATGGTGTTGCTTAAGGTGCCTCCTATGAAGGGAGTGAGTCGTTTTGGGAAGAAAGGTAAACTAGCTCCAAGGTACATCGGACCCTTTGAAATTTTGCAAAAGATTGGGAATGTATCTTACAAGTTAGATTTACCTGCTTTTAAGGAGAGAATCCATCCGGTTTTCCATGTTTTCATGTTACGAAAGTTCGTGTCAGATCCGGACAAGGTTCTTAATGAACCTGATGTAGAGATCCTAGGAGATCTCATCTATGTTGAGCAGCCATGCGGATCATAGACACGCAAATCAAAAAGTTGAGGAACAAGGAAATCGCGATAGTGAAAGTCCTTTGGAATCACCACAACATGGAGGAGTGCACCTGGGAGACCCGGGAGTCCATGCTCCAGCAATACCCCTATCTCTTTTAAAGTATCTTATGTTTTCATGTGTGTTCTTAATGTTTATGTTTGTTGTGTTGAACATTCGAGGACGAATGTTCTTAAGGGCGGAAGAATGTAATACCCGGCTAGACTCCGGCGTCGGAATTCCAATCTTTCGACGGAATCTCCATTGGAACCTGGAATCTCGAAGCTGGAATCTCCTTTGGAAGGGTAAAATAAGGTTTTTATAAAATGAATTTTGAAAATTTTAAGGTTTTAAGAAAGAAAGAAAAGAGTTTTGAAGAAAATAGTTTTGGAGGGGAAAAACCAGGTTCGGCCGTCGAAGGTGGTGCCGCTGCGGGACCTCCCCTTTCGGCCCCCGAAAGTGGTTTGTCCAGCCACCTATAAAAGGCCTTCAGCCCGAAAATAAGGAATTTTTCTCTCCATTTTCGGGCAAAGGTGAGTCATTGCCCTCCCTTTTATGATTTTGTTGTATTTTCCTCAAATCTCTTAGGAAATTCACGAGTTTCCTTTTGTTTTTAAAGATTTGAACTTGAATCCAAGTTTTTAAACCTTGGAGACCTCCGAGACTATTTTACCTCATCTCCACATTGAGGTTGTCGTCACCCTTAGATCTCCAAGAGGTGAGCCTAGATCCTTATTTTTCATATGTTTTAATCAAGTTTTAAGAAGGGGTAAAGGGTTAAAAATGCATGAAATTGTTAAATCTAAAGTTTTAGGGTTTAAGTTGGGTATTTAAGGAATGTTTGCTCTTATGTGTTTTTGTTGTTGCTTGATGGGAAATAAACTAATTTCTATGTCCCTTATGCATGTTTGAGTGACTATGCATGCTTTTGAGGAGTTGGGTGTGAGGATTGGAGAGTTGGGAGGTTGTATGCATAGGACAGAATCGGGTTCTACCTTGCTGTCGAAGCAAGGTTCGGCCGCAGAACCTGCTTGTGGAGGCAGCCTTTTGGCCTCCTAACCTGCCCCCGAAAGCATGGACTTTCGGATCTGTGAAGGCGTTTCGGCCGCTGAACCCGCCCCTGAAAGTCCCTGACTTTTGAATCTGTGAAGGGCTTAGGCCGCCGAACTTGCCCTCAAAAGTCCCTGACTTTCGGATCTGTGAGGGACCTTTGGCCACTGAACCTGCCGTCGAAAGTCCCCTGCCTAGCCTTCCTCTGCTTGTTTTATGTGTATGTTTTGTTATGTTTTAGAGGGTTTTTGGGGAGTTGTTTAGAATCATGTAATAGTTATGTTTGGTCCCTCATTTGAGTCCATCTATGTAGGATTGGACCTGGGAGACCGTAGAAGCCTACAATAAGATAGCTGCATCATTGTTAGGCGAGCGTCAACCAGAGGTGAGTAGAACTGAACTATCTTTTCAAAGTAACTAAACTTTTAAGCATTTTCACACATCACGAATGTCATGTATATGTATTAGGTTGTTTGCATTAGAATTTACGAATATGATGCATTGCATAATTTATTATTGATGTGGATGGATATTGGATGACCAACTAGCCCTCGAGATGATATGATATGATACGATACGGAAGTCTAGGTGAGGCCCATTCTACGCCCCTGGCAATATGTAAGGGAAAGTCCAGGTGAGGCCCATTCTACGCCCCTGGCATTTTGGATATGTTATGTTATATTTAAGCGAAAGTCCTGAGGAGCTCCGTCGAGAGCCAGGCACATTGGAATATGTAGAGGGTTACTAGTGACAAGTCCATCTTGATGTGAATTGTTTGTGTTGTGACGCATTTCATACGAGCATATGTTTATTACACTGTTTTTATGTTCTGCTCACTAGGCTCTTGTAGCTTATCCCTTTCCGCTTACTCCAAGTTTGCAGGATCAAAGATAGCTCGGGAAGTCGGCATAGTAGCTGGTATAGTTTAATGTAATAGAATAGTTGTGGACATGTATTGTATAATGGATTAGAATTGTGCTTTGCCCTAGTTTTTATCCTTGTAATCCCTGTTACATGATCTATATATAAAAGTTCTAATTATGAGTTATGTTTGAATCAAACTTGAAGCATATAATGTTTACCATACTAGAACATTTGATGAGGGCTCTAGTATTGGGTTTTATGTTTTCAATTTTATTGCATGTACAGGTTGAGCTTGGTTTCATGAAATGTTTATGTTTATGTTGTCTTGTGTGATCATGTATGGGATTTTATCAGGTACACAGGATGTATAGTAGGCTTGCTACGGGCTCCGGCGACCTTAAATCGATCTGAACCCTAGCGCTAATAGCGGTCCGGTTCCCGGGTCGTTACAGTAAGCTAGAGCAACTATCATTCCATCTAAGTTTGATGGTATGACATATGAGCAAGATGCAGCTCCATGCCACCCATAGCATGAAAATGTAACTATGCTTACATCTCCTCTGGTAGTTGGCATTGTCACTACAGGTAGATCATCATCTTTCTCCTTATGATCATCATCAATTACCATTTATCCTCTTTCATATGTTGCTCGTTGAGTTGAAATCTCTCTCCTAAAATTTTACTCATTACTTTTCTTGGTTAATTCTGCATGAAGGAGAACAACCTTTGCATAAGTGTAGTACTCACTAGATAGGTGTAAGGGAAATGTACAAAAAATTACCTTATAGTTTCAGTGGTTTTTCACTTCAAGGTATGTGGTTTAGTTCAAGGTCTATAGTTCAATTTTGTGTCACAATTGTACCTTGTGATATGAGTTTCATATTAGTTTTGGATTTAGAAATTGCCATTGTTTGTAAATGATATGATACCATGAGGTACTACTTTGACAAAAAATTGAACCACACACTCTGAAGTAAATCACAGACCTTTAAGTGAAAAATCGATGAAATCATATGGTACATTTTTGTACTTTTCCCTAGTATAAAGTAGACTCAATGTGTGGATCAACACCTAGAGCTTGAAGAATAATGGTGAGGTGATGATTAAAAGGAAGACAACACTTGCTTAATCTAAGAGAGTTTGCTACAATATGTAGCATAATATATGGTAAGTTTAGTTTATAAATCTCTAAAAGACAAATCACTACAAACATGTCTGAATCAGAAAGGGTAGTCCTATGACTAGACTAAGATAAAATCTCATAATTAATAATGTGATGGATAACTTTAGAGGGAGTAAAATGATCACAAGTCATTAATATAGGTGAGCCCTCACGCTTAGGGTCACCATAAATTACTTTAGTTTGATGAAGGAAAGAAATTTCACTAGTAATTCACTTACTAGTGGTGGATACTATAACTCCGAGTTGCAAACACCTAAGTGTTGAGCAATGCCATTATGAGTGAGGAGAATTCTCTTACCATTTACATATATTAGTGGATAACAGAAGGAGTTTGACGAGTGAAAATATATAGGTTTGTATAGAACTTCCTAACTATCCTAGGATGAATATCATGAGAGGTAGTCAAAAGGTATTCCTAACCTTAAGTAGTAAAAGGCTGAAGGAAACCATGATGATGAAAGAGCTTAATGTTATCAGCATCAATCTTTCTCCTAGGATAAACAAATCTCAAAGAGAAAGGATGAAGAGATGGATCATCCTCTCAAACGATAGGAAACTCAAAAAGTAGAGGTGTGAAGGGACTAAAGAAAGGGATCTAGGATCTTCAACTAGTCTACTAGACTAACATCTGGCATAAGATTGTCTAAGGACTACTTATTTCTTCTCCATAAGAAAGAAAGAAAAGGCAAAATTAATAGGAATGTAACCGATCAAATCCATATGTGACAATGCTAAGAAAGACAATAGTACAACAACAAAACTCAACAAATAACCTTAAGCAACTCAACACAATAAGGAAGAGAAATTTTCAACATATCTATGTTGCATATAGTAATCACAAATTCAATAACAAAAGTGTACAAACAAATAAAGCTAAGTGAAATAAAACCATAAATAATTTACAAGTTGGCATACTCAAAGCCAAATTCATAACCAATAAACCATTATAAGTCTCAATTATTTTTAAGAGCCTAAGCTATAATTCTTACAGCCAAAGTTATGTATGTGCAAGTAATACCCAAATGATTTTAATACATTGAGATAACAAACATTTCAATAATAATGATTCAATTCAAAGTATAATATAATATAAGAAAATTATAGAAAAAAAAAACCTAATGATTTTACTCATTTTCAGATAACATTCTATTTTTTTAATTTATAATAGAAAGGCTTTTTGTTTCACGTTATTAGCAATCTGGTGCTTTTCCTATAACACTATTAAATTTCGTTAGTAAATTATAATTTATTCTTTGATATTTAATAAAAACTACATATTAATCTTTATATTTTTAAATTTTTTCCTTAAAATTTTTTGTTTGATTAATAAGGTAATTCTTTATTTTAAATTTTATATTCTATAATTAAAATTAATATTTATATTTTTTATAAATTAGACCCTAAATATTGTAATTATTAATGAGTTCTTATATTTACAAATTCATCTTTCCTTATTAAAGTTTAATATTTTATATGTGAAAAATAATAAAAATATAAATTAAATAAAATATTTATCCTTTCCTTAATTAAATAAAAGAATCACTAGAAAGGAAAATTTTAGACTTTGGGCCAAAATTTTTTTATTTAATTTTTATTTAATGATTTTATAACTAAATATAAAATATTAAAATTTAATAACTATGGGAGATTAGTTTGTAAAAAAATATAACTACTTATTTATTAGTAATTATAATATGTAGATATCAATTAATGAAGTGAAACTATAGAATTATTTTTATCGTAAATTAAATGACGAGACCATAGTTGAAAAAAACTCCAAACCACATGATAGTTTGTTTTTTATATAATTATTTTTATAATATATTCAACACATATTTATTAAAATATCTAATAGATTTTTTTTTTTAAAAAGGAATCATCACAAAAAATGAAAGGCTTATCAAAGATAGTGAAAGACACAAAATGAGACTCAAACATGATGAATAATCACTAAAAACAAACAAAGAAAGCAAAATAAGTAAAAAATATACACAAACAAAAAGATAAATCAAAGAAAATGAAGAGAACAAGAAGGCTAGAGATAGAAAGTGAAAAAACTTATTCCAAAGGTAAAACCTTGAAGTGGCTCTTAAAAAAGTGAAAAGGTGCTTTGATGAGTTTTAACGAGAAAAATAATAGTTTTAGGATGGAAGATCAACTAAAAATTGCCAAAAATAGAAGAGCAGTATGTGGAACTTCATGCAAGAGAGAGAAAGTCATAAGATAAAAAAGACAAAATGAGTTTGTGCTATTTCCATCGTGTATATACCTACAACTGAAGCTTTGTTTCTAAACCAATATGTAAAACTTATTGTAGATGATCAAATCTCTTTTTTATACTGTCAAAAACTAAAAAACTTACAAAAATCAAAATTAAAATCAAAATTTTTCCTCACTTTTACTATTGCCTTTAAAATCTACAAGTTAGGTAACCGAATATGCCTCTAAACTTGGATTTTCTTGAAAAAAAAAAACAATAAAAGAATCTAAATTACAATATTTTTTTGAAAAACTAACTTTAAAATTATTTAACATGGGCAATATAAATACAAAATACTTTTTTTTAATAAATCAAAATACTTAAAAGACAATTAATAATTTTAAAGCATTTTTCACTAAACACATATTTATAAGATTCATACACATAAAATAAATTAACATTAATTTGAAAAAATATTTAAAATATTTTAAAATTATAAAAAATCCTTAAAATAAAAATTAGCAAATTTAAACATTATTCACACAATTATTCATTTGAAAACACAAAACCATAACAAGCTTGTATGTTTGAGAAAGCCAACTTTATAACCATTTGAAATAGGTTCACCTTAAAATACTTTAAAATCTATCAAAATCCTTAAAACAAAAGTTAATAAATTTAAAACATTATTCACAATATTATTCACTAAAACAAAAAAAAATTACCATCTTGCATCTTAATAGACAATTAAACATAAAAAACATTTATATTACTCCAAACATACAAAATGAGTAAAAATTATAAAATTAAACAAGTAAATAAACAAGATTTCAATAATTTACATGTGATCAACGATCAATATTCAAAACCATCTGCCTAATTTACCTTTAATAAAGTTAAATTTTTCTTTATTTAAATGTTTAGTGAAAACGTTAATTAGTTGGTTGTTTATATTCACAAACTCAAGAATAATATCATCATTTAATGCATGATTACGACTAAAACGATGCATAATATCAATATGCTTAGCTTTAAAACATTCAATAGGATTCTCGATTAAGTTGATTGAACTTGTATTATCAAATTTAATAGGTATGTGATCAAAAGGCATCTTAAAATCTTTCAACTATTGCTTAATCCTTTTACTCTTGACTATAACAAAGACTTGCCACCACATATTTGAATTTGATGGTATAAAGTGCAACTAAATTTTATTTGTTGTTATACCAAGAAACAAGAGATTGTCCTAAGATTTAACAAGTACTCATTGTATTTTTCTATCAATGATACTATTGGCAAATTCGGCATCTGAGCAAGGACACAAATTAAAAGATACATTCCTAAAGTATCATAAACCTAAATGCAATGTGCAATTTGAATATTTAAGAATATGTTTAGTATCATGTAAATATGGCTCTTTAGGTATGAATGAAAATGTGCATATAAAATTATAGAAAACATGACATTCGACTAAAAGTGGTAAGATATAAAATACTTATATTCATAGCTCTTCAGTGCTTTTCATTAATCAATTTACCTTTTTCATCCTTTTCAGCTTATTGCTTGTATTCATTAGAATTCTATTTAGCTTTCTATACTACACCCTAGATCTTTTTATTAGCTCCTTAATGTACTTAACATAGTTAATGAATAGTTTATTCTTAGCTTGTTTGATTTGAAGCCCAAGGAAGAACTTGAGTTCTCCCATTATACTCATCTCAAACTCACTTTTCATTTCTTGTGAGAACTCTTTACTCTAAACATATCTTAGAAAAAGAAAATATAATATTACCAACATATATTTGACTATAAAAATATTATTTCCATGATAAAAAGAGTTATATAAACTTTTCCTTTAGAAAAACTATTTTGATTCAAAATTCAAGATTAACCTAAGATAAACAAAAAAACTCTACCACACAACTTAATGACAGAACATGCAAAAAATATCTTCTCTACTACACCCCTAATTAACTAATATGACTAGAAATATAGATAATTCCAGTTAGAAAATGCCATAAGAAATTCTTGATAAATTAACTAAGCATAGAGTAATGAAATCCATATTAGAATGCCACAAGGTTGAACCTTGATAAGTTGCTAAATATTGAGGCATAAAGAATTAATTCATCTTTGTAAAGAATAGAAGAACATATGTTCAACTAATATAAATTCTCGTTATGGAGAAAATTTTCAACTTTAACTTATTCTAATTATGTACATGATAAATACTATTTATAGCCAAATATCTCCTGATTCTAGTTTGAATAGGAAAAAAAATTCTAATTAATATAAATCTTAATTGAAATAGGAAACCCTAATCAAATTGGAAAAACTAGCTCTAATCCTGCTAGTACTTAGGATAACCATAATAATCCTAGTAAAATAAGGAAAATAAATTATAACCTAACTATAATACAAATAAAATTCACTTTCTTCTATAATTGCTACTTCTAAAAGGATAAGGAAATATGATAAGTCTTCCACTTAATTTAAGTCTTCAAAATTCATCCATCCTTTTAGTAGCCAAAATCTTTCTTCATATAGGAGAATTTTATTAGTCAATAATGTCAATTTGACTCCTAATCTATATAGAATCATACAAGACATAAAAAAAAATACTAAAATATCTCATATATGAGCTTCTAAAATGAATTAATAATGGCTGAAATTGGATCCATGAATTTTAAGAAAAAATAAGGCTCAATCCTTTTTTTTTTCTTGTCTTCAAAATGTGATATTCTTCATGAATACTTGAACGCCCCTAAGATTCTTGTGATCCTATGCCTTTCTAATTGAATACTCGTATAATATCACAATGTTCTTGCACTTCAAGTTGTTGAAAAATATTACCCCGTGAATGTATCACATTTTGTAAAAGAAAGTTGCCTAATCTTTTATATTAAGCTCTAAGAGCTTATTTTAAACTACATTATGATTTTCAAAATCGAGAGGTTGTTCAACATAAATCTCCTCCTCAATAAAATCATTTAAAAATGTATTTTTCACATCCATTTAAAAAAGTTTAAAATCAATATCTAACGTATATGTAAACAAGATTCTAATGGCTTCTAATCTAGCTATGGGAGCAAATATTTTATGGTAATTTATACCCTCCTCTTATTTGTTGTAATACCCGGCTGACTCAAGCATCGAAATTCCTACCGTCCGGTAGAATCTCGGATGTCGGAGCTCTCTAGAAGGGTAAAGTAAAGGTTTTCGAAAGTGTTTTTACATGTTCTTATGGTTTTGATTAAAACGGATTTGAGTTTTGAAGAGAAAAGACCAAGGAGGCATTTGCCAGGTTCGGCCGCCGAAAGTGAAGTTCGGCCGCCGAACATTGCATGGTTTTGCTGCCTCCGAAGCCCATGTTCGACCGTCGGAAGTGGTAGAGGTTTGCATGCAGGTTTGGCCGCCGGAAATGGTTGACCAAGCCGCCTATAAAAGGCCCCTTGCTCGGAAAATGGGGAAAGTTTCTCTCCATTCTTGAGCTAAGGTGAGTTCATGCTCTCCTTTGGTTGTTTTGTTGATGTTTCTTCAAATCTCTCAAGGTTTTCATGAGTTTTATCCTTGTTTTGAAGAGTTTTAAGCTTTGAGCAAGATTTTGGAGCTTGGAGACTTTAAAGCTTGGATTCTCCGTATCTTCAAGTTTGGGGTCACACCAACTCTCGTTCTTCAAGGGGTAAGTGTAGATCCTTAGCTTTTATGATGTTTTAAATGAGTTTTATGAAGGGTTAAGAGGGTTTTTATATATGAGTTGCATGGTGTGCATGGTTTTGACCTAGGTTGAGCATGAGCTATTTGTATGCTAGATGTGTTGTTTATTGGCGTTTAAGCTTGAGTTAAGCTCCTTTATGCATGGTTAATGGCATATGCATATTTTGGAGAGGTTTAATGGATGCTTTGGGTGTTTGGAAGGTTTGGGAGGCTTGAATGCATAAGAGGCTGAGTTCTGGATGAACTCAGGTTTGGCCGCTGAAGGTAGTTTCGGCCGCCGAACATACCTTTGAATGCTTGGTTTGGCTGCCAAACCTTGCCCCCGAAAATGGACTTTCGGCTCTGGACGGGACTTTCGGCCGCCGAAGGTGCCGCCGAAAGTGCCTGGCTTTCGTCTCTGGAGGAGACTTTCGGTCGCCGAACCTGCCTCCGAAAGTGCCTGACTTTCGGATCTGTGGGAGCATTCGGCCGCCGAATGTGCTACCGAAGGTACCCTATTCAGCCTTCCTTTGCCTATTTTGCATGCATGTTTTGAGGTGTTTTAGAGGGGTTTTTGGGGAGATGTTTAGTATTATGTTAGAGTGGTTTGGTACCTCATTTGAGTCCACCTGTGTAGGATCGGACCTGAGGCACCGAGGTAGTCAGCAGTGTTAGCTGCTTCAGAGTTAGTTGGTCCTGAGCTAGTCCAGCCCAGCAGTTGCTTAAGGTGAGTAGAACTAAACTTAATCTTTTTAATTGAGAAGTCAAATGAACTTTAGAGCATGATCCATGTATCATAAAATGCCATGATATGTATTAGGTTGTTTTGCATTAGAATCCACGAATATGATGCATTGCATAATATGTTGTTGATGTGGATGGATATTGGATGATCCTTAGCCCTTGATATGAGATGAGATGACATGATATGAGATGATATGGTATGAGATGGAAAGACCATGTGTGGCCGTAATGCCCCTGGCAATATGTTATATGTAAGAAAAGACCAGGTGTGGCCTAATCGCCCCTGGCGTAGTTGGACATGTTATGATATGAGTTATGTAAGAAAAGACCAGGCGTGGCCTTATCGCCCCTGGCACAGTTGGACATATTACGATATGTAGAGGGCTATAGGTGACAAGTTCATCCTTGATGTGATATGTTTGCGATGTGATGCATTTCATGAAAGTATATGTTTAACTGCTTTTTATTACTGTTCTGCTCACTGGGTTTTAGTAGCTCATCCCTCTCCCAAATTTCCAGTTTTGCAGGGCCAGTCAGAGATAGCACGGGATAACAGCTAGGGTGAAGTATATGTCATAGAAAAGTAGTGAACATGATGTAATGTAAAGTTATATAGTGATGGAAAAAGAAATGTATTGTATAGAGATGAATGTAAGGTAAGTTTATTTTGTGCTCAGAGTTATAGTATTGTGCTTGGCTCGAGTTGAATAATCCCTTTGTACATGAGTTTTATGTTATGTTTTATATTGATATATGTGATGGACTGAGTTTGACATAGGGTATGCTGACCCTACTAGAGCATTGATGAAGGCTCTAGTATAGGGGTTCTATATGTTCAGGCATAGTGCATGCACAGGTCAATCTTGGTATAGGAAAAGTCTTAATGTTTTATGGAACTATTTGATCATGTATGGGATTATACCAGCTGTACAGGATGCATAGTAGGCTTGCTACGGGTCCCGGCGACCTTAAGCCGATCTGGATCCTAGCGCCGGTAGCGATCCGATTTTCGGGTCGTTACATTTGTATTGTTTAACTACCAATATAGAATTATTCGTAGGTATATTGTGATTTTCATCAAGCTTATTTATACCTTCCCACTTAGTATTGATATCGATGGTAGGATGATGTTTAGGTCTAGGAGCTAAAGCTTTTTAGATTAGTTAAGTTCTTCATATCAAGGACCCAACTGTCATCACTTATGGTCTCACCTATGGATTTAGGTTCAGTATGAGATATGAATATAATTTTATTATATATATGTCTAATAGATGATCTAGTCGTTACCCCTTTTAATGTATCATAAATTATTTATTTTTTAGAATGATCCTTCTTATAGGTCAAATCTTAGCAAGTCAAATGAGACTTCATAACTTTGAGTGGGTTGCATTTATTGCTCTTGGAGTTTAACCTCATATTTTTTTACCTCCACAACTCATTAAGATTATCTATAAGATCATCAGCATAAACAATCTCCTTTCTGGAAATAAAGGATTAGATTCATTAAAATAATATGCATTAACTCTTTAACTATCATGTTTCTCTTATTAAAAGCTTTATATGTGATGTTACATAACATCCGCCCAAAGAAAGCTGTGAGCTGTCACTACAAGATAAAGGCCATGTGACAAGGGGAAAATGTGGTCTCACTAAGGAGAAGGAGATCCGAACATTTTGATACTCAGAATATCGTTAAGACTCGCCCCTCCGGATAAGCTGAGTCTTGGTACAAAGTTACCGTTATCAGGCACATTCCTATTTTGCCAGAGATCGAGAGATTACCAACTCAATTGGCTAACGATGTCCATTATCGAGCAGTCAGCCACATCATCGCCGAATTTTTTAGGAAACACTATATTTATCTTCATCCTCTCATAGTATAAAAGGAGAACGATCTCAGAGGTAAAGGTACGCTATTATTTAACACAAGAGTTATATGCAATTCTTTGCATTCTCTCCTCATTATGATACTAGCTTGAGCGTCAAAATGGCTGCTGTGGGCACCCACCACCACCTCACACTTTCTTCCTTGCAATTTCTAGCCAATCACAGCTCCATTCCACTTTGGCCATATTATCAATTTGATCTCAGTAATATTATTTGGTTCCGTTGCCAGAAAATCCATTGAATCCCCTTCATTCATTTGGATTACATTCTATGCCATTTGTTTTAGAAACACAAATGTCACTTTCATTTGTGCCACCAATTCACCTGTACTAGACAACTACAGCTGTAAGCCTTCATTAACAAACCTGTAAAACTCTTTCACCATTGGTCTCCTTTCCATTGAGATATGGGATAAACTACCAAGAGATTTCTGTCTGAGAGCATCTACTAATTAGGAGAATACATAAGACTAATAATTAAATATCTCTACATGAATAGAATCTAGTTCCACCATAAGTAAATTATCTATTCCTATATAGCATACTTGATACTAAAAAATTAACTAAAATGAACTCATTATACCGGTATCATAATTTAAAAATAGTTCTCAAGCAAAAAAAGAGGTTATACATTCTCGATCAAGACATACTTGATGTTCTTGATGAGAATACCAGTGATGATGTTAAGGACGAGTACGATCACATGTTGCTTGGTTCATGAGTAACAAATGAGAATGAATTGGATATATTAGGAATTTTATAAAGATATTTATGAGATTGAGATAGGATTCAACACCCTAGGTTAAATTAAGGAATGTCCCGTTTGTTCTCTCCTAGTATTGATCATGAAATCCTTGCGCAAGGTGGAATGAAATTAGCAAATGAGATTTGAAATTTCATTTAATATGTCAATGGCCAATAAATGAGAACTAATATAATTTAACGTTGCAGACACATTCCATGCATTAAATATTACCCTGGTCTCTTAAACAATTCATATCAAGATGGATTTATCATTAATAACCCTCTATAATTCCAATAATACATGGCCTATAATAGGTAATACTCAAGACTTTCTCTTAAACATAACATAACATATCCATAGTATTAGGAGTGTAGAATGGGTACCCTGGTCTTTCTCTTATATAGTGCCAAGGGCATAGAATAGGCCTCAAAACCTGGACTTCTGTATCCATCATAATATATCATAACATGCTCAAGAGCTAGTGGATTATCCAACATCCATCCACAATAATAAATAATTATGCAATGCATCATATTCATGAACTCTAATGCAAAACAATATAATCATATACACATAGCATTCGGCGGCTAAACCTTGATGTTTTAAAAATATTTTTTTAACACGTTTTAAAATACTTAAATTTATTTTATAAAAATCCATTTTACTCTTCTAAAGTTTTTGGTTCCAAGATTCCAGATTCCAATAATAATTCCGTCGGAAAGTTGAAATTTTAACACCAAAATTTAATCAGGTATTACATAGGCCTTTCTTCTTTAATTGGAAAAAGTAAAAAGGTAGTCTTTTCTTATCTAAAGGAAAGAGTGAGGAGACGAATTAATGGCTGGAAGGGTAAATTTCTCTTAAAAGCTAGGAAGGAAATTTTGATTAAATTTATGGCCTAGACAATTCTATCATATTATATGTGTATGTTTTTAATCCCTCTATCTTTGTGTGAGGAGATTCAATGTATGCTAAACTCCTTCTGATGGGGTACAAATGATCAGAAAAGGAGAAGGAATTCACTGGATGTCTTGGGATGGGATGTGTGTGGCTAAAGAGGCTGGTGGTATGGGATTCAAAAGCACCGCTTTAATTTGGCAATGCTTGATAAGCAAGGATGAAGAATTCTATCAGACTCTAGCTCCTTCATTTCACATTTCTTTAAAGCTAAATATTTCTCAAGGGAGGACTTCTTACATTCTAAGATAAGTGCAAACTCAATTTTTATTTAGAGTAATCTTATGTAGACTAGGGATTTTCTTAATTTAAGCATTAGGCGGAAAGTTGGTAATGGAGCTACTATTAGAGTTTAGGGAGACTCGTGGTTGCTTCGTGATGATGATTTCTATGTTCATACTTTAATGATTCAGGGTTTGGAAGATTTTAATGTTTGTGGCCTTATGAATCAAAATGGCTCAATGTGGAACCTTAATCTGATTCATGAGGTGTTGATTCCCTCTTATGTTATTCAGATTGCCAAACTTCCTCTTGGGCTCTTTCATGAATAAGATCGTATGGTCTGACACTTTACTAAAAATGATAAATACTCAGTTAAATCTAGTTATTATATAGCTATTAAAAAAATCGTAACTTCTCACTAAACATGGTTCTGGGTATTGAAAGAGGTTATGGAAATTACATATCGCCTTAAAGGTTAAAATTTTCCTTTCACAGACTTTTAGAGTTGTTTTTCCTATTAGGGATAATTTGAGAAGAAAAGGTGTTGAGTTGGAGGGAGGTTGTTGTAACTACATGGAGGATGAGACTATTTTTCATTTGTTTTTCCACTGTTCTTTTGCTAGGGATTGTTGGAGAATCCTAGATATGGATTTATCTTGTATGCGTACTTTTCTTACTCTTTCTTAGTGCTTTGCTCTCTTTTTTTTGGATGCCATGGATGTTGCCTTAATAGAGAAAATTTCTATTGTACTGTGGAATATATGGAATAAAAGGAATGATAAGTTATAGAATGGTAGGGTTTCTTCTCTGTAAAATACCTTGCGCTCAAGTTTAAAAGTGTTAACAGAGTGTAGCGAGTACAAATTAAATATTGTGGTTGGACAGCAGTATTGGGTCTGATCTGATTATGAGAGGAGAAAGTGTAATGTGGATGCTTAAATTCATGAATATGAGGATAAGATTTCTTTTGTTTTTGTGACCAGAGACAGCTTTGGACGGTTTTGTGATGAGTTAATTGATTTTCCAGAAGGAGTTGTTTCTCCTCAGCTAGCTAAGGCTTTGGCCCTCAGAAAGGCATTAAGCTAGCTAAAAGGTTGAAGAAACAATAATGTTAGATATAGAAGTTGATGCTAAGGGTGCAGTAAATGCTTTTGGTCCCTACAAAGATAATTAGTATGGATTTGAAAAGGTTATCAATGATTGTAAGGTTCTCTTTTCGCAAGGGTTTAATTGGATTTTAGCATGGAATCCGAGGAAAGCAAATATGAACGTGCAAATCTTATGTCATGGGTGGCTATATGTTATAATCGTCTTGAGATTTAGCTTATTCCTTCAAGTTCTATATGAAATTCCCTTTATGTTTGACAAAGCTTTTGGGTTTGTAACTTAATAAAGGAGTTATTTATTAATTGATAATAATAATAATAATAATAAAATAGGAGTAAAATAAATAATAAAAAAATTAAAAATAAATTCAAATTCGCCATGCTACTGTTTATCTGGGCCAAATAAACCCATTGTAATATTTTTACCAAATAAGTTAAAAACTTTGTAAAATGTGCTAATCTAATCCATTTCTTGTCACAAATTAGCAAGTGTGATTGATGCAATTGTGATATGAATAAAAAATTTGAAAGATATAATACTTTAAAGATCAAAATAGTTAAATTAAAAATAAGAAAAATCATATTTAAAAAAAAATTTTAAAAAAATCATAAGGAGCATAACATATTAAAAAAAAAAGAGGGGAGGGTTTTCTTGCATATTCACGATCAGACCCATATAACGAAACCTCCATTTCCAGGATGTGCCATAGAAAGCTCAGTTATAATTAAATTCTTGCATGTGGCCCAGCATAAAAAGGTTATCCAACAACTTTTGCAATTTGAAATAGCTAGAATTATCAACATTTGGTGGCTGCACAAATCTGAATGCTTCATTGGAGTGAGTTGGTGCATCTTGTTCTGGTATAAATCAAAGTCTCGAGAATACTCCAATGGAAAGGAAAATGGTGCATCTTGTTCTGGTATAAATCAAAGTCTCTAGAATACTCCATTGGAAAGGAAAAATCAATAAACCAAGAAAAGCATAGAGGGGTCCTACAATCTTGACAGCAGGTTCTTCACCGCCGTGTCCCTTTCGTTTTTGCTTTTAACTTCTGCATTTTTAGGGATGCTATGGTAGGATATTCGTTAAAATTAATTTATCTTAACTCTAATCTAATTTATATTAATAATATCTGAATTTATTTTAAATTTGATTAAAAATTAATTTAAATTATTTAAATTTATTCTAAATTCAATTAAAAATTAATTTAAATTATCTGAATTTGTCTCAAATTCGATTATTATTATCCGAATAAAATTTAAATTCATTTAGTTTTTTAATTAATAATTTTTTTAAAAAATATTTTTTATTAATAATTTTTATTTAAAAAATCTAATATTTTTAAGAAATATTTTAATTTTAATTTTTAAATAAAAATATATAAAAAATTATAAATATTATTATAAAATATATTTTTTTATATTAAATTAATTATTTATATAAACAGATTCAAATAATGAGTAGTTTATATATAAAATTTAAATTCAATCCGATCCACAACGGCTATTATTTTTTTAAATTTAAATTTATTTTAAATTTCATTATAATTATTTAAACCCATTTTATTAGAATTAAATCGGATCAGATACTAAAAAATTCAATCTGTTTCATTTCTATGCATTTTGAGTTCTAAGTTTAGTGAGGATGTTACAAATTGTGATGCTTTGCAATAGTATTTCCACTCTCACAAATTGGAAAAAAGATTATTAATTGTTTGTAGATTAGTGATGTGAAGAAGGTAAAGCATAAGAGAGGAAGGTTGCATTTAGGGATGGCAACGGATCGGATATTTTTGGGTACCCGATCCGACCGAACCCTAATAGAACGGATTTGGGTAGTTATAATCGGGTTTGGGATGGGTTCGGATTTTAAAAATAATACCCGTTGCGGGTTCGAATCGGATTCGGGTTTTATGTACATGGTACCCACTACCCGAACCCGTTTATATAAATAATTAATTTAATATAAAAAATATATTTTACAATAATATTTATAAATTTTTTTTATATATTTATATTTAAAATTTTAAATTTAAATATTCTTTAGAAATATTAAATTTTTTAAATAAAAATTATTAATGAAAAATATCTTTTATATAAATTATTAATTAAAATATATAAAATTAAACGGATTCGGGTTTTATTCGGATAATAATAATCGGGTTTGGGACGGATTCAGATAGTTTAAATTAATTTTTAATCGGGTTCAGAATGAATTCAAATATTATTAATATAAATAGGATTTAAATTCGGATAGTTTAATTTTTACGGGTATCCTACCCGTTTACATCCCTAATTGCATTAGTACGAGTGCAAATATGGAAGTGCAAATATGGAAGGTCTACAGGATGTAAGAGAATCTTTGGAGAAGAGAAATGCAAGATTGCTTTTTCATTTCTAATATATATTTTTTTTATAAAAATTCACTTCACTCTCTTACTGAATGCATGTATCACAAACGCTCACTTTCCGACAATGTTTGGGTTTAATTGGACTTTTTCACAAAAGTTTTGACTTATTTGGCCAAAAATATTAGAATGAGTTTGTTCGACTTTCCATAAATAAAGGGGTATATTTAAATTTAATTTTAAAAACAAAAATTAATAAGTCATTCATTAACTTTTTAAAATTCAGCTTACTTGTTTATATGTAAATTAAATATTATCCAATCACATAATAAAATTTGAGTAACAGCATGTGAAATTTTTTTTTTTTTTTTTATATTTTGAGAAAGGATCATTATGTTGGGAGACTTTGAGTAGAGATGTGAAATGTAAATTATCCAAATTTAAATTTGGTTTATACAATATTTAAATTTATTTTAAATTCAATTAAAAATTAATTTAAATTATTTAAATATATTTTAAATTTGATTATTATTATTTAAATAAAATTTAAACTCATTTAATTTTATATTTTTTAATTAATAATTTATATAAAAAATATTTTTTATTAATAATTTTCATTTAAAAAATTCAATATTTTAAAAAAAAAATTTAATTTTAATTTTTAAATAAAAATATAAAAAAATTATAAATATTATTATAAAATATATTTTTTTATATTAAATTAATTATTTATGTAATAGAATCATGAATTGAACTATTATTTTTTTAAATTCGACCCATTTTAAATTTAATTATAATTATTTTAATTAAAATTTAATTGAATTAAATATTTAAAAATATCTAATTAGTTATTATCCCGACTTGATCTTGCCATATATATAATATTAGTAATAAGTCAATTTATATATAATAAGTTACCAAGAAAAAGCAAGTGGCTGGGATGCAACCATTTGTAAAATAACAAAGACAATTCAAGACGGCAAGGTCGCCTCTATGCGGCTTTCTGAAGTCAAGGTCGCCTCTATGCGGCTCCCGTGACGATTTCAGCAAGATGACATGTAATTTCTGAAGTTTACACGTCTGGACCTTATTATATTGATGGGAGCTCCAATCCATTTTGTGACCGTTCCTCATTTCTCTCTCTCTAATATATTATATATGAGGACAATCAGGCTCCAACCAAGAAAGTTCACATCAATATTTCAAAATAAAACTAAAGATTCCAGCTCTTGATGTGATTCCAATAGGATCATTACTAGGAAAAAACTAGATGTCAACATCTTGAAAATTCCAATCGTCGGCTCCTTCAAATTCCTCTCCATCATATATCCAATACCAATCATGGCTTTTTCTCTAACCAAACCTTCAAAGTCACTCTCTTTCAAGAATGGCAACAGCACATCAGACTCAAAAGCTTGATAATATTTTTCTATTGCTTTTCTGCATATTTTCCCCGCTGCCAATCATGTCAAATTCTTTCTTCACATGTAAGGATATGGGCCCTGTAGTTCCCACAACACCCTTGATTATCTTTCTTGAACGCCTTCAAGAAACTGCTCTTTCCACTTTTGGAGAAAGAAACTTTGATCCAAAACTTTATGTTGATTTGTCCTTAAATTTCAATCTCTCAACAACTGAGAAGGCCTTTAATGGGCTCCCAAGGAATGAAAATGGGACGGTTTCCATTAAGGACTTGGAGGAGTTTTTAGCAATGTATTTTCAGGATGCAGGGAAGGATTTGGTGTATTATGACCCACCTGATTTTCTGCCAGAGCCTGATGGGTTCTTGCCTAAGGTCAAGAATCCGGAGGTGAAGGCATGGGCTCTGGAGGTTCATTCTTTATGGAAGAATTTGAGTAGAAAACTCTCGGACGAAGTCAGGAAGCAACCCGAATTGCATACTATGCTTCCCTTGCGAGCGCCTGTAATCGTGCCGGGCTCACGTTTTAGAGAAGTTTATTATTGGGATTCCTATTGGACGATCAGGCTAGTTCGGCGTTTTTGGCTGTTTACTGAATTTTTTTGGTTTCTTTGTACATTTGTTTATATTTTCTTGGAGTTTCTGCATTTGGAAAGCCCCAGTTTTCCCTTTGGAATTAGAGAAGGATTTAGGTTTAATTTTGGACATTGTCCTTTTGTTAGGATTTCTTTCCTTTTTTGAAAAAATAAATAAATAAATAAATAAATAAAAAGGAAGCAGTAACGGTTTCACTGGGGGTTAATTTAGATTGATGGTATTGGTGATATAAACACTTTTCTTGCAGGGGTTTGCTGGCAAGTAAAATGTATGACACTGCAAAAGCAATTGTGACCAATCTTCTTTCCCTTGTAAATATATATGGCTATGCCCCCAATGGATCAAGGGTCTATTACACCAATAGGAGGTAAAGTTGCTGTAATTTTTTTGAATTAATTGATCTTCATAATCTCTCTTTATTTTTTTTTGTTAAAAAAAAGGGTGTTTGTTTTCATTTAACCATCCCATAGCACATGTTCCAAATCTGTATTTCTTTTTGTCGCTAGGCTCAAGGCTTTGCTTTTTCTCAGTAATGCTTGTTCTCTTTCCCTTTGCCATTCAATTTAATCATCTTTTTATTAGCTTAAAGCTATTGCTTTTCATGCCCCTTACATTTGAATGGTGATGCATCGGGACTGAATGTGACCCTTGCTGCAATGGTAAAAGTTGCTTGCGCCATTATGAATCGGAGGTCAAATGTTTTAGCATGGGAAGTCTTGATCACTAAAACATCCTAGGGTTTTGCAAACATGCATGCCTTCTGTTATTTGGATAAGCAGGATTTTGATATGTGCAAAAATACCCTGTTGCGGAGATTTAACGGAATTCCTCTTGATTTTTGGACAATTTCATTTTTTGTGTCCAAAACTCTATTGCTTGACATATGTAGCTTCAGAAAGAAAAAGGGAAGAAAAGAAAAAAGATTCTTTCATTTGTGAACTAGCACATCTAATTTCCTGTTCCACTGTTGCGGTACTTTTGCAGCCAGCCTCCACTCCTGAGTGCGATGGTTTATGAGATATATAATAGGACTGGTGATGTGGAATTGGCTAAAAAGGCACTGCCTGAATTGCTGAAGGAACATCGATTTTGGAATTCGGGTATTATGTGAAGTGCCTTTGTCTGCTTTCTTTGCTTTGTTTTGAACTTCTGTAATCGGCAATTCCTTGCTGCAGAAGTGCATAAAGTTACCATCCAGGATGCTCAAGGCAGAAATCACACACTAAGTCGGTATTATGCAATGTGGAATAAACCCAGGCCTGAATCTGCAACCATAGTATGTTCTCCCCTGAAGCTTAGTTTAGCATGTCATTCTCCACGCTGTAGACAATATGGTGTAGCATCTTGGAGGTTTCAATTTGTTAACTTATTTACTTTTCCAGGACAAGAAATCTGCTTCCAAGTTCTCGAAAATCTCTGATAAACAGCAATTTTACCGAGAACTGGCTTCTGCTGCTGAATCTGGATGGGATTTCAGTACAAGATGGATGAGGTAAGATACAAATAATTGATCCACGAAAGTTATTGCTTTTCTTAACAAAATTATCCAGGGTTCTACCCCATTGGCTGCAGACTGTGTTTATCTATTGAATAATCAATAGCAATTATGCTAATGAAATATCAGAAACGCTGAACTCTACTTTGCAAATTTCATGATTGAGGATGTTAGTGAGAGTCAAGGGAGTGAGCTGGTTGGTTGAGTAGATGGTTGGTTAGTAAATCGGTTACAGATTATTAAATATGGAGTGAAATGTATATAGAGACTTTGCATTGTGATTGAGGGAATCAATCTTCTATTCAATGAACAACAGATATTTTCTCTCTCGCTATCTCTATCCCCCCCCCCCCCTACTAATAACTTTCTTCTGAATCGTCTTCTTCTGTTCTGTTCTGTTTCTTTCTTTTCTCTTCATTCTTCTTCTTCAGTTCTGGCGTTCTGGAGCCTTGAGAACCTTGCTATGTAACAGTTAGTATCAGAGCAATTGATTCATGGCTTTCTTTGGTTGCGGATTGTTATACTCTCCTGCTTATTTCTTTCTTTCTTGAAATCCTTCTTTCTCCAATTTCTATCCTATCTTTTCTTATTGGAATTCTTCTTTCTGTTTTCTTTTCTTGATTTTCCCTCAAAATACCCTATTCTTTCTCTGAAAACAAATCTTTTCCATATCAATCTTTTTCCTGGTCTTTGGTGATTAAAATTACAAAGTCGTGGAAGTGCAATCTTGGAAGCAAAAGTTTCTCAAATTGGAAGATGCAACTTGTGAGGTCATTGAGAAGGGATTTAGAAGACACCTGGAGTTGGTGGATCAGAAAATAGGAAAATTTAATAGTTGGATTTGGGAGTAAAGATGGTGGAGTTGGTTCAAGCAATATCACTCAAGGTACATAGACATGAGACTTTTTGAAGTGATAACAACAAATTGGGGTTACTAGCTCAGAGGGAAAGACTAAGGATTTGATATGAGAAATGTGCACTGCACAATCTTGATAGAAATTGGAAGCAGAAATAATCTCCGTTCAAACTATCCCATCAGGGATTTAAATGAAATGAGAAGAAATCTTAAAACATGGTAGACTGCGGAAGAAATATTCAACAAAGATAATTCCAGAAGGAACGATAAATCAGGGTTAAGAAAATGGTTCCGTAATTGTATCCAGCGGCAAGGTTTTGAGTCAAGAACTCTGATTGAAGCTTTGCAATTCATTTCATTGTTATTCATATTTTAGAAGGGAAGCATTGTTGAGCTAGAATTGAAGGCGGTTATGCTTGTCTGAGCTTCTCTTTTTTATTCGTTGAACAAAAGAGTTATGTTGGTGTCTTTACGCAAGTAGCAGTACTTGGGGTCTATGATTGTGAGTTCAAAACTCAATTCTTGTGATTTTCTGATTCTAATGGGAAATAAATAGGAGATATCAAGAAGGCCAAGAAAGATCCCTATTGAGTAAAGAATTGTATTGAAGATGCTCGTAAAAATGTCAAAATGACAAAAGAAAACTACTCAACTCAGCTGCTGCTTATGCCAAATCCTGTATTCATGCTGGACTGCTTGGTGTGGTCTCCATGCTTTTGTTGTCTTTGCATGGGAAGCTGCATCTTTCAATTGCTTTGATGTCATTGATAACTGAAAGTGCTGGTGGAACATGTAGCAGATATGAGCATATCACATGGGACTGAAGAAGTGTATTGGTGTAATTGCATATATTCTTGGGGCCCAATTTTTTTTTACAGACAGGAGGAGGACGGTATTCCATACTGCAATTGACTTGTAATTATTATTGCACTGGTCGTGCATTCTGCTAGGGACACAAAAGTTCTTGACTGGCAGTTATTTAGGAATGGTTGTGTAGTTGTTTCTTAAATTATGTGCAATCAGTTTTTTGGAAAATGGCGAACTCAGTTTCAATTCTTGATGATGGAAGGATAATGATAAGTCTTGCTGGGGTTTTTTCAAGCTTAGGAGTTGGTTGTTGTTGTTTCTTGTATTATGTGCAATCAGTTTTTCGGTAAATGGGAAACTCAGTCGCAATTCTGGATGGTGGAAGGATAATGAGAATTCTAGCTGGGGTTTCAAGCTTAGTAATTGGTTCCACATCCAGATGGAAAATTGAACTTTATTACCTCTTGGAAGCATTATCACGGAAGAACAGCACAATTCATTTTCTTGAATATAAAGAGTGATTCTAAAAGGTGGGGAATATCATGATTAATGATGTTAATGAGAGTTAAGTAAATGTCTGGTTAGTTAAGCAGAGAGTTGGATTGTAGATCAGTTACAAATGGTTAAACAGGGAGTGAATTGTATTTGAAGGCAGCATAGTAATTGAGGGAATCATTTTCTCTCTAATTTTTGTTCTCTCTTCTTCTTCTCCTCTCTCTCTCTCTCTCTCTCCCCCTCTTCCCTCCCTTCTGGATCTTTTTCTTCTGTCCTTTTCTGTTCTGTTCTGTTTCTTTCTCCTCTTCATTCTTCTTCAGTTCTAGTGTAAGTTCTGGTGCCTTGAGAACTTCACTACGTGACAGCAAAGTTTGCAGTACTCAGGTGATACGGGCCCGTGTTTGTGATCTAGTTAGGAGTCTTTGGAAAAGTGGGTCAGGTTTGGAAGAAGAAGAAGGGTGGTTCTTTCTTCTGCCTATGTTTGTAGACTTAGAGAGGATCTGAAATCTCTTGAGTGTAAAATACTCAAAAACTAGAGAATTAATTTCCCCATTTTATTGAAAAGAAGGAGTATATATACAACTGAGTTTTAACTGTAACTCCTAAAAATACTGAAGCAACAAATATGAAAATATTCTCAAACAACAAAAATAGAATCACAAATAAAATAAAAAGATTCCATAAAATCAGTAGCTAATAATTGACCAACAGACTTAGTCAACCAGCATCTGCTGGTTGCTATCATTACGCCCTCCCATTTTGACGTGCTTGTCCTCAAGCACTTGATCAGCCAGGTTACCAGTCATGTTTTCATGAAATGGTTTGAGCAAGGAAACATGAAATACTGGATGAATATGAGCATCAGGAGGAAGATCTAACTTGTATGCCGACGTCCCAATGCGCTTGAGAACAGGGAATGGGCCATGATATTTTGGAAGCAACTTCTAATTTTTCCTAGTAGCAAGAGACTTTTGGCGATAAGGCTGAAGTTTTAGCAAAACCTTGTCTCCAACTTTGAACTGAACATCCCGACGACGAGCATCGTAGTAAGCTTTCATTTTATATTGAGCACTGAACAAGTTTTTATGCAAAGAAGAAAGTAATGCATCACGAGATTGGAGAGCAATATCTAGTTCATCCAAATGAGTACTTCCCGGTGAATACGAAAGCAATCGCGGTGGCGGCCTGCCATACACGACCTCAAATGGAGTAACCTTCAATGAAGAATGGAAGCTTGTATTATAGCAATACTCAGCCCAAGCTAACCATTCCATCCATTTGGTAGGACGATCACTTGTGAAACATCGAAGATACATTTCGATAGTACGGTTAACCACCTCCGGTTGACCATCTGATTGAGGGTGATAAGCCGAACTAAAGGAAAGTTTAGTGCCACATAAGGTGAATAACTCAGTCCAGAAGTTACTTGTAAAAGTCGCATCACGATCACTTACGATACTTTCTGGTAGCCCATGCAACTTAAAAATACAATCAAAGAAGAGTCGGGCAACACTTACTGCTGTGTAAGGGTGAGAGAGAGGCAAAAAATGAGCTTGTTTAGAGAATCTGTCCACGACCACCAATCAAACATTTTTTCCTTTAGATGTGGGTAACCCTTCTACAAAGTCAGAGAGAGATATCTGCCCATATTTGAGTGGGAATAGGCAGAGGTTACATAAGACCCGCATGGTGTAGTGTTTCAGATTTGTGGCGTTGGTAAACAGAGCAAGTGCGGATAAATTCACGAACATTCTTTTTAATGCCAACCCAATGGAAATCTCTAGTGATACGATACAAGGTTTTCTGATAACCTTCATGGCCTTGATTGTGTAGAGCAGAAATCACAGATTGAATTGATGGGGAATTGTTGGGTAAGAAAACTCGTCCCTTATAAAGTAAAAGCCCCTGCTTAAAACTCCAAGGCAGTGCTGTTGTTCCACTGTTTACAGCTGTGATTAATTGCTGAATTTCAGTATTTTGCAGCTGCTCCCTTCGAATTTCATCAAATAAGTTTAGTTGAGGCTTTGAAATGGCCATAAGAGCTGCAACGTCTTCATCGCGACGAGAGAGCGAATCAGCAACTGTATTATGCTTGCCTGCTCTATATTCAACTGAGAAGAGAAAACCTATTAGTTTGCTAAACCAACGTTGTTGGAATGGAGAGAGTACTTTTTGCTCCAAAAGGAATTTCAAACTGTAATGATCAGTTCGAATGATGAACTTGCAGCCCCAAAGATAAGATTTCCACTGTTTGACAGCCTTGACAAGCCCAATTAATTCCTTCTCATAAGCGGGCAGATTTCGGTGTCTTATTGCCATAGCTTGACTGAAATACGCCACTGGTCTATTGTTTTGCAGTAGGACAGCCCCAATTCCAGCCTCTGATGCATCACATTCTACTATAAATGGTTGAGAAAAATCAGGTAGAATTAATACCAGGGTGGTAGTCATTGCGTGTTTCAATGCTTGAAAAGCTGTGCGGGAATTTTCTGTCCAATGAAAAGAATTCTTTTTGAGCATAGCTGTTAATGGAGCTGCAATGATTCCATACTGAGGAACAAATTTGCGGTAATATCCAGTAAGACCAAGAAACCCCCGGAGGCCTCGAATAGAAGAAGGTTGTAGCCAATCCAACATTGCTGAAATTTTGGTGCGATCCGCTTGTACCCCGGCAGCTGAAATTACATGCCCCAAATATTGTATCTGAGTTTGGGCAAAATAGCACTTGGATTTTTTTAGGAACAATTGATGTTGAGCCAGCAGCTGAAATACTGTTTTCAAGTATTGGAGGTGCTCATCCCAAGTCCTGCTAAAAATTAAGATATCGTCAAAAAATACTAAGATGAATTTCCGCAGGTAAGGCCCAAATACCTCATTCATAAGGGCTTGAAAAGTTGAAGGAGTATTGGTGAGGCCGAATGGCACCACTAAAAACTCAAAATGGCCATGGTGCGTGCGAAAAGCAGTCTTTTTAATATCCATAGGGTGCATTCCAACTTGGAAATACCCAGATCGCAAGTCAAGCTTTGTAAAAAATTTTGCTCCCCCTAATTCTTCTAGTAATTCATCAATCACAGGAATCGGGAATTTGTCTTTGACAGTCTTGGAGTTCAATTCCCTGTAATCAACACAAAGGCGCCATGATCCATCCGCCTTGGGAACCAAAATCACCGGAGAAGAGAACGGTGATCTACTTGGACGGATTATCCCTTGCTGTAACATATTAGAACATTGCTTTTCGATCTCCCCTTTTTGAATATGAGGATATCGATATGGGCGCACCACGATTGGCTTTGTATGTGGTTCCAATACAATGCGATGGTCACAATGACGACTTGGGGGCAGCGTTGTGGGCTCAGCAAAAAGATTTGAGTATTCAGCCAGCAATCCAAGCAAGCGATTATCTGAAGTGTGCTCAGATTGGATGGAGCACAATTTTATTGAAGAGGGCTGAATTCCCTGCAATTGAATCTGCTGCTGTTGCTTAAAAAACACCATAGTCATGTGAGAAAAGTCCCATAAAATTGGTCCCAAAGTCCTGAGCCAATTTACTCCCAGAACGATATCAAATCCAGTCAAGGGAAGAATGAGTAGATCAATAGAGAATGAATACTGACCCAATGTAAGAGGAACATTTCGACAAGTACCTGGACTAATTATTTGTTCTCCATTAGCCACTGTGACCTACAACTTATCCCTCTGGTCTGTCTTGTCTTTCAGGTGTGTTGCCGTCTCAGACTTAACGAAACTGTGAGTACTCCCAGAGTCCACCAGAACCAGTAGTTTCTGTCCATTCAGATTGACCTCCAACTTCATAGATTGTGGGGAACCAATACCTGTGATAGCATTGAGTGAAATTTCTGGCTTTATGTCATGTAGGCAGTCATTGCTAAGGTCCATGTCATCATCTTCCTCCACTAAATCAAGCCAAAATAGCCTTTTACATTGATGACCACGAACAAATGGTTCTTCACAATTGAAGCAGAGTCCCCTTTGTCTTCGTTCTTCCATCTCAGCCCGTGTTAGCCTTTTCACCGTTCTAGCAGGTAATGAATTTGATATTGATGGTGCACTAGTTCTCTTATTTTCATGAGAACCATACTGTTCCAAAGCTGCCTGCTTTCGTTCACAATTGTATTCTTGCAGCCCGCTAATATAGAGTTGAACCTTTTGCATTTGTGTGAGACTTCCTGCCCTTGCAACTAGGATTTCAAATTGATTCTGGTAATCTGCCACAGAACCAGTTTGTTTCAATTTGGCTAACTTTCCCAGCTTGTTGGATCGAATCGAAGGTCCAAATCTAATGTTGCATTGCTCTTTGAACTCTGTCCATGATGGGTCAGGAACATCATCAAGAAACTGCATGTACCAAGGCTGCGCCACTCCTACCAAATTATACGATGCCAGCTGGACTTTCTCTTCTTCTGGTGTTTGTTGATGGCGGAAGAAGTGCTCACATCGACTAATCCACCCCATAGGATCTTCAAGGCCATTGTACTTAGGAAAATCCAATTTAGTAACTTTGGGGAAAATGGAATTTCCTGATCGAGTCTCAGAACCAGTGGAAATGGCTGGTCCCTTTGCCTTTGATGTACGTTCTTGTGTGCTGCTTCCGGTCACTGCTATGGCTTCCTTAACGCTTGCTAAATCAAGGGTAAGAGCTTCTAATTTTCTGTTTAGTTCATCTTGTCTAGCTTTATTAGCAGCCGGTTCGTCAAGGAACATTTTCATCATTCGTTCAAGTTGTTGTTGAGTTTGATCCCCCATAACAGCTGGCTCTGATACCAAATTGATACAGGCCCCTGTTTGTGATCTAGTTAGGGGTCTCTGGAAAAGTGGGTCAGGTTTGGAAGAAGAAGAAGGGTGGTTCTTTCTTCTGCCTATGTTTGCAGACTTAGAGAGGATCTGAAATCTCTTGAGTGTAAAGTACTTAAAAACTAGAGAATTAATTTCCCCATTTTATTGAAAAGAAGGAGTATATATACAACTGAGTTTTAACTGTAACTCCTAAAAATACTGAAGCAACAAATATGAAAATATTCTCAAACAACAAAAATAGAATCACAAATAAAATAAAAAGATTTCATAAAATCAGTAGCTAATAATTGACCAACAGATTTAGTCAACCAGCATCTGCTGGTTGCTATCATCAGGCCTGAGTAAAATTTTAGATATGGATGCCTACTAATTGAATCCTGACATTCCTTGTTTTTGTTTTATTATTTCAGGAATTCTTCAGAATTTACAACTTTGGCTACAACATCAGTTGTACCTGTCGATTTAAATGTCTTTATACTCAAGGCACGACTCAGCATACTTTATTCCAAGTCTTATAGTTAGTAATTTTTGCAAGATGTGACAAAAGTATTCTTTCTATTTATTCAGATGGAACTAGGCATTGCCTTCTTGGCTAAAGAAACTGGAGATGAAAGCATTGCGGAGAGCTTCTTGGAAGCTTCCCAAGCAAGAAAGAGGGCAATCAACTCTGTTTTCTGGAATGAAAAGATGGGACAGTGGCTGGACTACTGGCTCATTACAGGCACCACATGTCAGGTGATGTAATCTTGAAAGTTCTTCTCGCCCCGTCTATGATAGTTGTAATATTTTCTGCAAATTCTTAATGATTTTTTTTATTTATTATGTTCAGGTATCTCAAACATGGAACGCTTGTAACCAGAATCAGAATGTGTTTGCTTCAAACTTTTCTCCTTTGTGGATTGATCTGCTCAATTCAGGTTAGTGATTCTCTCAAATCCACTGTAGACACTGTAAGTGTAAGCATAATAGAGAGGATAACCACTCGAGCATTGCTTGAAGTCTTTTCCTTGATGTTGCAATGGAAGTTCTATAATTCAAAGCGCAAGCTTCAACTACAATTAAGGTCATTCTTTTCCTGTTCCAATTTGGGAAAAAGAATGTGTTTTAGCAGCATTTTCAGCTCCGCGGTCCCTTGTTACTGTTTGCAGGCATCCTTTTTAACCAAGTCAAGTTCAAAGCGTACTATATGTATAACTAATCTAACAGCTTAGTTGGGCCTTTGGACTCGAGCAATATGATTAATGTATCAGGCTATACCAATTTACAATCATATTTTCATTTGTAACTGGATAAACTCTGATAACGCTTTTTGTTGGTGTGAATGCAAAGATACTGATTTGGTGGAGAGTGTCATGAGAAGTCTTCAAAGTTCAGGCTTGATTTGTGCTGCTGGAATTGCCACTTCTTTAACAAATTCAGGACAACAATGGTAAGCGACATATTTCAACACGTACCTTGTCTGGGACCAGACAGTGTAATTGTGAATGACCAGATGGAACTTGTACCACCAACAGGGACTTTCCAAATGGTTGGGCTCCACTTCAGCACATTATAGTTGAAGGTCTGGCAAGATCTGGATCACAAGAAGCAAGGTCTTTGGCAGAAGACATAGCTGCTAGATGGATCAGAACAAACTATGTCGGATACAAGAAAACGGGTGCAATGCATGAAAAATACAATGTAGAGAAGTGCGGAGAATTTGGAGGTGGTGGTGAATATGTACCACAGGTATAGTGGAAAAGCCTAAGCCTAACTGTAGAAGAAAATATATAGTGTATTCCAACTAACCTGTTGATGTTTTTGATTGGTTGAAAATGCAGACTGGCTTTGGTTGGTCAAATGGAGTTGTATTGACATTTTTGGAGGAGTTTGGATGGCCTCAAGATCAGAGGATAGATTGCTGATTTGCTAGGAGATTACATTACCAGATTTGTATCATTTTCTGGGCTAAATTGCTGAAAGATTATTAAAAAAAAGGAAAAAAAAAAAAGAGATTCCTCATTTATATACAATGTATATTTATGTGCATGCATCCTTTCTCTTTGCTTCCCCTGTCTACTTAGATGAATCTAGAAAAGGGACAAAAAGTTGAAGAATTAAATTAGGGTCACTTTCTGCTTCTGAGCTTTTCCCCAATCAACAACCATGGTAGGTTCCAGACATGAGCATGCAAGATCACTCTGCTATTCAATTCATGCATAGTCCCAGCATCTGGAGATATAAGACAAACTTCTAGAAGACCTGAACTGTTAAACGCAACATTAACTTTGTAATAAACATCTTGCATGCAATAATTAATAATTGCTCCATGTGGTATCAGCTAAGCAGCAGTAACTGGAAACAATTAGCTGCACAGATAATTTACAAGGAAAAATTAAAGATCACTGTGGATTTAGCTGGAGGTGGACCTTATAATAATCATAATAATGAAATTGTGTGGAGATGAATTTTCTTGTGGTTATGATGTGATGATGATTAATCCATGCAATAGGAATAGAGTGATTAGGGTAAGATTTTCTGAATCCTATAATATGTCAGCTAGTGATGTTAGAGAAGATTAGGTTTCCTGATAATGACACAGAGCTTGGATATGCTACAGAAGCAGTAGTAGTGATAGTGATCAAATAATACTTCCAAAGCTGGTGGAGTTAGTTGCTTAATATTTAATTAATTAAGTTTATGTCAGCATCTTAATTAACTAAGAGTTGAGAGGGATAATTAAGCATCTTAATTATAGTTAATTCACACACAAGATTTGCACATGAGGGTAGTCACTCTCCAACTCAAATGTGGCCATCTTTGTGGACTCATTGCATCAGGAAAAAAAAAAATGTGGGGTCCACTTTAGTGGGTGGTGGTGGGTCACTTGATAGAGAGATCCTTTCTATTTCTTTTTTCTTTGCCATTGATAGATCTTGTCAAGATAAGAAAAATAATAAACTTAATTAAAGCCTATTTTTTAGGGAAGATTAACATGCCTTGTTTGTATTTATGAGATAATTAGGACAAAGAGCAACACTTTAGTACTTATATTTTACTACACACAATACAATCATATATGAATGAGAGAGAGAGAATCCACTAAGTATCAATGAGATTCCAGTTTATGATACCTGAATTATATCATCTGAGGAAGGTATGTTGGTTCTGAAAAATAATTTATATTTAAAAAATATTTTTTATAAAAAATATTTATTAATTAATTAAAAATTGTATATATAGAAATCTTAATAAAAATTAATTAATTAATTTTTCATGAGCAAATGGAGTATAAATTATATTTTTATTTTTATTTATTTTGCTTTGAAACTAGCAATTAAAACCCATAAAATTATTTTTCTCTCCTTGATTTTTTTTTTTAGCTTTTTTAATATTTTTATTATTTTTTCAAAATTCTATAGATGTGATTCATGCCTTATGGAACATGGGTCTTTTTAAATTCCTAGAGATAATGTGTGTGAAGTTGACAACCTTGTTTTATGAGAAACAATTAACAAACTAATATTTTAGCTAAAAAGATTATTCAAATGAAGAAGGTGGAGAGATGATTAGTCTCATCAACCCAAAGATTATTTTAGGGTAGGAGATTAAAAAGTGTGGCCCTAATTTTAAGGGGAGGGGGGCCCTATAAGATTCGAGGCTCCCGCAGAAATTAAAAATTGTGGCAAATGGGCAATGATTGAAGATGGCATTATACAATGACTCCATTCAAATTATAATTTACATATTTATTTTTTAAAAAAAGAAGTTTAGTTTGAGATTAGGCAATGAGTAAGTGGGAAATAATTAATGACCACAAATGCAAAAAAGAAAATTCATATTATATCTAATTCTTATATGTGATTCTCCCTTTTTCTAGTGCAATCTTTACACCTAATTAAATTAATATGATGTGAAAAAATAAAATAGAAAAGAAAAAGCAAATCTCATAGGAAATCCAATAGGCGTTGATCTGATTGGTGTTGTCCATATGTATCAAACAAAATCCAAATGAAATCATCTTTTTGGCAATAAGAGTGAAGGGTACGTGTTTTTAATCCATTCACTATAATGACAAATAATTAAATTCATAATCCTATGTTGACACCTTAATTAATGATGTCTAATCATGCCAAATTCAGTCATTTTAATCTTACATCTTAATAATATTACTATGAAAAATAAATTATTTTTAAAAAAAATATTATTTTTTATATTTTATAATTTAAATAAAAATATTTTTATCTAAAATTATTATCTTAATATTACCAAATCAATAGTTTGATCAATTTTAAAGTTAAATAAATATATAAAAATCTAATAATTGTATGCATGATTGTAACAGTGTTGAGTGTGGTTGATAAATGTAAGTTGACTTTGTAAAGTGCAAAGGTAAAAAAAAAAAACATAAAGCCATGGGCTTATAATAATTGCCATTTCTCTGTTCTACCTTACTTTCAACCAAAGTTACCTTCATTTTTCCTCTATGCAACAACAATCAATCAATCTTTACTCCTTAACCTAATCTCAAATCTTGTTTGAGATTTTTTTTTTCCAGTAAATAAATTCAAGAAAGGATATTAGAAAAAACAAAATAGAAGAATCAATGGATATGAGTACTGAAAATTTTTGCAGAAGAGGTTGGAATCCTGCCTGCATGCACTGGCATTTGGCAGAATCTAAGGTGAAGTCAATGTCTTAGCCATGTGCTTGATCGTGTGGCCTGCATTTGGACCATCTGACTTGGTAGTATCCATGGAAATTTTTCCTTTTTTTATTTCATTCGGATCAGAATATTGGTGTGGCCTTTATATTTACATACTGTGTCGTTTTTGCAAAACTTTACTTAACATGAATTATTATTGTAATTATATTTATATTTATACAAAATCATTAGCATTATATATGGGGATGGACTGCCATGCACTTGTGTTGTAGGGTATCCCTATGCTTTATAGAGTTGTGAAGTGATCCTCTCTTTTAATTTGTTTCCCCACATCCCATACCTCCTAGAAAAAACTTGATAAGCCTTAAGGAAGCTCTACACCAACCATCAATTTCCCATTCAATATTTAAAAACAAAAAATTGAAATATTTTAGCATCAATCTTATGCTACTAAACAAAATAAAATGAATTGATATAACACAATAATCATTTAAAATAAGTTATGAACTATTACCGTAAAATAGAGTTACGTGGCAAGAGTCTGATAAACCAATATGCAGTCCTACTCGTGAAAAGAAAGATACAAATATCGTAGCATCCAATTTTGTATCAAGACTCGACCTCTTCCCCGAAGAGGTCGAGTCTCCAAGTAAAGTTACCGTTAGCAAGCACAATTCAGCAGATCTCTGTTATGCCTGTAATTACGGAATCTCTAATCAATTAACCGGTGGAATCCCTTATCAATTAGCTCGCATTCGTCGAATTTCCAAAAAATCTTATAATTAACTTTTTTTTTTACAGTATAAAAGTCAATGATCATAGAGAGAAAGGGACGTTTTCTTACATAACTACTATGGAATTCTAAACAATTCATTATACTCACCCTCTTCTCCAGTTTACTAACTTGAGTATTAGAGTGGCTTCCATAATCGTCAACCACCTCACATTCTCTTTCTTGCAGGATTAACCAATCACAATACAACTCTATTTTGGCCACATTAGTTTCGTTGCCAGGAAAACTATTAAATTTTCTCTATTCATTTGGATTAAAACCGGTCTCTTATCCCTTTTATCTTAAAAAGAAATCTTTCTTTTCTCTCTCTCGAAATGACCGGCAATTCACGAGCTGCTGTTAAGGTTACTACTAATGAGGGTGCTATCATTTCTTCCACTCCTGACAATGGATAAAAAATATTCTCTATGGTCAATGAAGCAGAACTTAACAATCTGAGTAATGAGCGAATGCTCCAATACATCAAAAGATTGCAGGCTACTCTCGAGCAATACAAAGCTCGGGAGAAAGCATCATTCATGGCTCCTAAGGAAAGAGAAGAAGCCTTCGTTGATACTCCAAGGACTCGGACAGAGGCAATCCAGACACGGTCCAAAGGGAAGGCCAAGTTCAAGGAAGAGAAGTCATCAGATGAAACTTTGAAGGACATGGACTGAAAACTGGTATAGGCTATTCAAAGATTCCAGAAGGAGCAGGAGGACTATGACCTAGATGATGCCCCGCTTCGCAGAAGAAATCTTAGTAGAAACTTTTCCAACCAAGTTCAAGCTCCCAGCTTGGACAAATATGATGGAACAATAGATCTCAAAAGGCACTTGGCAATCTTTAGGATGACCATGCAGCTTCAAGATGTCAATGACTTTGTGTTGTGCCGAGTATTTCCATCGATACCCATAGGTTTGGCTTAAAAATAGTACCAACATCTGAATTCAGCTTTAATTCAGAACTTTACACATATTTAAATCCAGGTTTATTACTTATATACCTCTTAAAAAGCTCTCCTCTAACTTGTGAAAGATCCGCTCTTTAAGGAGTTTTATCTCATGATTTAATGTAAAAACAGATGGAGGAATTAAATCATGAGATAGCATGCGAAACATTGAAGAAGGGAATACGCAATGTTAAGTTCATGGATTCCCTAATCAAGAACCCAGCCGCTACATACCAACAGCTAATGGATAAAACTCAGAAGTACATCAGGCTGGATGACAAAGTCCAAGCGTTGAGAGAGGACAAAAGGACGAGTCAAAAGCAATACCAAAAGCCAGAAAGGCAAGGATATGAAGGAGACCACAAAAGTTATCCAGTCGCTTGGGGAAGGGATGACCAAAGTAAGTATAAGAATTATACTCCATTGAATGACTCACGAATACGTATTCTAATATGGATCAAGAAAAATGATAAGGAGGTCAGGTGACCTCCTAAGCTCAACCCTGAGAGAGCCAAAAGGCGAGATAAAATCAAGTACTGCCATTTTCACGAAGACCGCAGGCATACGTTGGAGGATTACTAGCAGCTGAAAGATGAGATCGAGAGGTTAATAAGAGACGGCACACTTTGAAAATTTGCCAGAAAGAATAGAGAAGAGAGAAGGCCCGTACCCGAGGTAACAACTCCTGAATCTATCCCTGACCATGAACCTATAGGGATTATTCATGTAATTATAGAAGGACCGAGGGATGGTACGAGAAAGTAAATGAGTCGCAAAAAATATCCCAAATGTTCAACAGAAGAGTCAGGTCATGTGCCTCTAATGTAGGAGACTTAGCCCTTAAAAGAACAGATGTGACGGGCGGTAATACCGAGTCTAGTAAGTTGGGTGAAAGCTGGAAAGGACCATTTAGGGTCTCGAGAGTTATTCACTCAGGGTCTTATAAGCTAACCAAATTAGATGGCCGAGTCACTCTCCACTCCTGAAATATTTGTAATCTGAGGAAGTTTTACTAATAACAGTTAATGATATATTTTTTATGTGTTATATTATTCAGTGACAAGGAATGATTGGGTTGCCTTCTTCAAAAAGTTTAAAGAGCATTAATTAAAAGGCACAAGGCGGATATCCTTCAGGCTCTCAATCCGAGTGTTAGTTCCGCTAAACAAGGCATCTTATATCAGGCCACAAGGCAGGTTCCGCTAGACCAAAAGGCAGGTTTCAGCAGGCCATAATTCGGGTGTTAGTCCCGCTAAACAAGACATTTTATGCCAGACTATAAGGCAGGTCCTGCTAGGCCATAATCTAGGTATTAGTCCTGCTAAACAAAGCATCTTATGCCAAGCCACAAGGCGAGTTTCGCCAAGCCATAATCCGGGTGTTAGTCCCACCAAACAAAGTATCTTATGCCAGGCCACAAGGCAAGTTCTGCTAGGCCATAATCTAGATGTTAGTCTTTCTAATTAAGACATCTTATGCCAAGGCCACAAGGTGGGTATCCGCCATGCCATAATCCGAGTATTAATCCTGCTAAACAAGGCATCTTATGCTAGGCCACAAGGCGAATTTCCCGGAAGATTTGATATTTGTCATGAAGGCGGTCTATATCTTCCTCTGTTAGTATGGAAGGAATGTTACTGATCAGGCCACCTTCACTTTCATGAGCCGCTCTCAGTGGAACGATAAGAGCTAGGATGCAGATGAGGCCGTCAGAGGAGGAGTTTGAGGAAAAACTTTTATCGAAAAAAAGAGAAGAAGCGGAAGTATTCATATTTATTTTTTTTTTAAAAGCAAACATAAATTACCTTGAAAATAAGGAAGTGTGAACGAAAAAGAGGAATAACAAGTTCTTTCTAAAATAAAGTTCTTAGTTGAGAGCAAAAGTGATATCCGGAGAAGAAGGGTTCTTATATGACGGCTTCGCCAGCAAGTCTTCATCAAGACTCGCCCTTTTCTGAAGAGGTCGAGTCTCCAGATAAAATTACTGTTAACAAGCACAATCCAGCAAATTCTCATTACGCCTATAATTACGAGATTCCCAATCAATTAGCCTGTGGGATCCTTATCAATTAGCTAGTACTGAGCAGATTTCCAAAAAATACTATAATTAACTCTATTTTCTTGCAATATAAAAACTAATAATCACAAAAATAAAGAACACTTTCTTACATAAATACTCTAAAATTTTAAATAATTTATTATACTTAGCTCTCTTTTTCGATTTATAAATTTGAGCATTGGAGTAGTTATTATAAGTGCTAACCATTTCACATTCTCTTTTTTCTAAAATTGATCAATCTCACATTTTTTTATAAATTAATCAATGGCAATACAGTTTTATTTTGAACATATATAAATCAGTTTGATTAAGTAATAATATTATATTTTTTAAGAATTAATTAAAAATTATAATTTCTTCAAAGCGTTTTGACACGAAGATTAATGATAATCAGTTTATGATAATATTATTTTTAGTTTTGCTGCCTTTAATTGTAACTTGAGCCCAAAATTTTTTGTAATTTATATATATGTATATTAATTTTTATAAACAACTAAATAGAATAATCACTTTTTTTGCCGAAGAATAGAATAACCAACTTTATTCTACTATAATTTTTGAGGCGTGATGTCACGGATTCTGTACAAGTGCCCGTAAATGCTGAAATTTCGTAACTGGTTTTTCTTTTAATTAAGGAACTTTTTGGCCCTATTTACCTTTCCCAAAACCCATTAATTAAATATATAAATTAATATAAATTTTATTTAAGTAAAAATTAAAGAATAAAATCTAAAAATTTTCAAATTTATTGAGATCCACTAATTATCAAATTAAATTTTATAAATATAAATTATTAAATTAATATAATTAAAAAGTTAAATTTATGATACATTACTTATATATTTATATTAATTTATTACTAAATTATTTTTATAAAAAGAATACTACTTGTAATTAATTTCTCAAATGGCGATTATACATTTTTTACCCTATCAATTAAAAAATGTTTCTACTTTTTTTCTTTTTAACAAAAAAAAATATTTCTACTTAATTAGTTATTATTTATATAAAATGTTTAATAATTGCTTGAGAAAATGGCAATAATTATATATACACCCTCATATAATTTATATTCATTTTTTTTATCTATTAAAAAATATTGTGCTTTTTTATATTATATTTAAAATATAAATTGATCATTATAATTTTTATTTAATTTCATCTTATTTTTAATATAAATTTTTATTAATTAATTATTTTTTGAAATAAAAATTTAAACCATCTGTTAAAAAAAATGGTGGAATAAAAATGAACTATTATAAAGTTATTTTATTTTATTTACATAATTATTTATTAATTGTTTGTTTTGTTTAAATAAAAATTTAAAATATCTATTAATATTTAATATAACTTCACATTATCTTACATTCATGTGTATTTTTCGCTTAGAGCTTATTAAATTTAATGAATAAATTTTTATTTATTTTTTTAATTATTCAAAATTATTGTTTTTTTTACTATAGTTACATATAAATTTATTATTATAATCTTATTTTATTTTATTTTTAAGAAATTTTTTAAAATATTTTTTAATATTTAATAAAATTTAATATTTTTAAAATTGATATACTTTAATAAAAATTGTTTTTTAATACATATAAAAAATTAATAAAAATTATAAAACAGAATAAATATTATTTTAAAAAATAAATATATTTTAAACCGATAACAAAAGGATTTGTAATATTTTAATTAAATAAAGAAATATAATATACGCAACGTAAATAAGGAGAGAGATTTTTTGAAGAAGAATGATTGACCGGTATTAACAGCCCGAGGAATGCCAGATTCGAGGCCGTAGGATTGACCGATCTGCAACCCTCACGTGCGATTCCTCTTTGACTACTCACTTTCATTCCCACTGCGCCACCTCTACCCTCGTGCCAACTATTTTTTGCTCTTTATTAATCGCCGAGTTATCTTCAACCAATCGTCAACGCACACAAAAAAGAAAACCTAGAAACTACAGTTTAATTCACATTAGGCATTTATGTAATTTTATTTATTAAAAATTTATATTTTTACGTAATTTTAATAAATCACATAAAATTTATTTGTTAATGCATATGAATATATAAATTTTATATATCCTATGATTTATTATTACATGACATATACTTTTAAATTAAACTAACTCATATACTATGCTTTGTTATTTATATCATAAACTAACTGGTGTATTATGCTTTGTTATTTATATCATACACGACGTGCTTTTAGATTTTATTTACAAAGCATTATATGTTCTTATTATTTATTTTGGTATAATAATTTTGAATTGTTTGAAGAATCATTCTCAATTACTTGAGCCACTTAAAACTAATTTAGTATTTAACTATATTTAATATTGAATTATAACTTAATATAGATAATGTATTTATTCTAAAATAAAACAAGAAGATGAAAAGAAAAATAACTCTGTCATAAATATAGGCTTTTTTTGTCTCCTTGGACCATTTTTTTAGATAATAATTTATTAATTAAATTTTTAATATATTTTTAATTATAATAATTATATATTTTTTAATTTATGTGAAAAAACAAATAAGTTTGATCTTCTTATACTTTTCATATTCCTATATTAAAAGCATATTGATAGTAAGTTTGATCTATTTGCATAAAATGACTTGAAAAATGAAAAAAAAAATTATTTTTATTATAATATTAAAAATAATTTTAAAAAATTTATATCTAAAAATTCAATTATTGATATTATACAATGATTGCTCAAAGTAGGTTATGAGTTGTTACCATAAAAGAGGATCACGTAGTAAGAATATGATAAGTTAATACGTGATTCTATCCAAGGAAAATAAGATCTGGACACCGTTACACTAGTTCTTTATCGAGATTCGTCCTCTCCTGAAAAGGTCGAGTCTTCGCTTAAAGTTACCATTAGCAGGCGCAATTCAGCAGATCCCCTTTTGCTTTTAATCACGGAATCACCAATCAATCCGCCGGTAGGATCCCTTAACAAATAGCCAGCCACATCATCGTCAGATTTCTAAGAAATACTATAATTAACCATCTTCTTACAGTATATAAGCTAACGATTACAGAGATAAAGATTTACAATCTTACATAACCATTCTTGAGTTCTAAGTAATTTCTTACATTTACCCTATTCTCTAGTTCATTGACTTCAGTACCGGAGTGGCTGCCATAGGCGCCAACCATTTCACATTCTCTTTCTTGCAGGTTCAACCAATCACAGCACAGTTTTATTTTCTGCTTACATCATTTGATTCCACTACTGAAAAATCTATTGAATTCTTTCTGTTCATTTAGATTAAAATTGATTTCTTATTTATTTTTCTCTAAAAAAGAAATCTATATTCTCACTCTCGAAATGGCAGGTGCCATACATGTCATCGCAGGAGGACTTGATGATGGTAAAGGAAAAAATAAACATGTAGCAGAAGACATCTTGTCAGGTGAACAGGAGCCATGGGCCAAACAAGAACTAAAGTTCAGGCCTGCACATAAAGCGATAAAATTCTTTCAAAATGACCAACTGGTCATCAAAATTCTTCTAAACAGGTATGAGATAATATGAGTATTGGTGGATACAGGTAGTTTCATTAATCTTCTCATCTTAAATATTTTTAACAAGTTAGACTTTGATAAAAATAGTCTTGTCAATGTTTTATATCCATTAGTAGAATTAAGAGATAAGACCGTAGCGGTACTGGGTACCATCAATCTCCCCCTATTATTGAGTGATGAAAAATATAAGCAGGAGCTATATGCGGAGTTCACAATGGTAGATATCCCACTTGCATACAATGTGATACTCGGTCATGCAGTTATAAATTGCCATGGTATAGTTATTAATATGGGTGTTATGTGTCTTAAATTACCAGCTCCAAGGGGGCTAGCCGTAGTCTGAGGCAACCTGAAGTTGGCCAAGTGTTACAGACACCCCACAAAGAGTCTCAAAAAAGCAACGTTGTCCATCGACTTGCTGAAAAAAACTAGATTCTCACATAAAGTCAGAGCCTGCAAACTCGGTAGAAGAGGTCCAGTTATGTAAGGATCAAAAAGTATGGTTCGGTATTGCGTTAACTGGTGAAATAAAGAATCATTTAATAAAATTGCTAAAATTTCAAGTGACTACTTTCGCTTAGTCTCCAAAAAATATAACAGAGGTGGATCCAGCCTTATCACCCGTAAGTTGTCTATCAATAAAACAGTTAAATCGGTCTAATAAAAGCAAAAAAGGTTCGCACAGGAGAGGCAACAAATGATCAAAGAAGAGGTTAACAAGCTGTTAAGTGTAGGATTAATAAAGGAGGTCCACTATCTTACATGGCTCGCCAATATGGTCCTGGAGAAGAAGGCCAATGAAAAATGGAGAATGTGCGTGGATTTTAATGACTTGAATAAAATGTGTCTAAAAGAGCATTACCCATTACCATCTATCAACAAATTAGTAGACTCGACCGTGGGTCACGATATGGTTTTCTTTCTTAACACCATTTGGTTTTCTTTCTTGACACCATTTCAGGTTACCACCAAATCATGTTGAACACCGAGGATACAGAGAAGACTATATTCATTATAGATGAAGGAGTTTTCTACCACAAGATGATGTCATTTGAACTAAAAAATATAGGGGCAACTTACCAAAGGCTGGTCTCAAATATCTTTAAAGATATGGTGGGGTCAACAGTCGAAGTGTACGAGGATAACATAGTGGTAAAGAGTCGATCCTTGGAAGACCAAACAGATGACATTCAGAATGCCTTTGATGTACTAAACAAGGCAGGTATAAAATTAAACCCGAAAAGTGCACCTTCGGGATAAAAGCTGGGAAGTTTTTAGGGTATATAGATTCAGAAAGAGGCATAGAAGTAACCCTGAAAAGATTAGTGTTATCCAAAATATGAAAGCGCCTAAAACCATCAATGAAATATAAAAGTTGAATGGGCGAGTCATAGCCCTTGGCTGGTTTATATCATGTTCAGCTAGAAGGTGTCTCCTGTTCTTTAAAGCCTTAAAAGGCAAAAATAAGTTTGTGTGAGGAGAAGAGTGCGCAGAAGCTTTTGAAAGTTTAAAAACCCTTTTATTATCTCTCCCATTGCTTAGCTCGCCCGTCAAAGGCAAGATTTTATTTCTATACTTGTTTGTGACGCAGGAAACAGTAAGCTCGATGCTCGTTCAAGAAAATAATGGGGAGCAAAGCCCAGTCTATTACACCAGCCAAGTCTTGAAAGGGGCAGAATTGAACTACCCTCCTCTCAAAAAGTTAGCGTTTGCAGTTCTGATGTCAGCCACAAAATTGTGTTTATACTTTGAGTCACACACCATTGAAGGACAGATTATCCCCTATGAAAGGTTTTGCTCAGGCCGGAGCTCTCAAGGCGATTATCCACATGGACAGTAATATTTTCAGTCTTTGACATTAGGTACGTCCTCAAAAAGGTCATGAAAGCCCAGACAATAGTCAATTTTATCACAAAAATGACTCTACCATTAGAACCTTTAGAATCTCTTGAATCAGTCGAGAAGGAGTGGAAGGTCTGGGAGGATGGGGCTTGCAGAGCTAGAGGTTCTAGAATTGGGATCCTCTTGCAGAGTCAAATAGGATAAGGCTTCAAAACATGGTAAAGCTCGCTTTTAATGCTACTAACAACATAGCCAAGTATGAAGATATAATAATGGCCCTAAAGATCATCAAGAAATTAGATATACAGAAATCTACTATTTTTAGTGACTCACAGTTGATTATTAATCAGTACTAGGGACAATTTAAAGTCTGAGAATCGAAACTTGTCAAATACTGTATAAAAATCAAGTAAGCAGTTTTAGAACACAATACCCTTAAATTTTAGGATATCTCAAAGAAATGCAATTCAATTTGAATATTTCTGGGTGAAAATATCGCAATCAGAATGACGGTTTACAGACAAAAAAAAAATCCAGAATATTCAACAGTAAAGTCAAGTCGCGTGCTTTCAATATGGGGGACTTAGTCCTTAAAAGAACAAATGTAACAAGTGGTAATACCAGGTCTGGTAAGTTAGAAAAAAACTGGAAAGGACCCTTCAGGGTCTTGAAGGTTATATGCCCAAGATCTTATAAGTTGGCTAAGTTAGATGGCCAGTCATTCCTAGTCCTGTAATGTTTGTAATTTGAGGAATTTTTATCAATAATATTTAACGAGGTATCTTTCATATGTTGTGTTCTTTAGTGACAAGGAACGTTGGAGTTTTCTTCTTCAAAGATTAAGGAGCATTCGTTGAAGGCCATAAGGTGGATTTCGCTAGGCCAAAATTCGGATGTTAGTCTTGCTAAGCAGGGCAACTTATGCCAGGCCACAAGGCTAGTTCTGCCAAACCATAATCTGGGTGTTAGTTTCGCTAAACAATGCATCTTATGCCAGACCATAAGGCAGGTTTCACAAGGCCATAATCCGGGTATTAGCTTAACAAGGCATCTTTTGTCAAGCCACAAGATGGAAATCCATCAGGCCATAATCCGAGTGTTAGTCCTACTAAACAAGACACCTTATGCTAGGCCATAATATGGGAATCCATCAGGCCATAATCTGGATGTTGGTCTCGTTAAACAAGACGAATTTCGCCAAGCTAAAAGATCGGGCATTGGTCCCACTAATCAAGGCACTCATGCCAGGCCACAAGACGGGTTCCGCCAGACCAAAAGAACAAGCGTTGATCCCACTAATAAAGGCATTTATGCATGGCCACGAGGTGAGCATAACTACCGGGCATTAATCCCACATCAATTTCCAGAGCACTTGAGGTATAAGCCATAAGATGGGTGTTTGCGATCAAGTATTAGCCTCAAGATTATAAGAAATCTTATAGGGCATCTTAGGCCTAGGGCAGGCATTCACTGAGCCATATGACCGGGTGTTAGCCCCGCTATTCAGAAGTTCTCAAGTTATTTATTTTTATCACTACTATGATGGTCGGATATTAGTCCCTTAGCAATCTTTTAAAGAAATCATTTAATTCTTATTGGCACTAATTAGATAAGATTTATGGCTAAATATTGATCATACAACAATGTCAAAATAAAATATTTTTATTCAAGCAAAACAAGTATTACATGGCAGGAGAGACATCATCAGTTACCTCCGCTCGGGCTTCTATTATAGGTTCATCATTGGCTATTACAGTAGAAGCCGAGTCAGGAGAGTTGCCTTCAATTATTCCTTCCTCATCCCGTTCATCCTCCTCCTCCTCGTTAGGATAGATGTTGTCAATCCAAGAGAAGTCCTCTATAGGAAAACGCCTAAGAAGCTCCTTCTTGATAAAGTCCTGGCCTTGTATGAACATTTCCACACCTTGGGCCACTGTCTCTTAAAGTTTTGCCTCAAGCACAACAATCCTAGTAGAGGCAGCCCGGATCTCCTCATCTTGAGCTTGCAGTTCCAAGACTTGGGCAATGCAGCAGTGCCACTTGATCCTAATTAGCCTTTGCCCAATTCTCAAGGACCACCTTAGAAGCATTGGCCTCATTTAGCTCAGCCTGGAGCTTATCCATGAACTCCAGAGTCTCCTTCATGGTAACTTTCACCTCATCAACCCAAATCTTCAGCCTCGAGCATTCTTTCGCTAAGAGTCTTTTGTTTGTTTCTTGAGCACCAAACTCCCGCCTCAGGATCTTGTTGCGCTCTTTGGCCACATAGGTACAAAGGACACTCTTAGGGCGAAGTGCATGACATTGTCAAAGAGCTCTTTCATCTCGAGCTCATTCAGGGGGCAACGGTCCCCGAGCCTTAGGGCATTCTTGGTTAATAGGACGACCAAGTTAGGATCCTCAAGGAGAGAGAGTGTCTGGGTTACTAGATGCTGGGAGGCCATAAGGAGTCAACTCCCATGTTCACAGGAACGGGCTCAAAAGGAGTGGGGACAACAGTAGAAGCCTCAGGAACTGGAGCAGGCGTAGAGGCGCCTATGGCAGAAGACTCAGGCTGTGAGTGGGCTGACTCTTCTACTATAGGTTGGGGAGGAGGAGGAGGAAGCATGATCACTTCTTTTGCTCGGTGAGCACGCTTGGGAAAGGGATTGGTTGCCCCGGCGATAGCTTTTCCTTTGAGGACAATATGCGCCACCTCAATAAATCTGCTTCTTAACCCAGCCATATTTGGATAAATTGAAAAGTAAGTAAGGCAGTTTGAAGTCTAAAAGAAGACAGAAAGAAAAGTACAAAGTACTCTAATCTCTAGCCATAGAAGTACTCTCCCTAAGGCTGGGAAAGCTAGGCGGGTGAGAACCCCGAGTTTGGCTTGCTTGAAAATGACTCTTCCAGGACAAAATGACGTTCCTCACCGCCTTGGTAATGTCCATTTTTTGAAAGGACCTAGCCATTTTCAAGAGAAAGGCTAAAGCCTCATCCTCATCCCTCCTAGATTGGACCTCATCCTTCCTCAATTCCACTTATAGGTTTCAGCTTGTAAAGAGGCGCTCAAAACCTACGGACGTCTAGTGATGAAGGACAAAAAACTTATTTTTTCACCGCTTTAATAAAGAAGTTACCCGATCAAATATTGTCTAGCATTTTCGCCTGCTAAAAAAATCAGAACTCTTCATTTTTGTGGGTACCCAGTTGGTACAACTGAGAGAAGAGAGCTAGACTCGATTCGATATTGTTATTAAGGCAAATGAACTGGAAGGTCACTAAGGTTCTCCAACTGTTGGGATGCAACTGGGCGACCGAAAGCTAATGGAACAGAAGGACATTAATAAAAAAATGGGTCTATGAGAAACCGAAGACTCGCCTTCATCTTCTCCTCGAAGACTATAATATTATTCTTTGCAACGATCAGGTCATTCACATGAACGCTTGAGGAAGGGGCAAAGATACGAAAAGTCTCTTGAGAAATTTGGTATTTATAATGAAGGCAATATGCATCTTGCTCTGATAGGATGGACGGGATGTTACTAATCGAGCTACCTTCACTTTCTGAAGCCTCCTTCAATGAAAAGATAGGGACTGGGGTACGGATGCAGCCGTCGAAGGAGGAGCTTGAGGCGGAACCTCCACTGAGAGTAAGAGAAGAAGAAGAAGTATTCCTATTCATTCTAAGAGAAAAAATAAAACAGAAATTACCATAAAAGCAAGAGAGTATAAACAAGAAAGAAGGAGTGGCCGAATCAAGAGAGTATAAACAACAAAGAAGGATTGGCCGAATCTTTTCAAGAACAGAGATGACGGTAGTGAGAAAAATTGATACTGGAATAAGAAGATGGGTCCTTATAAGACGGTTTTGACAGCAGGCTTCAAATGCGGCTCGAAAATGGGACAGCCATTATTGAAGAGCTAGATAGGCAAAATAGCATAAGTAGGGAGGAACCAATCTCAATGGGCAATGTGTCCCAGATCGTGAAAACAATTATCACCTTCAAATTTGAAGAATCAAAGACCAGCGGGGGACCTCTGATGCTATATAAGAATCGCCAAAAGTGAGTCATGAGTTGTCACCATAAAACAAAGCCACATGGGAAGAGTCTGATAAATCTGGTTCCCAGTCGCACCCGAGAAAGGGAAGACGTGAACATCATTATATCCAGTTCTTCATCAAGGCTCGCCCTCCCCTAATGAAGCTGAGTCTTGACATAAGGTTATTGTTAACAGACACATGCCAGTATATCCCTATTACACCTATAATCGTGGGATCACCAACTGTTTAGTTGAAGATATCCTTTATCAAAACAGTCGGCCACATCATCACCGAATTTTCAGGACATACAATATTAACTCCACTTTCTTATAGTATAAAAGCTAATGATCGCAAAGATAAATGTACACAATTCTCATATAACAATTACTCTCAAGTTTTATACTTACCCTATTTTCTAGTTTATTGATTTGAGTGTTGAAGTAGTTGACGTGTGCACCCACCACCTCACGTGCTCTTATTTGTAGATTTAGTCAATCACAATACAGTTTTATTTTTTGGCCGCATTAATAAATACATCAGAAATCTCAAAATTACCCTAACTTACCTCTAAATTAATTGAACATTAAAATTAATCAATTATCTCAGGTATATAATTTAGCAATATGAACTAATTTTAAATCCTAAATAATCTAGCAGAGATTTTCATTTTGCTTTGGCAGTAGTTTTTCTTTTCTTTTCTTCTCTAATTTAGCTTAAAAAAGGAAAATCAGGAAATTAATTTTTTTTATCTAAATCAAGAAATTAAGAAATTTATCTAAAAAGTCATGAAGTTAAGCTTTTCTTGTCATAATGGTAAAATGTGTGGTAAATGAAAAATATGAGAGGGAAAAATAAGGACAAATGAAGTGTAGAAGGGATTTTCTCAAATAGGAGAAACAAAAAGTAAACAAATGTGTTTTTTTTATTTAATGAAATACAATAAAATTGATTCACAACAGAGTAATAACTAAATATTTTTCTTTTTTATTATAAAATAAATATATTAAAAAAATAAATGTAGAGAGTTGAGTTAAAAGTATTTTTTTTATATATTTTAAAAATAAATGAATACGATTAGATTATTGCGTTAAAAAAAATACCACTATTTATTAAATTATGATTATAATTAACATAGAGAGAAATATTTTTCTAATGTATGAGTTATAAAATATTAAAAATTAAATTAAATATATTTTAATAATAATAATTTAAAATAATAAAATCTTTTACAAATTTTTAGATATTTTAGAATAATTTTTCTTTTGTTTTAATCAAAAAGCACCTTCTGATCAGAAACGAAATTAGAAATCAAGCAGAAAACTTGCCGAAGCCGCCAATAGCTCTAGAACTTTTGCCGATTGTGATTCCACCGGAATGTCAGATTCCGGCAATGAAGGTATGGAAGAGGATGATCTTTTGCAACATAATGGCCGTAGGAAGCGTAAAGATGGTGAAGGAGGTTTCTCTTTAGAAGAACAAGACGGTAGAAAGTTTGAGTCTGTTGGACAACCGTCTCCAATGGGTCCTTCGTTTAGGGATATGCTAGTCAATGGGAGTCCTAATAACGAGACTGTGATTGCTGACACAGTTGAAGTGAATGATGAGGAGTCGTATGAGCTTTCTGATGGGGAAGAGGATGAGGAGGATGAAAAGTGCCCTAATATTAAACTTACTAAAATTGAGAAATCTCGTTATTGTAAACCATGGAAGAACTCATTGATTATCAAGCTGATTGGAAGATCAATAGTGTAATACCCGGCTAGACCCCGGTATCGGAATTCCTACGTTCCGGCGGATTTTCCGTTGGAAGTCGGGATTCGAGGATGTCGGAGCTTGCCCTAAGGGTATAAGAAAGGTTTTTAAGATGGTTTTTAAGTGTTTTTATCATGTTTGCATGTTTTGAGTTAAGGAAGAAAAGTGAGTTTTTGAAATGAAAAGGCCAAGGGGACAAAAGCCAGGTTCGGCCGCCGAAGGTGAAGTTCGGCCGCCGAAAGTTGCATGGTTTTGCATGCACGTTAGGCCGCCGAAGGAAGAGTCGGTTGGCCACCACAAAAGCCCCTTTGCCCGAGACTTGAGTGTTAAACACTCTGTTTTTGGGTCAAAGGTGGGTTCAAGCTCTCCTTGGTGTGTTTCTCATGTTTTCCTCAAATCTTGCATGTTTTAACATGTTTTAAGCTTTGTTTTAGAGATTTGAGCAAAAGGAAGCAAAGTTGAGCAACTTGGAGACTTTGAGTAGTTTTCCACCACATCTCCAAGTTTGGACCAGCAATCCTCTCGTTCTTCAAGAGTTAAGCATGGATCCTCACCTCCCCTTATGTTTAAAGTAAGTTTTAAGAGTTTTTAGAGAGTTTTATGGGTTAGTTGTTGGTGGAGCTTTGAGTTGAGCATATGTTGAGCATATGCTATTTGATGTTGTTTTAGGGGTTTGAGTTAGTTTATAGACCCCTATATGCATGAGATATGTTAGGTGCTAGTTGAGAAGTGTTGGTATGCATGTTATGGGTGTTTTATAGGTTTTTGGAGGCTGGAACCCTGAGTTGGGTCAGGATTCTGCCTTTCTGGAGAATCCAGGTTCGGCCGCCGAAGCAAGGTTCGGCCGCCGAACCCCTTGTGGAGGCAGTTTCGGCTGCCAAACCTTGCCCCCGAAAGCTAGGCTTTTGGGTGAGAAAGAGACTTTCGGTCGCCGAAAGAGGGAGTTCGGCCGCCGAAAGTGCATGAGTTTCGTCTCTGGACGAGGCTTTCGGCCGCCGAAGGTGCCGCCGAACATGCATGAGTTTCGTCTCTGGAGGGAGGTTTCGGCCGCCGAACCAGCCGCCGAAAGTGCCCTGACCAGCCTTCTTTTGCCCATTTTGTCATGCATGCTTATGATGTTTTAGAGGGGTTTTGGGGAAATATTAAGAGTTATGTTTAAGTAAGTTTGGTCCTCATTTGAGTCCACCTGTGTAGGTGCGGACCCGAGAGACCAAGGAGGCCCACAGAGTTAGAGTTACAGCGACTGCTCAGCAGTTGACAGAGGTGAGTGGAACAGAACTTTGTTTTAAGTTAATGAATGTTGTAGCATGATTCATGCATCATTACTGCCATGTTTATGTAGGATGCTTTGCATTAGTATTCACCAAGTTGAGGCATTGCATTATTATTTGTTTATGTGGATTGGACCGAGGCGACTCCAATAGCCCATAAGTCTGTCATTATTGTATGTCCTGTGTGAGCTCCTTTGGGGCCGGGCATTTAACTTGGATGAGTCCTGTGAGAGCCCTTATAGGGTCGGGCACCATGAGTAGTTAGTGAAAGACCTGTGTGAGCTCCTTTGGGGGCCGGGCACCGACAGAGGGAGTTTTGGGGTCATGTCCAATCTGAGATGTGAAATGTTTGTGCAGTGATGCATTTCATTATAGCATATTTTAAATGTTTTTATGGTTTCCGCTCACTGGGCTTTAGTAGCTCATCCCTCTCCCTAACCCCATTTTTCAGGGCCTCAGAGAAGAGAAAGAGAAAGAGAAAGCAAGGGTAAACGCATATGTACTAGTATAGAATAGTGGACATGATAATAATGTACAGTACAGAGTTTATGTAATGTATAGAAATGATGTAAAAGCAAGTTATATAGAGTATTAGAGTATTGTGCTTGGCCCTAGTGCTTGTTATCCTTTGTACATGATCCTTTTATGTTATATATGTTTGAGACAATGTTGTGATGAGAGCTAGGCTTGGTGCATGGTAGTATTTCTATCTCTGTAGTTACTGTATGGTACCATAGCAGGTATCACTCTTCGAGTGCATACAGACAGAGCATGCATAGTCCAGGCTTAGTTGATGAGAAAAGTTTCAAGAAAAGAAAGGATAGTCAAGCAAAGAAAGAAAGAAAACAAAAAAAAAAAAAAAGAGAGAGAAGAGTAAGTAACAGTTTTAAGTTTAAGTGTGATCATGTATGGGTTTTATCAGGTACACAGAGTTGACAGTAGGCTTACTACGGGTCCCGGCGGCCTTAAGCCGATCTGGATCCTAGTGCTGGTGATGGTCCGGTAAGCGGGCTGTTACAGATTGGTATCAGAGCATAGGGCCTCTAGAGTACGGTGTGCTGAGCTAAGATGCTCAGGGATTAGAGATATCTCACATCGGAAAGAGGTTGTTTTAGAGGGCAAGCATAATAGGAAGATCATGTCCACTAGGATAGGATGTTGAGTCCTGTCTTGATGCTGTGTAATGCCATGATGTTATACATGTGCATTTAATGCTTGCTATGATATGCTATGCTATGAGTTGAGGGTTCATGTTTTTACATGGATCATATGCGAAAGTGTATGTTATGTTTTCAGAAGCGAAAATGAGAGGAACCCGTCGATCAGCTAGATTGACTGGAGCTCCGCCCGAGAATGAGGGTATGGAAGGGCGTCCCCCTGCTTTGCCAAGAGCTATGTCCCAAAGGGCAGGCAGAGAAAGAGCATCAAGAGACCTTAGAAGGTCTTTTGATGAAAGCAGGAGGGAGACAGAACAGAGAAGAAGATCGAGTGATACAAGGGAAGAGATGGATGTGGATCCAAGAAGGGATGGAGGGTTAGGTGTTGGCACTACAGAGGAGGATGTGGGATCATCACAGGGAGGCGGTCAGGCCTCGGGGTATGGTTATCCACCCCACTATCAGCCCTACCCACAGGGCCCAGGATATTCGATGGGAGGTACATCGGATTATCCTAGTTTTCACCCATATCCCACATATATGCCTTATCCACCGTATTACCCCCCATATCCACCATATCCCATGTATCCACCCTCGCCTTTTTACCCCAGTCCAGCATACTCTACACCAGAAAGTTCTGCACCTCCCACCACCACCACCAGTGGTACAACCAGAAGCCCCAGTTATCCAAACACCTCAACCTGGCCCATCTGTGAGGAGCAAGGTAAAGATGACTGATTACCTAAAGTTAGATGCTCCTAAGTACCAATCAGGAGATGATCCGTTTGAGTACATTAAAGCAGTCAAGATGATAGCAGATGAGCTAGGGGCAGATGATACCAGAGCCATTCAGATGGCAGGGTTCACTTTAAAATGTAAGAAGGCGAAGGAATGGTTTGGCGTCTATGTGGACCCTAGGTTGGATAACATGTCTTGGGAGGAGTTTGCTAATGAGTTTGCCGGATGGGCATTTCCAGATAGTTCGAAAGAGCTAAAGCTGATAGAGTTTGAGCAGCTCAAGCAGACAGAGGAGATGAGTATTGATGAGTTTACTGACAGGTTTATTGAGTTGCTGCGGTATGCAGGACAGGCCTATGATACGGAACAGAAAAAGGCCAGGAGGTATGCTATGAAACTGCATTCCAGGTATTCCTCTTTGATCCATGCAGCCGAGAGGGAGAGTTTCCACACCGTGGTGGATTTAGCACGGAGAATGGAGGCTAGTGCCATTATACAGGGTACAGTGAAACAGCAGCCGGCACAGTCCTCTGGTTCTAAGACCCCAGGTAGGGGCAAGTCAGATCCCTCTTCACAGGGTGCAGCAACTTCCAGTGGTAAGAAGTGGAGTGGTTCCACTCAGAAGTCGAGGAAGAAGAAGTTCTGGAATAAGATTAAAGCAGGTCTGGGATTAGGCAGTGGCATGAGTTCAGGCTCAGAGGTTCCAGTGTGTAGTAGGTGCGGTAAAGCGCACAGAGGAGTTTGTCGCTTTGGGATTACAGGATGTTACAGGTGCGGCCAGGAGGGACACATGGCTCGTGAGTGCCCTCAGGCAGCTTTCACGGCACCATCCCAGCAGACAGCTCCAGCTAGCATGCCACAGCCACCAGTTTCAGTTATGACGCAGGGCAGAGGCAGAGGGAGAGGGTCAGCCTCTTCATCTGCAGGTCCCAGAGGTGGAGGTCCGTCAGCTCCGGCGCGGATTTTCACGATGACACAGCAGGAGGCAAACACTTCTAACACCGTGGTGTCAGGTAACCTTCTCATTGGGTGTTCTGAGGTGTATGCTTTGTTAGACCCTGGTGCTTCACATTCCTTTGTTGCTCCTAGAGCCATAGAGAGAGTGGGTTTGATGACGTCTGGGTTAGAGTGTCCCCTATGGGTCAGTGGCCCTAAGTGTGATCCATCGTTGGCAGAGACAGTCTGTCGACATAGTCCAGTGTTTATAGATGGTAGATGCCTTCCAGCTGACCTTGTGGTTCTAGAGTTGACAGATTTTGACGTCATTCTAGGGATGGATTGGCTATCTGCATATGGTGCTACCTTGGACTGTAGAGACAAGGTAGTTAAGTTCAGAGATGAGGATGGATCTGAGTTTGTCTTCAGAGGAGACAGGAGGGGCACGCCTAGAGGTCTGATATCAGCCCTACAGGCTCGTAGGTTGCTCCGGAGGGGATGTCAGGGGTATCTAGCTCATGTGAGAGAGCTAGACAGTCAGGTTAGGGACCCCAGATCAGTGCCCGTAGTCAGAGAGTTCCCAGATGTGTTTCCAGATGAGCTTCCAGGACTACCACCTGATAGGGAAATAGAGTTCGAGATTGAGTTAGTGCCTGGTACCAGACCGATCTCTATTCCTCCCTACAGGATGGCACCAGCAGAGCTTAAGGAGTTGAAAGAGCAGCTACAGGAGTTGGTAGACAAGGGTTTCATCCGTCCAAGTACCTCACCCTGGGGTGCTCCAGTGTTGTTTGTCAAGAAGAAGGATGGATCCCTGAGACTTTGTATCGACTACAGGCAGTTGAACAAAGTCACTACCAAGAATAAGTATCCTCTACCCAGGATCGATGATCTATTCGACCAGCTAGCAGGAGCAGGTTGTTTTTCTAAGATAGATCTGAGATCGGGCTATCATCAGCTGAGAATCAGGGAAGAGGATGTACCTAAGACAGCTTTCAGGACCAGATATGGGCATTATGAGTTCTTAGTGATGCCGTTCGGGTTGACTAACGCCCCTGCAGCATTTATGGATCTCATGAACAGAGTTTTCAGAGACCACCTGGATCACTTTGTTATTGTCTTTATAGATGATATCTTGGTGTATTCCAGGAATGCAGAGGAGCATGCCCATCATCTGAGGATAGTCCTGCAGACCTTGAGAGAGCATGGTTTATATGCCAAGTTCTCCAAGTGTGAGTTCTGGCTAAGGAGCATTTCATTCTTGGGGCATGTAGTGTCAGATCAAGGTATAGCAGTGGACCCCAAGAAGATAGAAGCTGTAGCCAATTGGCCTAGACCCACCACAGTGACAGAGGTCAAGAGTTTCTTGGGTTTGGCAGGCTACTACAGGAGGTTCGTTCAGGACTTCTCCAAGATAGCGGCTCCTATGACCAGATTAACCAGAAAGAACCAGAGATTCACATGGTCTGACCAATGTGAAGAGAGTTTCGAAGAGCTAAAGAGAAGATTAACTTCAGCACCGGTGTTAGCTCTGCCTACTAGTGATGAAGACTTCACAGTGTTCTGTGATGCGTCCCGAGTGGGATTAGGTTGTGTGTTAATGCAGAATGACAGAGTAATAGCTTATGCTTCTAGACAGCTGAAGAAGCACGAGCTGAACTATCCGACACACGATCTTGAGATGGCAGCTGTTATCTTTGCACTCAAGATGTGGAGGCATTACCTCTATGGGGTGAAATGTGAGATCTTTACAGATCATAAGAGCCTACAGCACATCCTGAGTCAGAGAGAGTTAAATTTGAGGCAGAGACGGTGGGTGGAATTGCTTAGTGATTATGATTGCAGGATCCAGTATCATCCGGGAAAGGCAAATGTTGTAGCCGATGCCTTAAGCCGGAAATCACTAGGCAGTTTAGCTCACATTACAGCAGAGAGGAGGCCGGTGGTGAAGGACTTCTACAGGTTAGTTGAGGAAGGGCTACAGTTAGAGGTAACTGGTACAGGTGCTTTGATTGCACAGATGAAAGTTACACCCGTGTTTCTGGAGCAGGTGGCTCAGAAACAACATGAGGATCCAGAGTTGGTCAAAATTGCCAGGACTGTTCAGTCAGGCAAGAGCGAAGAGTTTAGATTCGACGACCAAGGGATTCTCCGTTACGGGAATAGACTATGTGTACCAGATGACATCAGTTTGAAAGGAGACATTATGAGGGAAGCTCATAATGCGCGATATAGCATTCACCCTGGAGCCACCAAGATGTATCAAGATCTGAAGAAAGTTTATTGGTGGCCAGCAATGAAGAGAGAAGTGGCACAGTTTGTGTCAGCCTGCGAGATATGTCAAAGGGTGAAGCTAGAGCACCAGAAGCCGGCTGGAATGCTTAACCCACTGCCGATTCCAGAATGGAAATGGGAGAACATAGCCATGGATTTTGTAGTGGGCTTACCGGCGACGTCCAACAGACTAGACTCCATATGGGTGATTGTGGATAGACTGACTAAATCTGCTCACTTCATTCCTGTCAGGAGTGGCTACTCTGTGGACAAGCTAGCGCAGGTGTATCTTGAGGAAGTTGTGAGGTTGCATGGGGCTCCTGTTTCTATAGTGTCTGACAGAGGACCCCAGTTTACCTCCAGGTTTTGGCGAAGTCTGCAAGAGGCTATGGGCACAAGATTAGACTTCAGCACTGCTTTCCATCCACAGACTGACGGACAGTCAGAGAGGACCATCCAGACCATAGAAGATATGCTTCGAATGTGTGTGCTAGATTTTGGCGGATCTTGGAGGCAGCATCTACCCTTAGTGGAGTTTGCCTACAACAATAGTCATCATGCTAGCATAGGGATGGCCCCATATGAAGCTCTGTATGGGAGGAAGTGCAGGTCACCAGTTTGTTGGGAAGAGGTTGGAGAAAGGTCCCTAGCAGGGCCTGAGTTAGTAGAGATCACGAACAGGGTGGTGCCCATTATCAGAGAGAGGCTCAAGACTGCTGTTAGTCGGCAGAAGAGCTATGCAGACGTTCGCAGAAAGCACATAGAGTTTGAGGAGGGGGATCTGGTCTTGTTGAAGGTGTCTCCAATGAAAGGGGTGGTTCGTTTTGGGAGGAAAGGTAAGTTGGCTCCGCGGTACATTGGACCTTTTGAGATTTTGCAGAAGGTCGGAAATGTGTCGTATAAGCTTGATTTGCCTATGTCTATGGAAAGAATCCATCCAGTCTTCCATGTTTCGATGCTAAGGAAGTTTGTGTCAGATCCGAATAAGGTTCTCAGCGAACCAGATGTGGAGATCCTAGGTGATCTCACGTATGTAGAACAACCAGTGCGGATCATTGACACCCAGATCAGAAAGCTAAGGAACAAGGAGATCCCGATGGTGAAAGTCCTCTGGAACCACCATAACATAGAAGAGTGCACCTGGGAGACACGGGAGTCTATGCTCCAACAGTACCCCCATCTCTTTTGAGGTTAGTGTTAGCTTCTTTTGTTCTTTATGTGCTTTATGTTATGTTTTGAGTATGTTTGAGTTAGAGAGGAACATTCGGGGACGAATGTTCTTAAGGGGGGGAGAATGTAATACCCGGCTAGACCCCGGTATCGGAATTCCTACGTTCCGGCGGATTTTCCGTTGGAAGTCGGGATTCGAGGATGTCGGAGCTTGCCCTAAGGGTATAAGAAAGGTTTTTAAGATGGTTTTTAAGTGTTTTTATCATGTTTGCATGTTTTGAGTTAAGGAAGAAAAGTGAGTTTTTGAAATGAAAAGGCCAAGGGGACAAAAGCCAGGTTCGGCCGCCGAAGGTGAAGTTCGGCCGCCGAAAGTTGCATGGTTTTGCATGCACGTTAGGCCGCCGAAGGAAGAGTCGGTTGGCCACCACAAAAGCCCCTTTGCCCGAGACTTGAGTGTTAAACACTCTGTTTTTGGGTCAAAGGTGGGTTCAAGCTCTCCTTGGTGTGTTTCTCATGTTTTCCTCAAATCTTGCATGTTTTAACATGTTTTAAGCTTTGTTTTAGAGATTTGAGCAAAAGGAAGCAAAGTTGAGCAACTTGGAGACTTTGAGTAGTTTTCCACCACATCTCCAAGTTTGGACCAGCAATCCTCTCGTTCTTCAAGAGGTAAGCATGGATCCTCACCTCCCCTTATGTTTAAAGTAAGTTTTAAGAGTTTTTAGAGAGTTTTATGGGTTAGTTGTTGGTGGAGCTTTGAGTTGAGCATATGTTGAGCATATGCTATTTGATGTTGTTTTAGGGGTTTGAGTTAGTTTATAGACCCCTATATGCATGAGATATGTTAGGTGCTAGTTGAGAAGTGTTGGTATGCATGTTATGGGTGTTTTATAGGTTTTTGGAGGCTGGAACCCTGAGTTGGGTCAGGATTCTGCCTTTCTGGAGAATCCAGGTTCGGCCGCCGAAGCAAGGTTCGGCCGCCGAACCCCTTGTGGAGGCAGTTTCGGCTGCCAAACCTTGCCCCCGAAAGCTAGGCTTTTGGGTGAGAAAGAGACTTTCGGTCGCCGAAAGAGGGAGTTCGGCCGCCGAAAGTGCATGAGTTTCGTCTCTGGACGAGGCTTTCGGCCGCCGAAGGTGCCGCCGAACATGCATGAGTTTCGTCTCTGGAGGGAGGTTTCGGCCGCCGAACCAGCCGCCGAAAGTGCCCTGACCAGCCTTCTTTTGCCCATTTTGTCATGCATGCTTATGATGTTTTAGAGGGGTTTTGGGGAAATATTAAGAGTTATGTTTAAGTAAGTTTGGTCCTCATTTGAGTCCACCTGTGTAGGTGCGGACCCGAGAGACCAAGGAGGCCCACAGAGTTAGAGTTACAGCGACTGCTCAGCAGTTGACAGAGGTGAGTGGAACAGAACTTTGTTTTAAGTTAATGAATGTTGTAGCATGATTCATGCATCATTACTGCCATGTTTATGTAGGATGCTTTGCATTAGTATTCACCAAGTTGAGGCATTGCATTATTATTTGTTTATGTGGATTGGACCGAGGCGACTCCAATAGCCCATAAGTCTGTCATTATTGTATGTCCTGTGTGAGCTCCTTTGGGGCCGGGCATTTAACTTGGATGAGTCCTGTGAGAGCCCTTATAGGGTCGGGCACCATGAGTAGTTAGTGAAAGACCTGTGTGAGCTCCTTTGGGGGCCGGGCACCGACAGAGGGAGTTTTGGGGTCATGTCCAATCTGAGATGTGAAATGTTTGTGCAGTGATGCATTTCATTATAGCATATTTTAAATGTTTTTATGGTTTCCGCTCACTGGGCTTTAGTAGCTCATCCCTCTCCCTAACCCCATTTTTCAGGGCCTCAGAGAAGAGAAAGAGAAAGAGAAAGCAAGGGTAAACGCATATGTACTAGTATAGAATAGTGGACATGATAATAATGTACAGTACAGAGTTTATGTAATGTATAGAAATGATGTAAAAGCAAGTTATATAGAGTATTAGAGTATTGTGCTTGGCCCTAGTGCTTGTTATCCTTTGTACATGATCCTTTTATGTTATATATGTTTGAGACAATGTTGTGATGAGAGCTAGGCTTGGTGCATGGTAGTATTTCTATCTCTGTAGTTACTGTATGGTACCATAGCAGGTATCACTCTTCGAGTGCATACAGACAGAGCATGCATAGTCCAGGCTTAGTTGATGAGAAAAGTTTCAAGAAAAGAAAGGATAGTCAAGCAAAGAAAGAAAGAAAACAAAAAAAAAAAAAAGAGAGAGAAGAGTAAGTAACAGTTTTAAGTTTAAGTGTGATCATGTATGGGTTTTATCAGGTACACAGAGTTGACAGTAGGCTTACTACGGGTCCCGGCGGCCTTAAGCCGATCTGGATCCTAGTGCCGGTGATGGTCCGGTAAGCGGGCTGTTACAAATAGGGTATGCCTATTTATCGCGAAGGGTGAAGGAACTCTGGAAACCTAAATCCCCTATTGACTTAATTGCTATGGACAACGATTTTTTCCTTGCTCGATTTAATAGTAGGGAAGATTTTGATTTTGCACTGGAGGGTGGACCATGGATTATAGCTGATCATTATTTGTCAGTTCGCCAATGGTGCTCGGATTTTGATCCATTTAATGTTTCCTTGGAACGCTTGGCAGTTTGGGTTCGATTTCCATGCCTTCCAATTGAATATTTTAATGAGGATTTTCTTATGCGATTGGGGAGGAAGATAGGAGATCCTATCAGAGTGGATAATAACACTAGCCGAGTGACAAGAGGGCATTTTGCGAGATTATGTGTTGAAGTTGATATTACGAAGCCTCTTTTGTCGAAATTCAAGCTGAACCGGAGAGTTCGACGTATTGAATATGAGGCGTTGCATATGGTTTGTTTTTCATGTGGAATTTTTGGGCATATGAAGGATAATTGTCCTTCGTTGCGGAAAGAGTTGCAGCCAGAGAATGTAGAGAATGTGCCTAATTCGGTTCATAGTAACCCTGCTCCTAAGGTGGCTCAGTTACCCAAGAATCAGGTGGTTAATCCAACTGTTTTAGATGATTTTGGTGATTGGATGCTGGTTAAGAAAGATAGAAGACGTAATCAACGTCCTCAGGAAAAACCTGTATTTAAATTTGGATCAGGTGATCATGGTCCGAGGGAGTCAAACAAGGGTAAATCAACGATGAAGGCCAATAATAACCCCTTTAGTTCTCTAGTTATTCTCCAGGATTTTGAGACTCATATAGAACATAATGCGACTCCACCAGTGGTACAAGATTTTCGTCCTGTCTTGGGCAAGAAAAAGCTACGGGATTCTAAAGGGAAGGGTCAAGTGGTTTCTACTGTGACAAGAGAGGAGACTCCCAATATTGCTTTAGATTCCTATGTGAGATCTAATGGGCCTGCTTTGCAAAGTTCAGTTCTAAAAATTAGAGGGGTTTCGAGTGGATCAGGGGGATCTTCTAGAAAAGCTGCTGCACAAGATGACCATGTAGTTGTTCAAGGGAATAATAGAACGAATCAGTCAAAGACTTGGGTTGTTTCTAACCCGAAATTGGTGGGACTTGCAAATTTAGAAACAGAATTGGATAGGAATCAACATGATATTTTTAATGATCCTTCGTTTCCTCATCCAACCCGTCCCAATATCCCAGCAGCTAATGGAGATGGTAATCAGGATATGAATCTTGACGATGATGCGATGATAATTGTTGCTCAGACTTCCTTGAATGAATTTCAGAATAGTGGTTTAATTGGTAAGATGCCTTCTAATGAGGGGTCTTACTAGATTTTTCGTTCTATTATAGGTTCAGTCATCCTCATGGCTTTCTTTTCTCTCTTATTTTTAATGATTATTGGAGTTTGGAATTGTCAGGGTGCTGCTTCTTCTAATTTTCTGAGAGCTTTTAAGGAATACAATCGTATCTATAAGCCTCAGATTTTTTGTTTGGTTGAGCCTCGAATTTCTGGCCATTCAGCTGATAATGTTTGTAAACAGCTAGGTTATGATAATTGGGTTCGTGTCGAGACTTTTGGTTTCAGTGGAGGCATCTGGATTTTATGGTCAGAAATATTTTTTAAGTTAACGCTTGTGTCGACAGATCCGCAATTTATTACATGCAATGTGTTACTTGATAATGGGGACTCGTGGTTAGTGAGTTTTGTGTATGCCAGCCCTGACATTAGTTTACGAAGACGTTTGTGGCATTCGGTTCTGGGTTTCAATGGAAGTGAGAAAAGTTGGTTACTGTTGGGAGATTTCAATTCTTTTACAAGCGAGAATGAACAAACCGGCTATGTTAATGTTCACAGTATTGGGGCTAGTGATTTTCGGCAATGGATTTTTGATAACTCACTTATTGATTTGGGTTTTGAAGGTACCCCTTTTACTTAGAGTAAGGGTGGTATTAATTCTTCTTATAAAGCTGCTCGATTAGACCGTTGCTTGTGTACTGAGATTTGGCGCATGACATTTTCTAGAGCTACAGTTATTCATGCTCCAAAGTTGCATTCTGATCATTGTCCTATTTTTATGAATTGCTTTGGAGTTACAAATTCTTCTGTTCGTCGTTTTCATTTTCAAGCGGCTTGGACAGCTCACAAAGATTTTGTTGATGTTGTTTCCCGTGGTTGGAAGCAAAATACTTCTTTATTTGATAATTTGAAATCAACCAAAGACTCATTAAGCCAATGGAACCGATCTGAGTTTGGGAATATTTTTCATAATAAGCAGAGGTTGATCCGTCGAATTGATGGTGTTCAAAAAAGCTTAGCTATCCGGCGAAGGAGAGGTTTAGTGAAGCTGGAATTTAATCTGAGACGACAACTTGAAGATGTTTTGAAGCAGGAAGAATTATACTGATTTCAACAATCTAGGGAGGAATGGATTGTTTCTGGTGAGAGAAATACAAGGTTTTATCATCTTTCTACCGTGATTAAACGCAAGAAGCAGCAAATTCTCAAGCTGAGAAATGGGAACAATGTGTGGATTGAAGATTCTAGTCAACTTAAAGAGCTTGCTAGCGGTTACTATCAGGAGCTGTATTCGAAAGATTTGGCGGTTGACTGCAGCCATTTTGTTAGACCTGATGGGCCTGCTCTTTCTTCTTCTCAACGGTTGCTTCTGGATTATCCTTTTTCTCATGATGAAGTATATGATGCTTTGCGCCTTATGTCTCCTTACAAGGCTCCAGGACCCGATGGTCTACAAGCAGTTTTCTTTCAGAAATCTTGGTCTGCGGTAGGTTCACAGGTTTCAGCGTTTATTATTGAGGTCTTGGGCGGGAGGGAGTTTCCAGAGGAAGTTAATGAAACGGTGCTGACTCTTATTCCTAAAATTGCTTGTCCAGAATTTATTTCTCAGTTCAGACCAATTAGCTTATGTAACGTGATCTATAAGCTTGTTACAAAAGTGTTGATTAACAGATTGAAAGATGTTTTGAGCTCTCTCATTGGATTGGAACAAAGTAGCTTCGTTCCTGGCCGATAAATTATTGATAACATTGTGGTGTTTCAAGAAGTTTTGCACACTATGAGAACGTCTAAGCGATCAGGGGGTTTTATGGCGATTAAAATTGATCTTGAAAAGGCTTATGATAGACTAGATTGGGATTTTATTCAGTGGGTGCTGGGTTCTTACCACTTTTCCAATGCTTGGATTTCTAATATTATGAATTGTGTTAGAACATCTTCTATGTCAGTGTTATGGAATGGTGAGAAGTTAGAATCTTTTAAACCAACTCGTGGTGTGCGACAAGGCGATCCAATGTCTTCATATCTTTTTGTTATATGTATTGAACAACTTTCGAGAATGTTTAAACAGCTTGTTTGTCAAGGCAGATGGAAGCTGATTCCTATCTCGAGTAATGGTCCGATGATTTCTCATCTTATGTTCGCGGATGATATGATTTTGTTCGCAGAAGCTTCTTGTAATACCCGGCTAGACCCCGGTATCGGAATTCCTACGTTCCGGCGGATTGTCCGTTGGAAGTCGGGATTCGAGGATGTCGGAGCTTGCCCTAAGGGTATAAGCAAGGTTTTTAAGATGTTTTTAAGTGTTTTTATCATGTTTGCATGTTTTGAGTTAAGAAAATTGAGTTTTGAAATGAAAAGGCCAAGGGGACAAAAGCCAGGTTCGGCCGCCGAAGGTGAAGTTCGGCCGCCGAAAGTTGCATGGTTTCGCATGCACGTTAGGCCGCCGAAGGAAGAGTCGGTTGGCCACTACAAAAGCCCCTTTGCCCGAGACTTGAGTGGTAAACACTCTGTTTTTGGGTCAAAGGTAGGTTCAAGCTTTCCTTGGTGTGATTTCTCATGTTTTCCTCAAATCTTGCATGTTTTAACTTGATTTGAGCTTTGTTTTAGAGATTTGAGCAAAAGGAAGCAAAGTTGAGCACTTGGAGAGTTTAATTGAGTTTTCTCCTATCTCCAAGCTTGGATCATCAATCCTCTAGTTCGTCAAGAGGTAAGCATGGATCCTCACCTCCCCTTATGTTTAAAGCAAGTTTTAGAAGTTTTGGAGAGGTTTATGGCATGTTTTGGGGTATAAGCATGAGTTTGAGCATATGTTGCTCATATGCGTTTTGTTGTTGTTTTTGGGGCTTGAACTAGTTTTTAGGCCTCTATATGCATGAGATATGTTATATGTTAGTTCAGAAGTGTTGGTATGCATGTTATGGGTGTTTGATAGGAGTTTGGAGGCTGAGAGCATGAGTTGTGCTCGGATTCTGCCTTTCTGGAGAATCCAGGTTCGGCCGCCGAAGCAAGGTTCGGCCGCCGAACCCCTTGTGGAGGCAGTTTCGGCTGCCAAACCTTGCCCCCGAAAGCTAGGCTTTTGGGTGAGAAAGGGGCTTTCGGCCGCCGAAAGAGGGAGTTCGGCCGCCGAAAGTGCATGAGTTTCGTCTCTGGACGAGACTTTTGGCCGCCGAAGGTGCCGCCGAACATGCATGAGTTTCGTCTCTGGAGGGAGGTTTCGGCCGCCGAACCAGCCGCCGAAAGTGCCCAGTCCAGCCTTCTTTTGCCCATTTTTCCATGTCTGCCTATGATGTTTTAGAGGGGTTTTGAGGAGATAGTAGGAGTTATGTTTAAGTAAGTTTGGTCCTCATTTGAGTCCACCTGTGTAGGTACGGACCCGAGAGACCAAGGAGGCCCACAGAGTTAGAGTTACAGAGACTGCTCAGCAGTTGACAGAGGTGAGTGGAACAGAACGTTATTTTAAAAGTTAAGCACTGTTTTAGCATGATTCATGCATCATTAATGCCATGTTTATGTAGGATGCTTTGCATTAGTATTCACCAAGTTGATGCATTGCATTATTATTTGTATATGTGGATTGGACCGAGGCGATCTCAATAGCCCATAAGTCTGTCATTATTGTATGTCCTGTGTGAGCTCCTTTGGGGCCGGGCATTTACCTTGGATGAGTCCTGTGAGAGCCCTTATAGGGTCGGGCACCATGAGTAGTTAGTGAAAGACCTGTGTGAGCTCCTTTGGGGGCCGGGCACTGACAGAGGGAGTTTTGGGATCATGTCCAATCCGAGATGTGAAATGTTTGTGCAGTGATGCATCATATTATTGTATGTCCTGTGTGAGCTCCTTTGGGGCCGGGCATTTACCTTGGATGAGTCCTGTGAGAGCCCTTATAGGGTCGGGCACCATGAGTAGTTAGTGAAAGACCTGTGTGAGCTCCTTTGGGGGCCGGGCACTGACAGAGGGAGTTTTGGGATCATGTCCAATCCGAGATGTGAAATGTTTGTGCAGTGATGCATCATATGATAGCATGTTTTAAATGTGATTTTTTTATAGATTCCGCTCACTGGGCTTTAGCAGCTCATCCCTCTCCCTAACCCCATTTTTCAGGGCCTCAGAGAAGAGAAAGAGAAAGAGATAGCAAGGGTAAAAGGCATATGTAAGAGTATAGAATAGTGGACATGATAATGATGTACAGTACAGAGTTTATGTAATGTATTGAATGATGTAATAGTGAGTTATAGAATTGTGCTTGGCCCTAGTGCTTGTTATCCCTTTGCACATGATCCTTTTATGATATATATGATTGAGATAATGTTGTGATGATGATGAGCTAAGCGTGGTGCATGGTAGTCTTTCTATCTCTGTAGTCACTGTATGGTACCATAGCAGGTATCACTCTTCGAGTGCATACAGACAGAGCATGCATAGTCCAGGCTTAGTGAAAGTTATACAGAAAGAAAGAAAAGATAGTCAAGCAAAGAAAAAAAAAAAAAAAGAGTAAGTAACAGTTGTAAGCTTAAGTATGATCATGTATGGGATTTATCAGGTACACAGAGTTGACAGTAGGCTTACTACGGGTCCCGGCGGCCTTACGCCGATCTGGATCCTAGTGCCGGTGATGGTCCGGTAAGCGGGCTGTTACACTTCTGTGGAACAGTTGGATTTGATTTTATCATGTTTGGATGACTTTGCTAAGGCTTCCGGGCAGAAAGTGAATTTAGCTAAGTCTTCTCTTTATTTGTCGCCTTTTGTTGATAGTGATTTGGCATCACTTTTGTCTTCAAGGTCAGGTATTCCTTTGACTGCTGATTTGGGAAAATACTTGGGTGTGCCATCTATTCATGGGAGGATTTCAATCTCGACATATAGTAGTATTTTGGATAAAATGAGAGGCAGACTTGATGGCTGGAAGGCGAGAGCTCTATCAAAAGCTGGACGACTAACGTTAGTTCAATCAGTTCTTAATGCTATTCCTGTTTTTGTGATGCAGAGTACTCTTTTACCGGTATCGCTTTGCAATGAAATAGAGAAAATATGCAGGAACTTTATTTGGCATGGGAAGGATATGAAGCCAGCTGTACATCTGATTAATTGGGATATAATGTCCTTGCCGAAGCGGTTAGGTGGTTTTGGCATCAGAAATATGCGACAAATGAATCAGGCTCTATTAGGGAAGTTGTGTTGGCGAGCTTACAAGAATCCGCAAGCTTTGTGGGTTAGGTGCCTTTTCAATAAATATGAGTCGGGTTTTGTTCATTGGGAAGTCGCTAAGCGAGCTAATGGTTCAGTCAATTGGAAATCTTTTTGTTATGGTTTGGAGCTACTTCGAAAAGGGATAGTTGTAGATGTGAATAATGGGATGCACACTAGATTTTGGCTGGATGATTGGCTTCCGGTTGGGCCTCTTTGGAATTTTGCACTTAAACCGTTGATTGAGTTGAATATGCAGGTTTGTGTTCGATATTTCTGGGTTCCTAATGTAGGCTGGAATTGGGACATTTTAAATTCTCTTCTTCCTACTGATGTCCTTTTATATTTCCAATCAATTACTTTAGTTGATGATATGTCGTGTTTGGATGGTTTTGCGTGGAAGCATTCTTCTTCTGGCTTATATACAGTTAAGTCAGGGTTTGATACGTTTTATTCAGAAGTGTCAGGATCTAATATGGATTGGCAAGGGCTGTGGAAGGTTAGGGTGCCACAGCGAATTCAAGTGTTTTTGTGGGAAGTGGCACATGAGAAAATCATGGTTAATGTTCAACGCTGAAAGCGAGAATTTATTGATTATGATTTATGTCCTCTTTGTGGAGTTGTAAGTGAATCTGTTTTGCATGCTCTACGAGATTACCAACATGTGAAACAAATTTGGAATTCCCTTTTACCTACCAATTTCGTTTCTCCATTTTTTTATATTTTGAATGTGCCTTTATGGCTATTTGCTAATATAGAAAAAGTAGGGTTATTGGCTAATGGAATACCATGGGATGTGCTTTTTAGTTCGGCTGTTTGGTGGTTATGGAAGCGAAGAAACTTGTTGGTTTTTAATGAGAATAATGACCAGGATACTATTGATGCGTCCTTTATTCAGCTTCGAGCAAAAGAATATGTTCATGCATTGAGGTTTTCGATGCAGGCTGGGTCTGGACCGAGAGGCCAGTCTTTGAAGTATGTTGGATGGAAGCCGCCAGAAACAGGCTGGGTGGTAGTGAATTCCGATGGTAGTGCATTGTTGTCAGCAGGAAGGGCAAGTTGTGCAGGTTGTTTTCGAAACAATGAAGGTAGATGACTTTTGGGCTTTCAACGGTTTTTGGGCAATTGTGGAGCAATGGAAGCTGAGCTATGGGGAATATATTATACTTTAGTATTAGCATGGGATTCAGGGTGGAAGAAGATTGAAGTTCAAATGGATTCTCAACTCGCGTTAGATTTACTTGCAGGTAGAGGTGCAAGAGTTTTTAGAGTTGTTAATTTGGTGAGGAATTGTTGTGATCTTATCAATAGAAGCTGGGAAGTCAAGATGGTAAAAATTTACAGGGAAGCAAATGCGGTAGCGGATCGTTTGACTAATTTAACCATTGGTGATGATTTTAATTTGAAAATTTATCAATAGCCTCCTGTTACTATTAAATTTTTACTGGATACTGATAGGTTGAGTCTTTCATGGCCTAGATTAATAAAATAAGGATTCTATCCCTCTTTTTCTAAAAAAAAAAAAAGAGCACCTTCTGATACTTTATTTAGTAATTGGTTCGAATAAAAAAAGTTACGCAAACAATCTTTAATCACTGAGCTGTAACGTTTCTTTTAATTTTTTGACATCAGAAAATAGCTATAATTAATTTATTTTAGTTTTCCGTATATAAATTATTACAAGACCTTATTTAATTAAAATAATTCGTTAGAAAATTTAAAGTTTTTAAGAAATATAAAAAATTATTTCTATTTTATTAATATTTTTTTAATTTTTTGAGAAGTAAATTTTTTTTAAAATAGAAAAAGAATAACTTATTTATCTAAATCTAATTAAATTATTTTTAAAAAATGACTTTTCAAAAAATAATATATTTAAACTAAATAAAATCTAAATTAATACTCCTTCTTTTTTACAATTTTTATTCACTTTATTTTTTATATATATTAAAAAAATAATTTTTTATTAATTTTTTATTATATTTATTTTAAAAATATTAAAATTTATTAAACATTTAAAAATATTTTAAAGATTTTTTTACAAATAAAATAAAATAGAATTATAATAATTTATTTATATGTGAGTATAATGAATAATAATTTTAAAATAATAAAAAAATTAAATAAAAATTATCAAATAGAAAATAATAAAAGCTTAAGTTTGATAATTAGCAACTTTAATATCTGAATTATTACATCATTTACAACGTCATATGCAGTCATTAGCTAACAAACCAAAGCATTATTTATAGTAAAAGCAAACTCTACTGTTGATTTGCCTGGGAACAACATCATTTAGTTACCCTACAGCAACGCCGATCAATTGGCGATATACCTTTTCATTCTATCCGCACTAATTTTCTTTTTACATGATAAAAAATAAAAAATAAATAAAAAAAATAACTATTTAATTTTTCAAATTTAATAATAATTATTAATTAATCTATTAATTTAAAAAATTCATTAAAATATCTTTAAAATATTAATCAATTTTTTATTAATTTTAAAAATTAAATATTCTACTATTTAATTCTTATAATATAAATAAAATTTATTAGTTAATTTTTTAATTTTAAAAAAATTAAATTAATTAGTTTCTCTAATTAGTAGTATTTTAAATCTTTTTAATATTTAATAATTAAAATTAATGAAAAGATTAATTAATAAATTATTTTTTAAAATTAAAAGATTAATCATCTGTACCACAAGAATTAAATAAATAATAAATTTGATATTATTTTTTAATACATTTTCATTTATATTGTTTTATTATTTTTTTTAAAAATAAAAAATTAAATAAAGAAATATTAATAATTGAAGCAATAAATAATTATCAAGAAAGAAATTGATCTATAATTTGAAATAAATAAAAAAATAAATTAAATTTATTTGTATGGAACTGCTTAATTAAAAAAATAATTGAGATTAAGCTTTGGATCAGGCCAACAATAAACAAACACTAAACTCCAATCATGCAACTAAATTTATCATCTTCAATCAATGACAAATGTATAATCCTATCCACCTTATAAAATCCACACCTCAATCTTCTCTTTTCCGTTAGCCTTTAGCTTTTCTCCTTTCTTTTTCTGCTCTGCGAGTTAAATGCAAAGCGGCGGTGGCTGCGAAATCGCTGACAAAAATAAGTAAATAGAGAAGCCTTTTTCGCAGCTTCCCATCACGTACTTTGATTCCATTTCCAGTCAACGTTCTTCTGCTCTGTTAGTTACACGAACCGAACCCAAGCAAAAGATAAGAGAAATGCTGGAAACTGTCAAGTACCTCATCGGCTCAGCCGGCCCCAGTGGCTTCGGCTCTAAGTCCACCGCCGAACAAGTGACTGCAGCCTGCGATCTGCGTTCCATCACTGCCATTATCACCGGTCGGCTACTGAGTTTTCTGCTTTCCGCATGCAACTAGAGTTCGCTGTATTTATTTATTTTGTTTAATTTATTTGATCGTTTGGTTTTCCAGGCGCTACTTCAGGGATAGGAGCCGAGACAGCGAGAGTGTTGGCCAAGCATGGAGCGAGGCTGGTTCTACCGGCTCGGAGCTTGAAAGCTGCGGAGGATACAAAAGCGCGTATACTTTCGGAATGCCCTGATTCAGAAATCATTGTTATGGCGCTTGATCTTAGCTCTCTTAATTCTGTTCGCAACTTCGTTGCGAAGTTTGAGTCTCTCAATTTGCCTCTCAATCTCCTCATGTAACTCCACAGCTTTGATATCTTCGTTTGCAAATTAGTTTTCTGTTTGGTTTCTGGGAAAAAGGAAGGAATCAACTGACCTTTCCACTTGTTCTTTCTTTAACATCAGAAATAATGCGGGCAAGTTCGCACACGAGCATGCAATATCGGAAGATGGGATAGAAATGACCTTTGCCACTAATTATCTTGGTAAATCATGCAAAGAAAATGCGTACTTTAGATGCAATTATGTTCAATAAACAAATTAAACATGAACTTTTGATGGATTTTTCAGGTCATTTTCTGTTGACGAAATTGTTATTGAAGAAAATGATCGAAACTGCAAAAGAATCCGGCATCCAGGGCAGAATCGTTAACGTTTCATCTAGCATTCACGGCTGGTTTTCCGGAGATATCATTTGGTATCTAGGGGAAATATCCCGCAATAAATGGTACAGAATTGTTCTTTTTCTGGTCCACAAATTATTTAATTTTAGTAGATATATATGTGTTTGCATCTTCCCGTTTGACCTTTTTCTTCAGAAATTTTGATCTTCTTCTTCGTCGTCTTCTTCTTCTTCTCTCTCCAGTCATTACGATGCTACACGTGCTTACTCTCTCTCGAAGCTGGCTAACGTTTTGCACACCAAGGAGCTTGCTCAGAGATTGAAGGTTGCTGGCTCATTCATTAATTAATTAATTTATCTAAAAAAGCGAAATTTGTTGTTTTGCCTTTTTATTAATATTTATCCTTTTTTTCTCTATCATGTATTAATTGTCATCCTTTAATTAATGCAGCAAATGGAAGCCAACGTGACCATCAATTGTGTCCATCCAGGAATAGTTAGAACCAGACTCACCCGAGAACGAGAAGGCCTACTCACAGGTCCCAAAACATGACTCTTCAACTCATATCATACAACAACATTAACATTAATGGCCTACTGATCACAGTTGGTTTCTTTTGGCATCTACAGATATGGTGTTTTTAATGGCTTCCAAGCTCTTGAAGACAATTCCTCAGGTGATTAACCCACTCAAATTTTAAATAGATTGAATTCTTATCTTTTGATGGGTATTAGGATCGTGATGGATGATATGAGTGAATATTAATTTTGAATAGGCTGCTGCTACTACTTGTTACGTAGCAACTCATCCCAGACTGTTGAATGTTTCTGGAAAGTATTTTGCTGATTGTAATGAAGCCTCTTCAACGTCGAAGTTGGGATCCAGCTCAACAGAAGCTGCACGGTTGTGGTCCGCCTCTGAAATCATGGTTTCTAGAGACCCAAAAGCAGTTTTTGACCCACTCAGTGCCACAGACTATGTGGTGCATAAAGAATATATATAATAAATTAGGACAAATGTATTAAAAAAAAAGAAATATTATTATTATTACTTACATACAAAAGATATATAAGGGAGTTGATCATATTTAGCTAGCTAAGAGAGAAACATACAAATGTACACAACTTAGATCGCTATTATGGTTTTTGTAATTAAGTTGGTAATATTTTTTTTTTTGTTTAATGGGCTATAATTATACAATGATTATGGAGTAGAGGTTTTTGATTGGAAATGATAGTGCTTGGAAGGTATACTTGTGCCAGGAATCCATAGTCAAGGATTATTAATATGTGTAATGCTATAAGTTGATTGTTAATTAAAGTAGAGAAAATGAGAAAAGAATAAGTGGGCAATAAGAACATGGGGTCGGTTTGTACCATGTGGTGGTTGATTTTTGAAGAGTATCTTTGAGATAATGGTGTATGGGTCCCTACTAACATGCGCCAGGGGGTTGGGGGTTGGAGGGAAACATGCTTTTTAAGGAAAGAAAATTCAAACACCACTACGGTCATGAATTGACTGGACCTTAGTTTCTCTCCTTTTGTGAGAAATTCAAGACAATGGATGCATAACCCTAGTTTATGGTCTGATGAGTCAAGTGAGTTAAGCCCTCTCTGTCCCTTTCTCGAATAGTGAGTTTTATTTAAATTCTTAATAATTTATATTTAACCATTTTACATATAACAATTATATATTATATTTTTTTTCTTTTGCTAAATAAATGTATATCGACATTTATGTATAGAGAGGAATGACTGCATTATTCCTGTGTGTCATGATAACTTGCTTCTAATGTCTACTTGGGATCTACGTTTCCTTAGTACGGTTGATGTTGGGCTGCATGTCCCTCCACAATTATCATTTCTCTATTAATAGCACAGCTACATTCAACACCATGGTCCATCGCAAGCAACAATGGATTAATAGTCCCAATGGGCCCATAATGTTTTCTTACATAAAAAGGACCAAGTCTGATTAGAATTCGAAAATTCATGAGCCCTTGGTCCAATGAAACCTTAGGCATGATGGACTTTATTTTTCTCTAGTAATACCCAATTACCAAGCAAAAACAATACAATCACCAACCAAGTCTTCCATAATTAATCTAATATCAGCAAATAATATAAATTAGAATTACCAATTTTCAACGCAACTTAATTACTCACACTACATGATATTGACATATATATAGTTAAACAGGTCTAGCTTTTAACATAAACAGATTTGGATTATAAATTGTTCAATCCATTTATAACACATTAAAAAAAAAAAAAAATGCTAATCAGATTTACCCGCTTAACCTCAATTGATAGACGCAAAATCATCTATCTATACACTATACCATATATAGAGGTGAAAAAAAAAAGGAAAAATAATAGAAATAAGTCTAATTAACTTTACTCAATTATCATATAAGTCTAATTTAAAATTTTAGATTAATTAAATTGCTTTATTTTTATTAAAGGGTAAATACTAACAAAATATAATATTATTTTTAATAATAAAATATTATTTTTTATAATTTAAATATAAAAAATTTAATATTTTAATTAACATAAAAATTTTAAAAATATGATAAATAATTTTTATAATTATAAAAATGAAGTTTTATCGTATTAAAAATATTTCATTCACCATTGAGTCATAGTGTCTATCTGAGATCACATTCTCTTATTGGAAAGAACAAAAAAATAATTTTTGATTTTCTAAAAGAAAGAATGTGGAAGAAGATTAATTCATGGAGCAGCAGATTTCTATCTAGAGCAGGTAGGGAGGTTTTCATAAAATCTGTGTTGCAGGCTATACCTGCATATTGCATGAATATTTTTTTGATTCCCATTACTATTTTGAATGAATTGTATAGAATAGTCAATGGCTTTTGGTGGGGGGTAAAAGAGAAGGGCGAAGGGATATTAATTGGCTAGCGTGAGAGAAGATGTGTAATAGAAAAAAAGAGGGGAGTATGGGGTTTTGGGACTTTAGGAGCTTTAATTTGTCTTTACTTGGCAAATAACTGTGGAGGTTCTTAACAAATCCTAATACTCTTTGTTATAGAGTGTTTAAAGCAAAGTATTTTCCAAATGGTGATTTATTTTCCGCCAATGTAAGTAATGGTGCTAGCTTTGTTTGGAAAAGTGTGATGGCATCAAGAGAGTTGATTCGAAGGGGTACAAGGTGGAGGGTGGGTAATGGAGATAAGATTTTAATGGCTTCAACTCCCTGGATTCCTAAGGAGGATACATTTTTTTGCAGATAATGGCCTTGATTTTATTGAACCACATTTGCATGTTTGTAATCTTTTTGAAGGTAATGGGAGGGTTTGTGTAACGACCCGGAAACCGGACCGCCACCGGCGCTAGGATCAAGATCGGCTTAAGGCCGCCGGGACCCGTAGCAAGCCAAACATACCTCTTGTATACCTGTTTAATCCCATACATGATCACACATACATAAAATTTTGAACTTTTCTTTTCATTCATTCACCAAACTCAACCTGTGCAAGCATTAATCATAAACATAAACATTAACCCCTCTTTGGAGTCCTCATCAAAGCTCCAATGGGGTGACATAACATGATTTAAGTTTGGTTTACATAACATCATAAAACATTTCATTTAAAGATCATATAACCAAAAAGGGATTAACAACATCCTAGGGTCAAGCACAATTTCTATACCTCAATACTCATCATTACATTACATAACTGTTTAATACTAATTATTACATTCAGCATTCATCATGTCCACCACTAGCTATTACAAGACCATGACTTTACTCTTCCTGACCTCCTGGTTTATCCCGTACCTGCAAACCTGGGGTTAAGGGAGTGGGGTGAGCTACTAGAGCCCAGTGAGCAGAATAATAAAACATAGTATTTAAAACATATGATATCATGGAATGCATCACAACACAAACAAATCACATCAAGGATGAACTTGTCACCATTCAACCCTCTACATATTCCAATCATGCCAGGGGCGTAGTGCAGGCCACACCTGGTCTTTCTCTTATACATAACATATCATACATAACCAATTGTGCCGGGAGCGTAGTATAGGCCACACCCGGTCTTTCTCTTACATAGTGCCAGGGGCGTAGTGCAGGCATGCCTAGACTTCCATATCATATCATCATGTCACAACATATGAGGGCTAATGGATCATTCAACATTCATCCACATCAACACCATATTATGCAATGCAACATATTCGTGAATTCTAATGCAAACACCCTAATATAACTCATGGCATTCATGATGCGTGAATCATGCTAAAACTTTCATTTAATTTCTCAATTTAAAACATTAAGTTTAGTTCCACTCACCTCTGGCTAGCTCTGACAAGACTCGGAAGCAGCTAACTCACTGCTGGGGTCCTCAGTTTCTCGGGTCCGAACCTACACAGGTGGACTCAAATGAGGGACCAAACAAACAAGAACATGACTCTAAAATACTCCCCAAAAACCCCCTAAAACATCTTAAAACAATCATAGAAATCATGCAAAGGAGGGCTGAACAGGGCACTTTCGGCGGTAGGTTCGGCGGCCGAAAGTCCCTCCAGAGCCGAAAGTCATGCACCTTCGGTGGCACTTTCGGCGGCCGAAGGTTCCCTCCAGAGACGAAATTCATGGATGTTCGGCGGCACCTTCGGCGGCCGAAAGTCCCTTCCAGAGCCGAAAGTCCACTTTCGGGGGTAGGGTTCGGCAGCCAAAAGTTGGCCTCCACAGGCATGTTCGGCGGCCGAAAGAGCCTTCGGCTGCCGAACCTGGGTCCTCCCAAAGTGGCAGAACCCAGCCTTTCTCATGCATAAACTCCTCTCAACTCATTCAATCATGCATTTTCCTATTCTACAACATGCATACTCAAGCATATAAGCTCCTAGGGGCTTCAAACTATCTTAAACCCCAACTACAACACATCAAACATGGATAAACAACATACATTACTCATAAACACACATTTAACCAAAAACTCAATATAAACCTACACATGCATTTCTACCCCAAGGAACTTCATAAAACTTGCTTAAAACATGAAATGAACTATGGATCTACTCTTACCTCTTGAAGAACGAGAGGAGAGACGATCCTAGCTCGGAGATGGGGAGAAATCAACTCTTTGGTCTCCAAGCTTCAAAACTTGCTCTTTTTGTTCAAATATCTTCAAATCAAGATAAAACTCGTTAAAACTCTAAAGATCGGAGGAAAAACATCAAAAACGAACCATGGGAGAGCAAGAACTCACCGTGGCTGAAAATGGGGAGAAAACTCGCCCGTTTCGACCGTGGAGCTCTTATATAGGGGCTGCCAGACCACCTTTTGGCAGCCTAAAGTGCCTCCAAAACTCATGCAAGTTCCGCGGCCGAACATGAGGTTCGGCGGCCGAACCTTCGAAATTTTTGAAAGCCTAACTTGCCCCCCTAAACTATCCAATGTTCGGCGGCCGAACATGAGGTTCGGCGGCCGAACCTGGAAATGCCTCCTTGGTCTTTTTCATTCAAAACTCAATTTTCTTTCTTGCTTAAAATCATAAAATACATTAAAACATTTCATGAAAACATGGTTTTACCCTTCTAGGGGTTTCCGACATCCGAGATTCCACCGGACGGTAGGAATTTCGATACCGAAGTCTAGCCGGGTATTACAGTTTGGAATATTGCTCTTTTAATGGAACTTTTTTCTTCAAGAGATATTAGGACTATTATTAGTATTCCTATTAGTATTACCAATAAAGAAGATTCCTTCTTGTGGCACTTTGATAAAAGAGGTGTGTATACGGTGAAGTCCGCATACTTTGTGTAATACCCGGCTAGATTTCGGCATCGGAATCCCTGCCTTCCGGCGGAATCTCCGTTGGAATCGGGAATTCTTAAGATGCCAGAGGCTTCTAGAGGGGTAAAATGTGTTTCTAAAATATTTTTACTGATTTTATGGTTTTAAATGGAAAAGAATTGTGTTTTGAAAAGAAAAGACCAAGGAGGCATTTACCAGGTTCGGCCACCGAAAGTCAAGTTCGGCCGCCGAACATGGGTAAGTTTTGGGAGCGATTTTGACCTCCGAAAGCTTTGTTTGAACGAACCAAGGTTCGGCCGCCGAACATGCATGAGTTTAGGGGGCACGTTAGGCTGCCAAAGGTCTTTGACCAGGCCACCTATAAAGAGCCCTCAAATCGGAAATGGGCGAGTTTTCTCCCCATTCTCGAGCGCATGTGAGTTTATGCCTTCCTTTGGTCGTTTTCATGCTTTCTCTATCCATTTCTCAAGTTTTTCATGATTTCTACCCTTGTTTTGAAGTTTTGAAGCTTAAATAGGAGTTTTGGGAACTTGGAGGCTTTTGGAGCTTGGATCCTCCACACCTCCGAGTTAGGGATCGCACCACCCCTCGATCTTCAAGAGGTAAGTGTAGATCCTTGCTTTCCTTGTGTTTTTATGGAGTTTTAAGTAAGTTTAAAGATGTTTTGATGGTTGAGTATGGATAGGTATGCATGTTTAGGTTTATGTGGGTTTTATGCCCAATGTATGTTATGTGATGTTTGCTTAAGGAGTTTATGTTAGTTTATGCTCCTTTATGCTTGTGGGAGTGTGTATGCATGTTTGGGAGAGAGTATGTGAGGTTGGAAGCATGTTTTGGTTTGTTTTGGGGGTTGGGAGGCTTGTATGCACGAGAGGCTGAGTTCTGATGAACTCAGGTTCGGCCGCCGAAGGTAGTTTCGGCCGCCGAACCTGCCTGTGGATGCATGGATTGGCCGCCTAACTTTGCCTCCGAAAGTTGAGTTTTGGCTTGAAAGCAGACTTTCGGCCGCCGAAGGAAGGTTCGGCCGCCGAAAGTGCCTGACTTTCATCTCTGGAGAGGGACTTTCGGCCGCCGAAGGTGCCGCCGAAAGAGCCCGAGTTTCGTCTCTGGAGAGAGGGTTCGGCCGCCGAAGGTGCCGCTGAAAGTGCCCTGTCCAGCCTTTTCATGGTTGTTTTCTATGCATGTTTAAGTGATGTTTTAGGGGGTTTTTGGGGAGTTGTTTATGAGTTGTTTGGAGTGTATTTGGCACCTCATTCGAGTCCACCTGTGTAGGATCGGACCCGAGGGACCGAGGAGGCCATCAGTATTAGCAGTTGCAAAGTCAGTCCAGTGTCTGCCGGAGGTGAGTAGAACTAAACTTAATCTTTTACTTTACGAAATTCAAATGCCTAAAGCATGCTCATGCATCATGTTTATATGTAATAGGTTGATTGCACTAGTCACACGAATATGACGCATTGCATTATTTACTGTTGATGTGGATGGACCAAGGCGACTCCAATAGCCCTATTTATGATATGTTAATGAAGTCCTGAGGAGCCCGAAGGGCCGGGCATAATGAAGTCCTGAGGAGCCTGAAGGGCCGGGCATAATGAAGTCCTGAGGAGCCCGAAGGGCCGGGCACCATGTTATGTTACTATAGAGGGAGTTTTGGTGGTCATGTCCATCCGTTATGTGAAATGTTTGTGCTGTGACGCATTTCATAAAAGCATGTAATTAATGAACTGTTTTCATTGTTTCTACTCACTGGGCTTTTTAGCTCACCCCTCTCCCCTAATCCCAGTGTTGCAGGTCGGAGGAAGATTGGGAAGTCTCAAGAGTTAAGGTTGTGCCTTTGGTGATAGTAATAGATTAGCGTTTTAGTGTGGACATGTATTGTAAACTGAGATAATGAATTGTAATGTAAAGTAAAGTAGAATTATGTTTATGGATTAGAATTGTGCTTGGCCCTAAGACTTGGTTAGTCCCTTTTTTAGTACATGATGTATGTATTAGTTTAATGTTGAGTTGTGTTGGAACTAAACTTGTGGCATGTGTTGTTTACCATGCTAGAGTGTGATGAGAACTCTAGTGGAGGTTTTATGCTTATGGTTTTTAATGCATGCACAGGGTAGTTTTGGTTCATTTGATGTGACTCCGGCTTGATGTATGTTGTGTTGACCCAGCTAGAGTTTTGATGAGGGCTCTAGTAGGGGGTTCTTTATGTTTTCAGTTATGTCGCATACAAGTCAAGCTCAGTGTTTACATCAGATGTTTAAGTTCTTTTATGTTAAAAGTTTTGATCATATATGGGATTTAACCAGGTGATAGGATGTATGTTAGGCTTGCTACGGGTCCCAGCGGCCTTAAGCCGATCTGGATCCTAGCGCCGGTAGCGGTTCGGGCCGTTACAGAGGGGTATCGATTTCCGGGTCATTACACTTTGTGTGTATGGACTTACTAGGAAGATCATCTCTTAATGTGGGGGTGAGTTGTGGACTAGTTTGTGGAATGTTTCGGTCCCTCCAAAAGTGAAGGATTTCTGTAACGACCCAAAAATCGGATCGCTACCGGCGCTAGGATCCAGATCGGCTTAAGGCCGCCGGGACCCGTAGCAAGCCTGACATGTAACCTGTAAACCTGTTCAATCCCATACATGATCAACAATCATACATAAAAATTAAAACTTTTCTGGCATTCATTCCTCATACGCCAAACTCAACCTGTGCATACACTAAACATAGCCATAATCATAAACTTGACCCCTCTGTGGGATCTCATCAATGCCCTAATGGGCAATACATCATAAGTTGAGTTGGTTAAACATGAACATCAATAAACATTAAGATCATGTATCAACAAGGGATTACAATGAACTATGGTCAAGCACACTTCTAAACCTCAATATCATTATGCATAACATAACTATTTAACTTTACATCATTATACAATTTACCATGTCCACTATCTATCTATTACAAACATAAAACTTTACTCTTCTTGACTTCTCTGTCTAGCCCGTACCTGCAATCCTGGGGGATTAGGGAAAAGGGGTGAGCTACTAGAGCCCAGTGAGCAGAATAATAGAAAACAACATTTAAAATCTCATGCCATCATGTAATGCAACACATCACAACAAATCACATCTCGGATGGTATTGTCACCAATAGTCCTCTACATTCCAAAGTGCCGGGACGTAGAATGGGTACAACCGGTCTTTCTCTTAACATAACATATCATAACATACCAATGTGCTAGGGACGTAGAATGGGTACAACCTGGACTTTCTCTTACGTAGTGCCAGGGACGTAGAATGGGTACAACCTGGACTTCCATACCATACCATGCCGTAGCATCATCGTATCATATGAGGACTAAAGGGTCATCCAATAACCAATCCACATCAACATCATAAATGCAATGCAACATATTCGTGGATTCTAATGCAAACAACCTATTTCATCACATGGCATCCATGATGCATGATCATGCTCAACTGTATAATTCATTTGCTTTAAAAACATAAGGTTTATTCTACTCACCTCTGGCTAGCTCTGACAAAGACTTATGCAGCTAACTCACTGCTGGGGTCCTCGGTTCCTCGGGTCCGAACCTACACAGGTGGACTCAAATGAGGGATCAAACAACTAGAACATAACTCTAAAAAACATCCCCTAAAACCCCCTAAAACACCTCAAAACAATCATGCAAAAACATGCAAAGGAAGGCAGAACAGGGCAGGTTCGGCGGCACCTTTGGCGGCCAAAAGTCCCTCAAGAACCGAAACCCAGGCAGGTTCGGCGGCACCTTCGGCGGCCGAAAGTCCTAGACAGAGACGAAATTCTCTTTTCGGGGGCAACTTCGGCAGCCGAAAGGCCTGCCTCCCCAGCCATGTTCGGCGGCCGAAAGTTCCTTCGGCTGCCGAACCTGGTTTCTGCCAAAGGGCAGAAACTTGGCTCCTTTAAGCACATTTGCCTCCAAAACTTCCAATCATGCATTTAGCTCAACCAAAACATGCAAATATACATACATTGGCTCCTAGGGGCTTCAAACTAACTTAAACCCCAACTACAACACACAACAACAACACAAATCCAACATACATTGCTCAAAACATAACATTAACTCAAAAACCTAACTATGAGCTAAACATGCATTCTACCCCATAGATCTTGCATAAAACTTACTTTAAACATGAAATGAGCTTAAGATCGGCTCTTACCTCTTGAAGATCGAGAGAGAGACGTCCTAAATTCGGAGGTGGGAGATTTTTGAGTTCTTGAACCTCAAATCTCCAAAACTTGCTTTAAACTCGAAAATCTTCAAAACAAAGCAAAAACTTGTGAAAATCTTGAAAGATTTGAAGGAAAAACTCAAGGATTGGTGAGGAACGGTGGAGAGCTCACCTTGGCCGACAATGGGGAGAAAAACTCGCCCGTTTTCGGCTAAGGGACCCTTTTATAGTGGCTGGCCAGGCCACGTTCGGGGGCCGAATGTGCCTCCGCATGCATGCCATGTTCGGCGGCCGAACTTGAGGTTCGGCGGCCGAACCTGGACTTTCCTCAACCTATGCCTTCGGGGGCCTAAGGCACACCCGAAATGCCTGCATGTTCGGTGGCCGAACTTGAGGTTCGGCGGCCGAACCTGGGTTTTCCTCCAAGGTTGTTTTTATTCAAAAACTCATTTCCTCTTTACTTAAAACCATCAAAAACAATTAAAACATTTTAGGAAAACATGTTTCTACCCTACTAGAGGCTTCCGACATCCGAGATTCCACCGGACGGTAGGAATTCCGATACCGGAGTCTAGCCGGGTATTACATTCTCCCCCCCCTTAAGAACATTCGTCCCCGAATGTTCCTCAACTAGCACAAAGCATGGCATACACATAACATACATGTAAAGCACATATAACTCACAAAGAACTAACCTTAGAAAAGATAAAGGGTATTGCTGGAGCATGGACTCCCGTGTCTCCCAAGTGCACTCTTCCATATTGTGGTGGTTCCAAAGGACTTTCACCATCGGGATTTCCTTGTTTCTCAGCTTTCTGATCTGGGTGTCTATGATCCGCACTGGCTGCTCAACATAGGTGAGATCCTCTTGGATCTCCACATCAGGCTCACTAAGAACCTTGCCTGGATCTGACACAAATTTCCTCAACATTGAAACATGGAAAACCGGATGGATTCTTGACATTGAAGCAGGCAAATCTAGCTTGTACGACACATTCCCAATCTTCTGCAAGATTTCAAAGGGTTCGATGTATCGTGGGGCTAGTTTACCTTTCTTCCCAAAGTGAACCACTCCTTTCATTGGAGACACTTTGAGCAATACCAGATCCCCCTCCTGAAACTCTACCTGTCTTCTGCGGATGTCTGCATAACTCTTCTGTCTGCTTGCAGCAGTCTTGATTCTCTCTCTGATTATGGTTACCACCCTGCTGGTGATCTCTACTAGCTCAGGCCCTGCCAAAGCCCTTTCTCCAACTTCCTCCCAGCAAACAGGTGACCTGCACTTCCTCCCATATAAAGCTTCATATGGAGCCATCCCGATGCTAGCATGATGGCTGTTATTGTAGGCAAACTCCACCAAAGGTAGATGCTGCCTCCAAGAACCGCCAAAGTCCAGCACACACATTCTGAGCATATCCTCGATAGTCTTGATGGTCCTTTCGGACTGTCCGTCCGTCTGGGGGTGGAAGGCAGTACTGAAATCCAACCTGGTACCCATGGCATTCTGCAGACTCCGCCAAAACCTGGAGGTGAACTGGGGCCCTCTATCTGACACTATCGAAACAGGAACCCCATGCAGCCTGACGATCTCATCCACATATACTTGCGCCAACTTGTCCACAGAGTAGCCACTCTTGACAGGAATGAAGTGAGCAGATTTGGTGAGTCTGTCCACAATCACCCATATGGAGTCCACTCTATTGGACGCCGCCGGTAACCCCACTACGAAGTCCATAGCTATATTCTCCCATTTCCACTCTGGAATAGGTAGCGGGTTAAGCATTCCAGCCGGCTTCTGATGTTCCAGCTTCACCCTCTGACACACTTCGCAGGCTGACACAAACTGTGCCACTTCTTTCTTCATCGCTGGCCACCAATAAACCTTCTTCAGATCTTGATACATCTTGGTGGCTCCGGGGTGAACGCTGTATCTTGCATTATGAGCCTCCCTCATAATGTCTCCTTTTAGCCTTATGTCATCTGGTACACACAATCGACTCCCATAGCGGAGGATCCCCTTACTATCAAATCTGAACTCACTGTCTTTGCCTGACTGAACAGTCTTGGCAATCTTCACTAACTCTGGGTCCTCATGCTGTTTCTGAGCCACTTGCTCCAAAAACACAGATGTCACTCTCATCTGGGCCACTAAAGCACCTGTACCAGACAACTCCATCTGTAGACCTTCATCAATGAGCTTGTAAAACTCCTTCACCACTGGTCTCCTCTCTGCCGTGATGTGGGATAGACTGCCTAGTGACTTCCGGCTTAGGGCGTCTGCCACGACATTCGCCTTACCCGAATGATACTGAATCTTGCAATCATAGTCACTCAGCAGCTCTACCCATCTCCTCTGTCTCAAGTTCAAATCTCTTTGACCCAGGATGTACTACAGGCTTTTATGATCTGTGAAGATCTCACATTTTACCCCATAGAGGTAGTGCCTCCACATCTTGAGTGCAAAGATTACTGCTGCCATCTCAAGGTCATGCGTGGGGTAATTCAACTCATGCTTCTTCAGCTGCCTAGAAGCATAAGCAATCACCCTCTCATTCTGCATCAGTACACAACCCAGTCCCACACGGGACGCATCACAAAAGACTGTAAAGTCCTCATCACTAGATGGCAGAGCTAAAACTGGTGCTGAAGTCAACCTCTTCTTAAGCTCTTCAAAACTCTCTTCGCACTGGTCGGTCCACAGAAACTTCTGATTCTTCCTAGTTAGTCTGGTCAGAGGAGCTGCTATTTTCGAGAAGTCCTGAACGAACCTCCTGTAGTAACCTGCCAAACCCAAGAAACTCCTGATCTCCGTCACTGAAGTGGGTCTAGGCCAGTTAGCCACAGTTTCTGTCTTCTTGGGGTCCACCTCAATCCCATTCTCTGATACTACATGCCCCAAGAACGAAATGCTCCTCAGCCAGAACTCACATTTAGAGAACTTGGCATACAAGCCATGTTCCCTCAAGGTCTGCAAGACCAACCGCAGATGATGGGCATGCTCCTCTGCATTCCTGGAATACACTAAGATATCATCTATGAAGACAATAACGAAGTGATCCAGGTACTGGCTAAACACTCTGTTCATGAGATCCATGAATGCTGCAGGGGCGTTGGTTAACCCGAACGGCATTACAAGGAACTCAAAATGCCCATATCTGGTCCTGAAGGCTGTCTTCGGCACATCCTCATCCCTTATCCTTAGCTGATGGTACCCCGATCTCAGATCTATTTTGGAGAAACAACCTGCTCCAGCTAGCTGGTCGAATAGATCGTCGATCCTTGGCAATGGGTACTTATTCTTGGTAGTGACTTTGTTCAACTGCCTGTAGTCGATACAAAGTCTAAGGGATCCATCCTTCTTTTTCACGAACAAAACTGGTGCACCCCAAGGTGAAGTGCTCGGTCGGATGAAGCCCTTTTCTACCAACTCTTGCAACTGTTCCTTCAATTCTTTCAACTCGGCTGGAGCCATCCTGTAGGGAGGGATAGAGATCGGTCGGGTTCCAGGCATCAATTCTATCTCGAACTCTAACTCCTTAGCAGGTGGTAAACCTGGCAGCTCGTCTGGGAAGACGTCTAGAAACTCTCTAACCACTGGCACCGAGGCGGGCTCTCTAACCTGACTGCTAAGCTCTCTCACATGAGCCAAATACCCCTGACATCCCTTCCTAAGCAACCTACAAGCCTGAAGAGCTGATATCAGACCTCTAGGTGTACCCCTCCTGTCTCCCCTGAAGACAACCTCTGATCCATCCTGACCTCTGAACCTGACTACCTTGTCCCTGCAGTCCAAGGTAGCACCATGGGTAGATAACTAGTCCATCCCTAGAATGACGTCAAAATCTGTCAAATCTAGAACCACCAGGTCGGCGGACAAGCATCTTCCCTCAACAAAGACTGGACTGCACTGGCAGACTGACTCTGCCACTGATGGATCACACTTGGGTCCACTGACCCAGAGAGGACACTCTAACACAGAGATCATCAACCCAACCTCTGAACGGCTCTCGGAGCAATAAAAGAATGAGATGCACCAGGGTCCATCAAGGCATACACATCTGAACAACCAATGACTAAATTACCTGCCACCACGGTGTTAGATGCATCTGCCTCCTGCTGCGTCATCGTGAAGATCCGTGCTGGAGCTGATGGACCTTCACCTCTGAAACCCGCTGAAGAAGAGGCTGTCCCTCTCCCTCTGCCTCTGCCACTGGCCTGAGTCACGGCTGGAGCTGCTGGCTGAGCTACACTACCTGAAGCTGTCTGCTGAGACTGTGCTCCAAAAGCTGCCCTAGGACACTCCCGAGCCATGTGTCCCTCTTGCCCGCATCTGAAGCAGGCTGATGTCCCAGCCCGACAAACTCCCCTGTGTAGCCTACCACACTTTGTACAAACTGCATTATCCGCGCCAGAGCTTGAGCCACTCCCTAATCCCAGACTAGACTTGACCTTGTTCTAAAACTTGTTCTTCTTGGGCTTCCTAGTGGTGTTACTCCACTTTTTGCTACCTGAAGCTGCTGCACTGAAAGAAGAAGAGCCTGGGGTCTTGGAACCAGAAGGATGTGCCACTGACTGCTTAACTGTTCCCTGAACGATGGCACTGGCCTCCATTTTCCGGGCCATATCCACTATGGCGTGGAAGCTCTCCCTATCTGCTGACTGGATCAAGGAGGAATATCTAGAGTGGAGTTTCATGATATACCTCCTTGATCTTTTCTGATCCGTGTCAAGGTTTTGCCCTGCAAATGGCAACAGCTCCAAGAATCTATCTGTGAACTCCTCTACACCCATATCCTCGGTCTGCCTCAACTGCTCAAACTCTATCATCTTCAGCTCCCTTGAACTATCTGGGAACGCCCATCCTGCAAACTCATTTGCAAACTCCTCCCAAGACATGCTGTCTACTCTGGGGTTCATATAATTCTTGAACCACTCTCGTGCCTTCTTACACTTAAGAGTGAACCCAGCCATCTGAATGGCTCTACTGTCATCAGCCCCAATCTCATCCGTGATCACCTTAACCCTTTCCAGATACACAAATGGGTCATCCCCTTTTTCATACTGGGGAGCACCCAACTTCATGTAGTCGGTCATCTTGACCTTGCGCCCACTGGCTGAGCTAGGTCTAGAAGGTTGAGCAACTAGGGCTGCTGGTTCTGTAGGTGGTGGAGGTGGGGCAACATTTTCTGAGGTAGGGTTTGGATAGTAAGGTGGGGGTGGATACATTGGGTATTGTGAATAAGGTGGGTAGTAGGGTGGGTATGGCATCTGTGTGGGATAAGGGGTGAAGCTAGGGTAATCCGATGTACCTCCCATCGAATACCCGGGATTTTGTGAGAAGTGTGGATAGTGGGGTGGCTAAACAAATCCCGAGGCCTGAGTGCCTCCTTGGGATTCTCCCATTCCCTCTTCTGACATGCTAACTCCCAAACTGCCATCCCTCCTCTGCTCTACATCCATATCATCGCCCATGCCTTCTGACATTCCTCCCTGAACTGTTCCCCTCACTAATCTGCTCCTACCCAGATCCAGAGACCTTCTAGGGTCTCTTACAGTCCTATCTCTGATAGACCTACTAGACATTGCCCTAGGCAATGTAGGAGGACGGGCGCTCATGCCCTCATCCTCAGGTGGCACCCCAGTCAATCTTGCTGATCGACGAGTTCCCCTCATCCTGTTTTCTGAAAGGCAGCACATAACAAGCAAACATTAGCATCATATGGTTCATGTAGGCACACATGAACCCTCATCACATACATAACATTCATATCATAGCATTAATGCACATGTATAAAATCATGGCATTTCACATCATCAAACAAGACAGGACTCCACATCCTATCCTAGTGGACATGATTTTCCTATTGTGCTTGACCTTCTATAACATCTATGAGCCCGACACTCTAGGTCCGACCATATGAACCTAGGGCTCTGATACCATTCTGTAACGACCCAAAAATCGGACCGCTACCGGCACTAAGATCCAGATCGGCTTAAGGCCGCCGGGACCCATAGCAAGCCTGACATGTAACCTGTAAACCTGTTCAATCCCATACATGATCAACAATCATACATAAAAATTAAAACTTTTCTGGCATTCATTCCTCATATGCCAAACTCAACCTGTGCATGCACTAAACATAGCCATAATCATAAACTTGACCCCTCTGTGGGATCTCATCAATGCCCCAATGCTCGATACATCATAAATTGAGTTGGTTAAACATGAACATCAATAAACATTAAGATCATGCATCAACAAGGGATTACAATGAACTATGGTCAAGCACACTTCTAAACCTCAATATCATTATGCATAACATAACTATTTAACTTTACATCATTATACAATTTACCATGTCCACTATCTATCTATTACAAACATAAGACTTTACTCTTCTTGACTTCTCTATCTAGCCCGTACCTGCAATCCTGGGGGATTAGGGAAAAGGGGTGAGCTACTAGAGCCCAGTGAGCAGAATAATAGAAAACAACATTTAAAATCTCATGCCATCATGTAATGCAACACATCACAACAAATCACATCTCGGATGGTATTGTCACCAATAGTCCTCTACATTCCAAAGTGCCGGGACGTAGAATGGGTACAACCGGTCTTTCTCTTAACATAACATATCATAACATACCAATGTGCCAGGGACGTAGAATGGGTACAACCTGGACTTTCTCTTACATAGTGCCAGGGACGTAGAATGGGTACAACCTGGACTTCCATACCATACCATGCCGTAGCATCATCATATCATATGAGGACTAAAGGGTCATCCAATAACCAATCCACATCAACATCATAAATGCAATGCAACATATTCGTGGATTCTAATGCAAACAACCTATTTCATCACATGGCATCCATGATGCATGATCATGCTCAACTGTATAATTCATTTGCTTTAAAAACATAAGGTTTATTCTACTCACCTCTGGCTAGCTCTGACAAAGACTTATGCAGCTAACTCACTGCTGGGGTCCTCAGTTCCTCAGGTCCGAACCTACACAGGTGGACTCAAATGAGGGACCAAACAACTAGAACATCACTCTAAAAAACATCCCCTAAAACCCCCTAAAACACCTCAAAACAATCATGCAAAAACATGCAAAGGAAGGCAGAACAGGGTAGGTTCGGCGGCACCTTCGGCGGCCGAAACCGGTCTTTCTCTTAACATAACATATCATAACATACCAATGTGCCAGGGACGTAGAATGGGTACAACCTGGACTTTCTCTTACATAGTGTCAGGGACGTAGAATGGGTACAACCTGGACTTCCATACCATACCATGCCGTAGCATCATCGTATCATATGAGGACTAAAGGGTCATCCAATAACCAATCCACATCAACATCATAAATGCAATGCAACATATTCGTGGATTCTAATGCAAACAACCTATTTCATCACATGGCATCCATGATGCATGATCATGCTCAACTGTATAATTCATTTGCTTTAAAAACATAAGGTTTATTCTACTCACCTCTGGCTAGCTCTGACAAAGACTTATGCAGTTAACTCACTGCTGGGGTCCTCGGTTCCTCGGGTCCGAACCTACACAGGTGGACTCAAATGAGGGACCAAACAACTAGAACATAACTCTAAAAAACATCCCCTAAAACCCCCTATAACACCTCAAAACAATCATGCAAAAACATGCAAAGGAAGGCAGAACAGGGCAGGTTCGGCGGCACCTTCGGCGGCCGAAAGTCCTAGACAGAGACGAAATTCTCTTTTCGGGGGCAACTTCGGCAGCCGAAAGGCCTGCCTCCCCAGCCATGTTCGGCGGCCGAAAGTTCCTTCGGCTGCCGAACCTGGTTTCTGCCAAAGGGCAGAAACTTGGCTCCTTTAAGCACATTTGCCTCCAAAACTTCCAATCATGCATTTAGCTCAACCAAAACATGCAAATATAAATACATTGGCTCCTAGGGGCTTCAAACTAACTTAAACCCCAACTACAACACACAACAACAACACAAATCCAACATACATTGCTCAAAACATAACATTAACTCAAAAACCTAACTATGAGCTAAACATGCATTCTACCCCATAGATCTTGCATAAAACTTACTTTAAACATGAAATGAGCTTAAGATCGGCTCTTACCTCTTGAAGATCAAGAGAGAGACGTCCTAAACTCGGAGGTGGGAGATTTTTGAGTTCTTGAACCTCAAATCTCCAAAACTTGCTTTAAACTCGAAAATCTTCAAAACAAAGCAAAAACTTGTGAAAATCTTGAAAGATTTGAAGGAAAAACTCAAGGATTGGTGAGGAACGGCGGAGAGCTCACCTTGGCCGACAATGGGGAGAAAAACTCGCCCGTTTTCGGCTAAGGGACCCTTTTATAGTGGCTGGCCAGGCCACGTTCGGGGGCCGAACGTGCCTCCGCATGCATGCCATGTTCGGCGGCCGAACTTGAGGTTCGACGGCCGAACCTGGACTTTTCTCAACCTATGCCTTCGGGGGCCTAAGGCACACCCGAAATGCCTGCATGTTTGGTGGCCGAACTTGAGGTTCGGCGGCCGAACCTGGGTTTTCCTCCAAGGTTGTTTTTATTCAAAAACTCATTTTCTCTTTACTTAAAACCATCGAAAACAATTAAAACATTTTATGAAAACATGTTTCTACCCTACTAGAGGCTTCCGACATCCGAGATTCCACCGGACGGTAGGAATTTCGATACCGGAGTCTAGCCGGGTATTACAATTTCTGTTGGAGAGCTTATAGAAATATATTGCCTACAAAAGATAACTTAAGGCAAAAGGGTGTAGATGTGGATCCTAAATGTCTTTGGTGCCATGAAGATGAAAGTGTCAATCATATTTTGTTGCATTGTCCTGTGTTTAAGAAAGTTTGGATGTTAGGTGGAGTGGGAGATTTGTAGCCTAATGATAATTTTTCTAATTTTTTACTACAGATTTTGAAGTCCCAAGATAAGGTTTGAAAAATCTTTGTAATGGTCTGTGCATGGAGATTATGGTCAGCAAGGAACTCATTATTATGGAACCAAGTGCAAAATTCAGTAGTTCACCTTGTGGAAGACGTCATGCATCATATCTTGGATTGGGAAGCTGCTCAACGTGCTGGTGCTTTGCATGGAAATACCATAGCTACTTTATATCAGGGCAGGAACTTATTTTATTCCTCCAACCCTGCTCGTGATCCTGAAGCCATTCCTCTCCAAATTCGTGCGTCATCTTTAAGCTTGAACAATTTCAGTTGGCTTTGTCAAGTTGATGGGGCTTTGTTTCAAGCTCAAGGTTTTATTGGCTATGGTTTTGTTGTGGAAAACTCTGAGGGTATATTTCAACGTGGTGTTTCTGGTTTCTCGGAAGGTAATGATATGCCGGTAATTGTTGAAACTTTAGCTCTTCGTCATTGTTTGCTCTTTGCGACTGGATTTTTTCCTTTTAATGGCTGCATTCTTATGGACTATTTGTAGGTAGTTCAAGCTCTTCAGTCTATACATTTAGAAATTTTTGAATTGGTTTTGATTTTGAATGATTGTAAATCTTTGTTAGACTCTAGAACTGATATTTCTGTTAGATGGGTTCATCCTCATGCTACTCTACCTGCTCATATTTTGGCTAGAGAATCTATTAGGCATGATAGTCTCTCTGTTTAGGATGATATCCCTCTCTGTTTGATGAAATTTTATTAATACAATCAGTAGTTTTGCTTTAAAAAAATCGTATTAAAAATATTTTTATTATTAAAAATTGATGAGACATAACAATCTCAAAATAAGCTATTAACTCAGTCACTATAAAATAGGATCACTTGGTAAGAGTCTAATAATCTAATACGCGACTCCATCTGAAGAAAATCCATTGAATTCTCCCTGTTCATTTGGATTAAAATCGATCTTTTGTTTATTTTCTTTTAAAAACACTTCTCTTTTCCTTCCATTCTCTAAATGGCTGATAATTCACGAATTGCTTCTAAGATTGCTACCAACAAAAAGGCCATCATTTCTTCCATCCTTGACAGTAGGCAAAACACACCCTCTATGGTCAATGAGGCTGATCTCAGTAATCTGAACAACAAGCAAATGCTCTAGTATATCAAAAGGCTGCAGGTCACTCTCGAGTAATATAAGACTCAGTAGAAGGCTTCACTTATGGCTCCCAGAATAAGGGGGAAAGCCTCCATCGAGATCCCAAGGACTAGGATGGAAGCAATCCAAACGCAGTCCAAAAGAAAGGCCAAGCTGAAGGATGAGAAGTTGTCAGATGAGACTCTAAAGGACATTGATTGTAAGTTGGTCTGAGCTAGGAGCAAAGCCCAGTCTACTACGTCAGCCAAGTCTTGAAGGGGAGAGAGTTGAATTATCCCCCTCTTAAGAAATTGGCATTTGCAGTCTTGATGTCTACCACAAAGTTGCGTCCCTATTTTGAGTCACACATTATAGAGGTCAGAACAAATTATCCCTTCGAAAGGTGCTCCATAGGCCAGAGCTATCAGGGCGACTACCCACATGGGCGGTAATACTATCAACCTTCGATATCAGATATGTATTGAGGAATGTGATGAAAGTCCAGGCTATAGTCGATTTCATTGCAAAGATTACTTCGACTCTAGAGACTTCTGAATCACCTATTGAGAAATGGAAAGTCTAGGTGGATGGTGCTTGTGGAGCTGGTGGTTCCGAAATTGGAATCCTCTTGCAGAGTCAAATCGGGATAAAGTTGCGTTATGCAGCAAAACTCGCCTTCAATGCTACCAGCAACATAGCCGAGTATAAGGCTATATTATGGTGTTGAAAATCATCGCAAAAATAGGTACACAGAATTCTATTATTTTTAATAACTCACAGTTGCTTGTTCATTAGTGCTAGGGATAGTTTAAAGTCCGAGAGCCTAACCTTGTCAAATACGAAGAGAAGGTCCATTCTTAATGGCAAAGATCAAAGATAAGCGGGGTAATTGTGAGCCTCACCAGGTGGCTAGATGTGACAATAAAGAAGCTGATCATCTGGCTAAAATGGCGGCGATGGATGAACAACACTTGATCCAACCATTTCAATTCAAAGATCTGCACACTCCTACACTCGATGAGGAGGAGTCTTTTCCTACCGTGGAAGGAGAAACGTAAATGACACTTGTGTACAAGTTTCTAATAGAGGATGAATTGCTGGCTGATAAATTATCGGCTAAACAGGTAATAAGAAAGTCCTCTAAATATGCACTAATTAATGGTTGCTTGTGTAGGAGGTCATCAACTCAACCATAGCTACGATGCTTAACGGAGGATAAAGGCTGGGAAATAATTAAAGATTTCCATGAGGGAGATTGCAAAATCCATGAAGGTACTCGAACAATCGCCCAAAAAATATTCAGGTAAGGATACTACTACCAATGATAATGCAAGATGCAAAAGAACTTGTCCAGAAGTATCGTTGATATGAGGTGCATGCAAGCATTTCAAGGACTCTCAGAGATATGCAAGCAGCAATCGGAAGCCCCTGTCCTTTCTTCTAGTGGGGGCTAGACATCCTTGGCCCTTTTACAAAATCAATTGTGTAACGACCCGGAAATCGGACCGCTACCGGCGCTAGGATCCAGATCGACTTAAGGTCACCGGGACCCGTAGCAAGCCTAACATACAACCTGTCATACCTGTTAAATCCCATACATGATCATATATTTACATAAAAATTTTAAACTTTTCATACACCAAGCTTGACCTGAGCATGCACCATAATATTAAACATACAAACCCCATACTAGAGCCCTCATCAAATACTCTAGCTAGGTCAACATAACATATGCCAAGCTTGGTTCAACATAATTCATCATTAAAACATTTCATAAGACCATGTACAAAAGGGATTAATATACATTAGGGCCAAGCACAATACTAATCCTCAATACATCACTAGACAAAGCCTTACATTACATTACATCATTTTACATACCATGTCCACTACTAATCTATTACATAACCATAACTTTTACCCTTGACGACTTCCCAGTCTATCCTGAACCTGCAAACCTGGGGGTTAGGGAAAAGGGGTGAGCTACAAGAGCCCAGTGAGCAAAACAATAAATACAGTTTATAAACATATGCCATCATGAAATGCATCACATCACAAACAATTCACATCACGGATGGATTTGTCACCAATAACCCTCACATAGTCCAATTGTGTCAGGGGTGTAGAATGGGCCTCATTGGTCTTTCTTTTAACATCACATAACATAACATATCCAATGTGCCAGGGGCGTAGAATGGGCCTCACTGGTCTTTCTCTCACATTGTGCCAGGGGCGTAGAATGGGCCTCACTGGACTTCCATACCGTATCATAACATATCATATTGAGGGCTAATGGGTCATCCAATATCCATCCACATCAACAACATATTATGCAATGCATCATATTTGTGAATTCTAATGCAAAACAACCTAGTACATATCATGGCATTCGTGATGCATGAACATGCTAAAAATTTCATTTACTTTAAAACATAGTTCAGTTCTACTCACCTCTGGCTGACTCTGAAACAGCCAGCACTGCTGGCCTCCTCAGTTCCTCGGGTCCGATCCTACACAGGTGGACTCAAATGAAGGACCAAACAAACTCTAACATAACTCTAAATATCTCCCAAAAAACCCCCTAAAACATCATAAAACGTTCATAGAAAATATGCAAAGGAAGGCTGGACATGGCACTTTCGGCGGCAGGTTCGGCGGCCGAAAGTCCCTCCAGAGTCGAAAGTCAGGCACTTTCGGGGGCAGAGTTCGGTGGCCGAAAGTCCTTCCAGAGCCGAAAGTCACCCACTTTTGGGGGCAGGTTCGGCGGCCGAAACTCCCCTCCAGAGTCGAAATGTAATACCCGGCTAGACTCCGGTATCGGAATTCCTACCGTCCGGTGGAATCTCGGATGTCGGAAGCCTCTAGTAGGGTAGAAACATGTTTTCATAAAATGTTTTAATGTATTCCATGGTTTTAAGTAAAAAGGAAATGAGTTTTTTTTTTTCATGAAAACAACCTTGGAGGAAAACCCAGGTTCGGCCGCCGAACCTCAAGTTCGGCCGCCGAACATGCATGCATTTCGGGTGTGCCTTAGGCCCCCGAAGGCATAAGTGAGGGAAGTCCAGGTTCGGCCGCCGAACCTCAAGTTCGGCCGCCGAACATGGCATGCATGCGGAGGCACGTTCGGCCCCCGCACGTGGCCTGGCCAGCCACTATAAAAGGGTCCCTTAGCCGAAACCGGGCGAGCTTTTCTCCCTATTGTCGGCCAAGGTGAGCTCTCCGCCGTCCCTCACCAATCTTTGAGTTCTTCCTTCAGATCTTTCACGATTTTCATGAGTTTTTGCTTTGTTTTGAAGATTTACAAGTTTTGAGCAAGTTTTGGAGCTTTGAGGTTCAAGGAAACTCAACCCCTCCCATCTCCAAGTTTGGGTCGTCTCTCTCTCGATCTCCACGAGATAAGAGCCGATCTTAAGCTCATTGCATGTTTTAAGTAAGTCTTAAGTAGATCTATGGGGTAGAATGCATGTTTAGCTCATGATTAGGTTTATGGGTTTTATATGTGTTTATGAGCAATGTGGATGCTTGATGTGTTGTAGATGGGGTTTAAGGTAGTTTGAAGCCCCTAGGAGCTTGTATGCTTGTGTATGTGTGTTGTAGAATAGGTTTATGCATGATTGGAAAGTTTTGGAGGCAAATGTGCATAGAAGAGCTGAGTTTCTACCACTATGGGAGAAACCAGGTTCGGCAGCCGAAGGAACTTTCGGCCGCCGAACATGCTTGTGGAGGCAGCCTTCGGCTGCCGAAGCTTGCCCCCGAAAGGAGACTTTCGTCCTCTGTCTAGGAGTTTCGGCCGCCGAAGGTGCCGCCGAACCTGCCTGACTTTCGGCTCTAGAGGGACTTTCGGCCGCCGAACGTGCCGCCGAAAGTGCCCTGTCCAGCCCTCTCTTGCATGTTTTTCTATGATTGTTTCATGATGTTTTAGGGGGTTTTTGGGGAGTAGTTTAGAGTTATGTTATAGTATGTTGGTTCCTCATTTGAGTCCACCTGTGTAGGTTCGGACCCGAGGAACCGAGGACCTCAGCAGTGAGTCAGCTGCTTCAATCAGTGTCAGAGCTAGCCAGAGATGAGTAGAATAACTCTTTATGTTTCAAGTAAATAAATCAGTTTTGAGCATATTCATGCATCACGGATGCCATGTGATATTTTAGGTTGTTTGCATTAGAAATCACGAATATGTTGCATTGCATAATATGTTGTTGATGTGGATGAATGTTGAATGATCCATTAGCCCTCATATGTTATGACGTGATGATATGATATGGAAGTCCAGGTGTGGCCTGCACTACGCCCCTGGCACTATGTAAGAGAAAGACCGGATGTGGCCTACACTACGCCCCCAGCACCATTGGTTATGTATGTTATGTTATGTATAAGAGAAAGACCAGGTGTGGCCTGCACTACGCTCCTGGCATGATTGGAATATGTAGAGGGCTAAATGGTGACAAGTTCATCCTTGATATGATTAGTTGTGATGTGACGCATTCCATGAACTTTTAATATAAATGTTTTATTATTCTGCTCACTGGGCTCTTATAGCTCACCCTTTTCCCCTTAACCCCAGGTTTGCAGGTACAGGGTAGACCAGGAGGTCCGCAAGAGTAATGAAGTCATGTGTTTGTACTAGATACCCTGTGGACATGATGAAATTGTAATGTAATGTCTTATGTAGTCATGTCATGTAACGATGATATTGAGGATTAGAGATTGTGCTTGACTCTATGTGTAAGGTGTCCCTTTTAATACATGATCTTAGATGTTTATGTCAACCAACTCAATATATATTGTATCGCCCATTGGGGCATTTGATGAGATCCCACAGAGGGGTCATGATTATGATTATGTTTAGTGCATGCACAGGTTGAGTTTGGTGTATGAATGTAAGGAAAAGTTTTAATTTTTATGTATGTTGTTGATCATGTATAGGATTAAACAGGTTTACAGGTTGCATGTCAGGCTTGCTACGGGTCCCGGCGGCCTTAAGCCGACCTGGATCCTAACGCTGGTAGCGGTCCGATTTTTGGGTCGTTACAGAGTGGTATCAGAGCCCTAGGTTCATATGATTTGACCTAGAGTGACGGGCTCATAGATGTTATAGAAGGTCAAGCACAATAGGAAAGATCATGTCCACTAGGATAGGATGTGGAGTCTTGTCTTGTATAATTATGTGAAATGCCATGATAATATGCATGTGCATTAATGTTATGATTGCTATGTGATGTATGTGATGCGGGTTCATGTGTTCCCACATGAACCATATGATGTTAATGTTTATGTGTTTTGTGTTGTTTTTCAGAAAAACAGGATGAGAGGAACTCGTCGATCTGCACGATTGACTGGAGTGCCACCTGAGGATGAGGGCATGAGCGCCCGTCCTCCTACATTGCCTAGGGCAATGTCTAGCAGGTCTAACAGAGAAAGAGCTGTAAGAGACCCTAGAAGGTCTCTAGATCTGGGTAGGAGCAGATCAGTGAGGGGAACAGTTCAGGGAGGAATGTCAGAGGACATGGGGGATGAGATGGATGTAGAGCAGAGGAGGGATGGCAGTCTGGGAGTTAGCATGTCAGAAGAGGGAATGGGAGAGTCCCAAGGAGGCACTCAGGGCTCGGGATTTGTTCAGCCACCCCACTACCCACACTTCTCACAAAATCTCGGGTATTCGATGGGAGGTACATCGGATTACCCTAGCTTTACCCCTTATCCCACACACATGCCATACCCACCCTACTACCCACCATATTCACAATACCCAATGTATCCACCCCCACCTTACTATCCAAATCCAGCAAACCCTACCTCAAAGAATGTTGCACCTCCTCCACCATCAGCAGAACCCACAGTTCCAGCAACCCATATGCCTAAGCCTAGCTCATCTGGTGGGAGCAAGGTCAAGATGACCGACTACATGAAGCTGGGTGCTCCCCAGTTTGAAACCGGTGATCACCCGTTTGTGTATCTTGAGAGGGTCAAAACCATTACAGATGAGATAGGGGCGGATGATAGTAGAGCCATTCAGATGGCTGGGTTCACATTAAAATGCAAAAAGGCCCGTGAGTGGTTTAAGAACTATGTGAGTCCGAGGTTGGACAGCCTATCATGGGGGGAGTTTGCAAATGAATTTGCAGGATGGGCTTTTCCTGACAGTTCAAGAGAATTGAAGATGATTGAGTTTGAATAGTTAAGGCAGACAGAGGAAATGAGTGTAGAGGAGTACACCGACAGATTCTTGGAGCTGTTGCCGTTTGCAGGGCAAACACTTGACACAGACCAGAAGAAGTCAAGGAGGTATATCATGAAACTTCACTCCAGGTATTCCTCCTTGATCTAGTCCGCAGATAGGGAGAGCTTCCATGCCATAGTGGATATGGCTAGGAGGATGGAGGCTAGTGCTATCATCGAGGGGAAAGTCAAGCAGTCAGTGGCACAGCCTTCTGGTTCTAAGACCCTAGGCTCTTCTTCTATGAGTGCAGCAGCTTCAGGTAGTAAAAAGTGGGATAGAGGCTCTAGGAAGTCCAAGAAGAACAAGTTCTGGAACAAGGTTAAGTCCAGTCTGGGATTTGGAGGTGGCTCAAGCTCTGGTGCGGATAATGCAGTTTGTGCTAGGTGTGGTAAGCCACACAGGGGAGTATGTCGGTTTGGGACGACAGCCTGTTACAGATGTGGTCAGGAGGGGCATATGTCTCGAGAATGTCCAAGAGCAGCCCCGATGGCACAGTCCCAGCAGACAGCTTCAGGTAGTGTAGCGCAGCCAGCAGCTCCAGCCACGACTCAGGCCAGTGGCAGAGGTAGAGGGAGAGGGGCAGCCTCTTCTTCAGCGGGTTTTAGAGGTGAAGGTCCATCAGCTCCAGCACGGATCTTCACAATGACACAGCAGGAGGCAGATGCATCTAACACCGTGGTGGCAGGTAACTTAGTCATTGGTTGTTCAGATGTGTATGCCTTGACGGACCCTGTGCATCTCATTCTTTTATTGCACCGAGGGCCGTTGAGAGGTTGGGGTTGATGATCTCTGGGTTAGAGAGTCCTCTCTGGGTCAGTGGACCCAAGTGTGATCCATCAGTGGCAGAGTTAGTCTGCCAGTGTAGTCCTGTGTTTGTTGAGGGAAGATGCTTGTCCGCCGACCTTGTGGTTCTAGATTTGACAGATTTTGACGTCATTCTAGGGATGGACTGCTTATCTACCCATGGTGCTACCTTGGACTGCAGGGACAAGGTAGTCAGGTTCAGAGGTCAGGATGGGTCAGAGGTAGTCTTCAGAGGAGACAGGAGGGGTACACCTAAAGGTCTAATATCAGCTCTTCAGGCTCGTAGGTTGCTTAGGAGGGGATGTCAGGGGTATTTGGCTCATATGAGAGAGCTTAGCAGTCAGGTTAGAGAGCCCACCTCGGTGCCGGTGGTCAGAGAGTTTTTGGATGTGTTCCCAGACGAGCTGCCAGGTTTACCACCTGCTAGGGAGATAGAGTTCGAGATAGAATTGATGCCTGGAACCCGACCGATCTCTATCCCTCCCTACAGGATGGCACCAGCAGAATTGAAAGAGTTGAAAGAGCAGTTACAAGAGCTGGTAGACAAGGGCTTCATCCGACCGAGTACCTCACCTTGGGATGCTCCAGTTTTGTTTGTGAGAAAGAAGGATGGATCCCTCAGACTTTGTATCGACTACAGGCAGTTGAACAAAATCACTACCAAGAATAGGTACCCTTTGCCAAGGATTGATGATCTATTCGACCAGCTAGCAGGAGCGGGTTGTTTCTCCAAAATAGATCTGAGGTCCGGGTATCATCAGCTGAGGATCAGAGAGGAAGATGTGCCAAAGACAGCTTTCAGGACCAGATATGGGCATTTTGAGTTCCTTGTGATGCCGTTCGGGTTAACCAACGCCCCTGCAGCATTCATGGATCTCATGAATAGAGTGTTTAGCCAGTACCTGGATCACTTCGTTATTGTCTTCATAGATGATATCTTGGTGTATTCCAGGAATGCAGAGGAGCATGCCCATCATCTGAGGTTGGTTCTACAGACCTTGAGGGAGCATGGCTTGTATGCCAAGTTCTCCAAGTGTGAGTTCTGGCTGAGGAGCATTTCATTCTTGGGGCATGTTGTGACAGAATATGGGATAGAGGTGGACCCCAAGAAGGTAGAAGCTGTGGCTAACTGGCCTAGACCCACTTCAGTGACAGAGATTAGAAGTTTCTTGGGTTTGGCAGGTTACTATAGGAGGTTCGTTCAGGACTTCTCAAAGATTGCAGCTCCTCTAACCAGGTTAACCAGGAAGAATCAGAAGTTTGTGTGGACCGACCAGTGCAAAGAGAGTTTTGAAGAGCTTAAGAAGAGATTAATGTCAGCACCAGTGTTAGCTTTGCCAGCTAGCAGTGAGGACTTTACAGTCTTCTATTATGCATCCCGAGTGGGATTGGGTTGTGTGCTAATGCAAAATGAAATGGTGATTGCTTATGCTTCTAGGCAGCTAAAGAAGCATGAGTTGAATTACCCCACACATGACCTGGAGATGGCAGCAGTAATCTTTGCACTCAAGATGTGGAGGCACTACCTCTATGGGGTTAAATGTGAGATCTTCACAGATCATAAGAGCCTGCAGTACATCCTGAGTCAAAGAGATCTGAACTTGAGACAGAGAAGATGGGTGGAGCTGCTGAGTGACTATGATTGCAAGATTCAGTACCATCCGGGTAAGGCAAATGTTGTGGCAGACGCCTTAAGCCGGAAATCACTTGGCAGTTTATCCCACATATCGACAGAGAGGAGGCCAGTGGTGAAGGAGTTTTATAAGCTCATTGAGGAAGGTCTACAGTTGGAGTTGTCTGGTACAGGTGCTTTGGTAGCCCAGATGAGAGTGGCACCCGTGTTTCTGGAGCAGGTGGCTCAGAAACAGCATGAGGACCCAGAGTTAGTGAAGATTGCCAGGACTGTTCAGTCAGGCAAAGATAGTGAGTTCAGATTCGACAGCAAAGGGATCCTCCGCTATGGGAGCAGACTATGTGTACCAGATGACATAGGGCTAAAAGGAGACATTATGAGAGAGGCTCATAATGCAAGATACAGCATTCACCCCGGAGCCACCAAGATGTATCAAGATCTGAAAAAGGTTTATTGGTGGCCAGCTATGAAGAAAGAAGTGGCACAGTTTGTGTCAGCCTGCGAAGTGTGTCAGAGGGTGAAGCTGGAACATCAGAAGCCGGCTGGAATGCTTAACCCGCTACCTATTCCAGAGTGGAAATGGGAGAATGTAGCTATGGACTTCGTAGTGGGGTTACCGGCGACGTCCAACAGATTGGACTCCATATGGGTGATTGTGGACAGACTCACCAAATCTGCTCACTTCATCCCTGTCAGGAGTGGCTATTCTGTGGACAAGTTGGTGCAGGTGTATGTCGATGAGATCGTCAGACTGCATGGGGTTCCTGTTTCGATAGTGTCAGATAGAGGGCCCCAGTTCACCTCCAGATTTTGGCAGAGTCTGCAGAACGCCATGGATACCAGGTTGGATTTTAGCACTGCTTTCCATCCACAGACGGACGAACAATCAGAAAGGACCATCCAGACTATAGAGGATATGCTTAGAATGTGTGTGCTGGACTTTGGCGGTTCTTGGAGGCAGCATCTACCCTTGGTGGAGTTTGCCTACAATAACAACCATCATGCTAGCATCGGGATGGCTCCATATGAAGCTTTGTATGGGAGGAAGTGCAGATCACCTGTTTGCTGGGAAGAAGTTGGAGAAAAGGCCTTGGCAGGGCCTGAGCTAGTAGAGATTACCAGCAGGGTAGTACCCATAATCAGAGAAAGAATCAAGACTACTGCAAGCAGACAGAAGAGTTATACAGACGTCCGCAGAAGACAGGTAGAGTTTCAGGAGGGGGATCTGGTATTGCTCAAGGTGTCCCCTATGAAAGGAGTGGTTCGCTTCGGGAAGAAAGGTAAACTAGCCCCACGATACATCAGACCCTTTGAAATCTTGCAAAAGATTGGGAATGTGTCGTACAAGCTGGATTTACCTACTTCAATGGAAAGAATCCATCCGGTTTTTCATGTTTCAATGTTGAGGAAGTTTGTGTCAGATCCGAGCAAGGTTCTTAGTGAGCCTGATGTGGAGGTCCAAGAGGATCTCACCTATGTTGAACAGCCAGTACGGATCATAGACACCCAGATCAGAAAGCTAAGAAACAAGGAAATCCCGATGGTGAAAGTCCTGTGGAACCACCACAATTTAGAAGAATGCACTTGGGAGACACGGGAGTCCATGCTCCAGTAATACCCTTATCTTTTCTAAGGTTAGTTTCTTATATGTTTCATGTGTTTTATGTGTATGATATGTTGTATGCCTTGCATGTGCTAGTTGAGGAATATTCGGGGACGAATGTTCTTAAGGGGGGGAGAATGTAATACCCGGCTAGACTCTGGTAACGGAATTCCTACCGTCCGGTGGAATCTCGGATGTCGGAAGCCTCTAGTAGGGTAGAAACATATTTTCATAAAATATTTTAATGTATTCCATGGTTTTAAGTAAAAAGGAAATGAGTTTTTTTTTCATGAAAACAACCTTGGAGGAAAACCCAGGTTCGGCCGCCGAACCTCAAGTTCGGCCGCCGAACATGCATGCATTTCGGGTGTGCCTTAGGCCCCCGAAGGCATAAGTGAGGGAAGTCCAGGTTCGGCCGCCGAACCTCAAGTTCGGCCTCCAAACATGGCATGCATGCAGAGGCACGTTCGGCCCCCGCACGTGGCCTGGCCAGCCACTATAAAAGGGTCCCTTAGCCGAAAACGGGCGAGCTTTTCTCCCCATTGTCGGCCAAGGTGAGCTCTCCGCCGTCCCTCACCAATCTTTGAGTTCTTCCTTCAGATCTTTCAAGATTTTCAAGAGTTTTTACTTTGTTTTGAAGATTTACAAGTTTTGAGCAAGTTTTGGAGCTTTGAGGTTCAAGGAAACTCAACCCCTCCCATCTCCGAGTTTGGGTCGTCTCTCTCTCAATCTCCACGAGGTAAGAGCCGATCTTAAGCTCATTGCATGTTTTAAGTAAGTTTTAAGTAGATCTATGGGGTAGAATGCATGTTTAGCTCATGATTAGGTTTATGGGTTTTATATGTGTTTATGAGCAATGTGGATGCTTGATGTGTTGTAGATGGGGTTTAAGGTAGTTTGAAGCCCCTAGGAGCTTGTATGCTTGTGTATTTGTGTTGTAGAATAGGTTTATGCATGATTGGAAAGTTTTGGAGGCAAATGTGCATAGAAGAGCTGAGTTTCTGCCACTATGGAAGAAACCAGGTTCGGCAGCCGAAGGAACTTTCGGCCGCCGAACATGCTTGTGGAGGCAGCCTTCGGCTGCCGAAGCTTGCCCCCGAAAGGAGACTTTCGTCTCTGTCTGGGAGTTTCGGCCGCCGAAAGTGCCGCCGAACATGCATGAGTTTCGCCTCTGTCTGGGAGATTCGGCCGCCGAAGGTGCCGCCGAACCTACCTGACTTTCGGCTCTGGAGGGACTTTCGGCCGCCGAACCTGCCGCCGAAAGTGCCCTATCCAGCCCTCTCTTGCATGTTTTTCTATGATTGTTTCATGATGTTTTAGGGGGTTTTTGGGGAGTAGTTTAGAGTTATGTTATAGTATGTTGGTCCCTCATTTGAGTCCACCTGTGTAGGTTCGGACCCGAGGAACCGAGGACCTCAGCAGTGAGTCAGCTGCTTCAATCAGTGTCAGAGCTAGCCAGAGGTGAGTAGAATAACTCTTTATGTTTCAAGTAAATAAATCAGTTTTGAGCATATTCATGCATCAGGGATGCCATGTGATATTTTAGGTTGTTTGCATTAGAAATCACGAATATGTTGCATTGCATAATATGTTGTTGATGTGGATGAATGTTGAATGATCCATTAGCCCTCATATGTTATGACGTGATGATATGATATGGAAGTCCAGGTGTGGCCTGCACTATGCCCCTGGCACTATGTAAGAGAAAGACTGGATGTGGCCTGCACTACGCCCTCGACACCATTGGTTATGTATGTTATGTTATGTATAAGAGAAAGACCAGGTGTGGCCTGCACTACGCCCCTGGCATGATTGGAATATGTAGAGGGCTAAATGGTGACAAGTTCATCCTTGATATGATTAGTTGTGATGTGACGCATTCCATGAACTTTTAATATAAATGTTTTATTATTCTGCTCACTGGGCTCTTATAGCTCACCCTTTTCCCCTTAACCCCAGGTTTGCAGGTACAGGGTAGACCAGGAGGTCCGCAAGAGTAATGAAGTCATGTGTTTGTACTAGATACCCTGTGGACATGATGAAATTGTAATGTAATGTCTTATGTAGTCATGTCATGTAACGATGATATTGAGGATTAGAGATTGTGCTTGACTCTATGTGTAAGGTGTCCCTTTTAATACATGATCTTAGATGTTTATGTCAACCAACTCAATATATATTGTATCGCCCATTGGGGCATTTGATGAGATCCCACAGAGGGGTCATGATTATGATTATGTTTAGTGCATGCACAGGTTGAGTTTGGTGTATGAATGTAAGGAAAAGTTTTAATTTTTATGTATGTTGTTGATCATGTATGGGATTAAACAGGTTTACAGGTTGCATGTCAGGCTTGCTACGGGTCCCGGCGGTCTTAAGCCGACCTGGATCCTAGCGCCGGTAGCGGTCCGATTTTCGGGTCGTTACACGAAAGTCCAAACTTTCGGGGGCGAGTTTAGACGGCCAAACTGCCTCCACAAGCAGGTTCGGCGGCCGAAAGTGGCTTCGGCGGCCGAACCTGGGCTCTTCCAAAGGGCAGACCCGATTCTGCCTTGCATTTCCAGCCATCCACAACACCCCAACATGCATCCAACTATACGAAAACATGCATATAGACATATTCAAGCATATAGGGGCATAAAACTAGCCTATACCCCAACAAACATCACATTTAGCATACATTTAACATTTAACTAATCATAAACCCTAACATTTTACATCTACTCTAAACATGCATTAAACACCCACAAAACCCCTCAAAACTTACTTAAAACATAAAAGAAGGCGAAGATCTACGCTTACCTCTTGAATATCGAGAGGAGAGATGATCCAAACTCGGAGATTGGGAGAAATCGAGCTCCAGGGTTGTAATACCCGGCTAGACCCCGGCACTGGAATTCCTACATTCCAGCGGAATCTCCATTGGAATCTGGAATTCTCGGATGTCAGAGCCTTCTAGAAGGGTAAAATAAAGGTTTTTCTAAAATGTTTTGACATGTTTTTATGGTTTTATTGAAGAAAGAAAATGAGTTTTGAAAGAAAAGACCAAGGAAAGAAAAAGCCAAGTTCGGCCGCCGAACATTGGCCTCTTGCGGAGGCACCTTTTGCCCCCGAAGGTGGTCTGGCCAGCCACCTATAAAAGGCCCCTTGTCTGAAAATGGACGAGTTTTCTCTCTCTATTTTCGGGCATAGGTGAGATTTCGCCCTTCTATGGTCGATTTATTATTTTTCTTCAATCCCTTCATATTTTTTATGAGTTTTTACTTTGTCTTGAAGTTTTTTAAGCTAAGATCAAGTTTTTGAAGCTTGGAGACCCACGGAGCTCGATTTCTCCCAATCTCCAAGTTTGGATCACCCTCCTCTCGATCTTCAAGAGGTAAGTGTAGATCCTTCTCTTCTTTCATGTTTTAAGTAAGCTTTAAGAAGGGGTTAAGGGTTTTGATGCATGTTTAGGCTAGTTGTAGAATGTTAGGGTTTTTGTTAGTTAAATGTTAAATGTATGTTAAATGTGATGTTTGTTGGGGTATAGGTTAGTTTTATGCCCCTATATGCTTGAATAAGTGTTTATGTATGTTTTAGAATAGTTAAATGCATGTTGTGAGGTTTTTGGATGGCTGAATGCATGAGGCAGAATCTGGTTCTGCCATATTGGAGAACTCAGGTTCGGCTGCCGAAGCCATGTTCGGCCGCCGAACTTGCTAGGGAAGGCAGTTTAGGCTGCCTAAACTCGCCCCCGAAAGTTTGGACTTTCAGCTCTGGAGGGGAGTTTCGGCCGTCGAACCTGCCCCCGAAAGTGGGTGACTTTCGGCTCTAGAAGGACTTTTGGCCGCCGAACCCTGCCCCCGAAAGTGCCTAACTTTCGGCTCTGGAGGGACTTTCGGCTGCCGAACCTACCGCTGAAAGTGCCCTGTCCAGTCTTCCTTAGCATGTTTTCTATACATATTTTGGTGATGTTTTAGGGGGTTTTTGGGGAGTTTTTTTAGAGTCATGTTAGAGTTTGTTTGGTTCCTCATTTGAGTCCACCTGTGTAGGATCGGATCCGAGGAACCGAGGAGGCCCGCAGTGTTAGCTGCTTCAGAGTTAGTCCAGAGTCAGCCAGAGGTGAGTAGAACAAAACTTTTTTATTTTCAATGCAATGAAATCTTTTTAGCATGATCCATGCATCACGAATGCCATGATATGTATTAGGTTGTTTTGCATTAGAATTCACGAATATGATGCATTGCATTAATTATTATTGATGTGGATGGTTATTGGATGATCCATTAGTCCTCGATATGATATGATATGATGTGATATGGAAAGACCAGGACTGCCCATTTTACGCCCCTAGCACAGAGTAAGGGAAAGACCAGGGTTGCCCATTCTACGCCCCTGGCACAATTGGACATGTTATGTTATGTTTAAGAGGAAGTCCTGAGGAGCTCCGTCGAGGGCCAGGCATTTATTAGATATGCAGAGGGCTATTGGTGACAGTACCATCTTAAGGTGACTTACTTGTGTTGTGATGCATTTCATAATGGCATATGTTTATAAATTGTATTTACTGCTCTACTCACTGGGCTTTAGTAGTTCACCCCTTTCCCCTAACCCCCAGGCTTGCAGGTTCAGGATAGACCGGGTAGTCATCAAGTTTGAAGGTTGTATTAAGTGTAATAGACTAGTAGTGGACATGTAATGTAAATGATGTAAAGTAATGCTTTATGGGTTAGTATTGTGCTTGGCCTTAATAGTAGTGTTAATCCCTTTTTGTACATGATCTTATGTTAATGTTTTTAAATGATGAGTTATGTTGAACCAGGCTTGACATATGTAATGTTGACCCAACTAGAACATTTGATGAGGACTCTAGTATGGGGTTTGTATGTTTATAGTTATAGTGCATGCTCAAGTCAAGCTTGGTGTATGAAAAGTTTAAGTTTTTATGGAAATGTTGATCATGTATGGGATTTTATCAGATGTACAGGATGTATAGTAGGCTTGCTATGGGTCCCGGCAACCTTAAGTCGATCTGGATCCTAGCGCCGGTAGCGGTCCAGTTTCCGGGTCGTTACAGGGGTCTCCAAGCTTCAAAAACTTGATCTTAGCTTTAAAATCTTCAAAAACTAAGTAAAACTCATCAAAAACTCGAAGAGATTGAAGGAAAACAATAAATCGACCAAAGGAAGGTGAAATCTCACCTATACCCGAAAATAGAGAGAGAAAACTCGCCCATTTTCAGACAAGGGGCCCTTTATAGGTGGCTGGCCAGACAACCTTCAGGGGCCAAAGGTGCCTCCGCAAGAGGCCAATGTTCGGCGGCCGAACATGAGGTTCGGCGGCCGAACCTGGCATTTTCTCCCTTGGTCTTTTCTTTCAAAACTCAATTTCTTTCTTCGTAAAAACCATAAAAACATATGAAAACATTTTAGAAAACTTTTATTTTACCCTTCTAGAAGGCTCCGACATCCGAGAAATTCTGGATTCCAACAGAGATTCCGCTGGAAGGTAGGAATTTCGATGTCGGGGTCTAGCCGGGTATTACAAATTGGGTCAAGAAAGTTCATGATAGTGGCGGTAGATCATTTCAGCAAGTGGGCTGAGGCTGAGGTAGTTCAATCTATTACCACCCAACAGGCAATCTCTTTCATCAGTAAGAACATCTTCACTCGGTTTGGAATCCCAAAGGTAGTAGTTACTGACAATGAAACTCAGTTTGTGAGTTCTAATTTTAAAGATTTCTATAGGAAATGGAAGATTGACTTAAAATTCAGCTCGATATATCATTCTAAAATTAATGGAATGACTAAGATTACAAATAGGATGATCCTACAAGGGTTAAAGAAAAGATTAGATAAAGCTAAGGGCAACTGGGTTGGGGAATTGCCTCACATAATCTAAGCATACAGAACAATCACAGGGAAACTCCTTTCTCTCTTGTGTATGGGGTTGAGGCAGTAATTCCTATAGAAGTCCAAGTAAGCAGTTTTAGAACACAACACCATGAGATTTTAGGAAACTTTGAAGAAACGTAGTTTAACCTGGATCAAGCCAAATTTTTATGAGAATAGGCTGCGATTAGAATGGCGGTTTATAAGAGAAAGATGTCCAGGAAGTTCAACAGTAGAGTCAAACCACGTACCTTTAATATAGGAGATTTATTCCTTAAAAGAACTAATGTATCAGGTAGTAGTACTGGGTCTGGTAAGTTGGCCGAAAACTAGAAAGGACCATTTAGAATTTCAAAGGTTATTCACCCAGAGTCTTATAAGTTGGTCAAGTTAGATGGCTAGGTCATTCCTTATTCTTGGAACGTTTGTAATTTAAGAAAATTTTATCAATAACATTTAATGAGATGTTTTTTCATATATTGTGTTATTTAGTTATGGGGAAAAATGGGTTGCCCTCTTTAAAAGTTAAAGAGTATTAATCAAAGTGCTTTTGTGAAAAGGCCATAAGGTGGGTATCCGCTAAGCTTACGACCGAGTGTTAGTCTCAACTAATACAAATTTTCAAGGCACTTTTGCCTAGGTTACAAGGCGGGTATTCGCCAGGCTTACGACCAGGTGTTAGTCCCAACAAATAAAATTTTTCGAGGCATTTTATGCCTGGGCCACAATGCAGATATCCGTCAAGCTCACGACCGAGTGATTAGTCCCAACTAATAAAAAATTTCTAAGGCATTTTATACCTAAATCAAAAAGAGGTATCTGCTAGGCTCAGGTCTGGGTGTCTGTCTCGATTAATAAAATTTTTAAATCATTGACATGACCGAATGTCCAGTTCAGTTGATTATTTTTTCAAGTTATTTACTTCATAGCCACAAGGTGAGCAACCGCTAAGCCGATGATCAGGTGTTAAGTCCCATTAATGATTCTATTTAAGTTATTTTACAGCAAAATACAGAGACTGCCATACATTTAATTGGGTACTAACCCACTTAGCAATTTTTTAGAAATTTAAGTCTTATTTGGCTTGAGTTGGATGAGGGTTATGTACCGATTATACAAAACACTTAGTAAAAATAATGACAAGTCATAAAGAAAAGACTTTCCATTAAAAGAAATATTACAGGGTAGAAGGGACATCATCAGTCACGTCCACCCAAGCTTCTGTTACACTTTCGTCTATAGTTATTACATTAGAAGTCGGGTTAGAGGGATTTTTTTTATTGGTCTCTCCTCGTCCTGCCCTTCCTCGTCCTCATTCTCCTCCTCCTCTAGGAAGATTTCATCTATCCAAGCAAAGTCCTCAGAAGAAAATCACTTCACCAGCTCCTTCTTGATTGAGTCTTGGTCTTCGATGAACATCTCCCCTCCTCGGGCTACTGTCTCTTAAAGTTCAACTTCTAGTTCAACAATTCTAGTGGAAGCATCCCGGTTCTCCTCAGCCTGAGATTGCAACTCCTAAATTTGCCGTTGGAGGATAGCCACTTAATCCTCGATATTTTTAGCCCGATTCTCAAGGGTAAGTTTTGAAGCGTTGGCCTCATCCAGGTCCGCTTGGAGCTTGTCCATAGACTCCACTGTATCTTTCATAGTGCCCTCCACTTCATCAACTCAAGCCTTCAACCTTGAGCACTCCTCTTGCAGGAGACTTTTGTCCATCTCTTATGCTTTAAACTCTTGCCTCAGAGCCTTATTATGCGCCTTGGCCATGTATGCACAAAGAGCATCCTCCATCACAGAGTGGATAATGTTGTTCGTAAAAATTATCAGTCTCATCCTCATTCAACCGGTAGCGGTCCCCGGGCCTAAGAGCATTCTTGACTGTTAGGAAACTCAGAGATTACTGCAACCCAAAATGCGTAGCGGAAAAATAAAATCTATATTTTTCCTTCCAGGATCCAAGTGCTTCGTTTATTTCAAAAGAAAGGATAAGAGACTAACCTATTGGACTCGACGAGAAGATACAGTTCCGGACTGATGGTGCTACTTTTGAAATGAACACCCTCTATGGTATCCACACGAATGTCTTTTATCCTTCTAGAGTGTTAGCTCTCTCAAAGATGGATAAACTATGTGCTACTTAATCTGCAACTCAAAAACGATTTCTCAAAAACTTTACTCCCACAATTCGCAGGAGTTCTATTCGTTTTTCAGTCTTTTGTTTTACCACATTTCTTTTCGTAAAAGAGTTGTGTTCATAACCAACTATCACAATCTCGTATATACTCAAATATCTTATGTGACATTTGTTTTGAAAAGGAAAACTAAAAAATCTTTTATCTGTAACAGTTACAGATAGACTGCAGATCTTTTAAATATTATTATCTTATAATAATAAATAATTAATATTAATAATAATAACATCTTTATTATTATTAATTATACTGATGAGCGTTTAGCCCACTAATATAGCACATCAACAACGTTCTTTTGTTTGTGACCCAATAGGCTCACATTAATTGGCAATAAGCCCAATCCCACAAGTCCCATAAATCATAAGCAGCCTCTAGCAAGACATTATGACTACCCAACTAATATGAGGATCGATAGTCCGATAAAGTCTAATAAATAGAACATGTATTAATCTCTTTGTCACACGATATCTAGTTTGAACATAAGTCATGGTCAATATCAAACTTATAATGTTTAAACTTGTGATTTCTCGATCACTAAGTAGACTGATAAAATCAAATGATATTGATCACACTATCAATTCATTTGAGCACGGTCATGCATTTCTCAGTTTCACTTATCGAGAGGCCCAGAAGATATCTCTCTCAAAGAGAGGGACAAATTCTATCTTGATTGTTCAATATCCTCTACATAATTTTTATTATGCTCAATCATAACCTTTATGATTGTCCGATTAAAGATAATGTTTGGTTATGTCAAAACATAACAGTCCTTATGTTGAAAATTATGACAATATCAAGTCAAAGGATTAAGACATAACTACTTTGAGATTCACTTATGATAATAATCCATGTAGTGATCTCAATGCGGTTCCATCCAATACTTGGTTCTCTAACAAGTATCTATGATTATTGAATTATATCAACATATACATAATCATCTCATGATTATCAATCAATAATCATACTAGTCATGTTTTATTATTATCACCATAATAATAAGTAACTAGGGATATTTAATTATTATTATGTAACATGCAAATAAATAATAATGATAATAAAACCTCTTTTATTAACCAAAATGACATAAAAATGTCCAAGATAATGGCCTAGAGCAAATACACTAACATTGACAATGAGGACTAAAATTCGGGGCTCCTTAAGTAAAGAAGTTGTTCGAGTTAGGGCTAGTGCTAGATGCTGAATTCCCCTGAGCCATGTGGCTACAGCTCTAGCCTTTTCCTGTGATGGGTCCGCTTGAATAGGGACTACTGCAGGATCGCCCCTTGTAGAAGACTCAGGCTGAGTAGGACTTGTTTCTTCATTTGCAGAAGGGGGTGGTGGATGAGTAAGCATGATAATCTCCTCAACGTGATGAGCTCACACCGGTTGTTCCAGCAACAACTTTGCCCTTACGAGCAGCGCATGCTATCTTAGCAAACTTATTCCTTGATCCGGCCATATCTGTATAGAATAAAAGATGAGTAAGTAAGGTAGTTTTCAAAATAAAAGGGTAAAAAGAAAAATACGCTGCTCGCTAGCATAGAATGTGTTTTCCTGAAGGCTGGGCGGGTGAAGAGCCCGAGCTTAGTCTGCTTGGATGTGGCTTTGCCAAGACAAAATGACGTTCCTTATCACCATGGTAATATCAATCCTCTGTGTCGAGCCCATCATCTGGAGGAGGTCCAAAGACTCTTCTTCTTTTGGCCGTGGCTGAACCTGATTCTTCCGAAACTCTACTTATTTTAACCATAGCTGCTTACGTTGGAAGAAGAGGAATATCTTAGAAGAAATTTTACAGACTATAGCTTTGATACCATGCAAAGTGTAGTGCACAAATATTTGTAGGCACATAATACTTTTATTGATTAATTTGGGGGGTATTTATACATGTACATAGATATTTCTGGAATGAAGAAGAAACAGAAAAAAATATAGGTGGCAATATATAGTTATATGTAACAAAAAAGAAGAGTAAAAACGTGAATAACTTATGCTAGATTTCTCTCAGCCACAATGATGTAGTATAACTTATTTCTAAATACTATCATTCTGCTTTGCATTGCTGCATACCGTTTTCACTAGTTTTTATTGATTTATTTCGGTCTATAGGTTATTCTTTTCAAAATTGCCTGCAAATTTTAGATGGACACATTATTGACCAATTTATGTGGTTGGTGAATTTTCCTATGATGGTTCATCGATAATTGATAGTTATGTGTTGCTTAACATTTTAATGTAATCTTGGTTTGAAAATGATAAAAAATATGTCGAGAATTATCAATCTAATTTTGTTAATCAATAATTATCGTAACTATTTTTTTAATTTTCTTATAATGTGCTACACATTGTCATTCACCAAACACCAACCAAATTGTGCAGCATAAAAAGCAATTCACAAAAAAAAATATAAGGCTCCATTTTTACTTTTTTTTTTTTAATGATTTTAGATTTTTTTACATTCTTTTGTTGTTTATTTGCGTTTATTTATGAAATTAATATGTAAACTAATTTTTTTAATTATTATTATTATTTTAAAGTTTTAAATTTTTGTTAAGGTATTCTTTTTAACAATATGAATTTTGGCACTCTTTTTTCTTTTATTATGGAAATGAACTCACATTAAAAAGAGCACCGTGCAAAAAGATACAAAGTTCACTGCCCTATCTAGGCCATAATACAATAATCCATACCACAAAGCAAGCCCAAGATTCTCTAGAGAAATGAAGAACTTAACTTTTGAAAAACCACCTTGGAAGCACCACCAAAAAGGTTTCACAAGTGCAAATCACCTTGCAAGAGACTTGAGGAGACGCTAGTACTAGAAACTTGCATGCTTGGAGATGCTGCCCTGTCGACTCTAAGACTCATGGAGAAGGACGCTCAAGAATAAATAAAAGGGAGAGACTTCCTTGAAATCGGGTAAAACATAGTCTAACAAGTCTCCTTACTAAAATCAAACAACGACATCTGTTGAACCATAGCTAAGAGTCATTGATAGTAGAGGAGAAGACCGGTACTACAATTATCACAATACTTAAGTAGCATTGGAGGGACCACTTTAATGTTTTCCAAACTTTGGTGCCTATTCCATAGGCCTTCAACAGACCCCTTACTATCAATAACTGATTTTGAAAAAGCCAACGCTGAACACCAAAGCTATCATCACAAAATAGATTCCAAAGAAACCTCCTAAATTTAACTCTAGATCTGCACAACCACAAACAAATTATACACAACTAAAACAAAGGATTATGAAAGTTTTCACAGCATTTTAAAAGCACAGTCAACATGGCTTCCACCCCTAAAGGCAAACAGAACTTCAGCATTGACCTGAAGAAGAAAACTTAACAAACCTCTCTCTAGATTACTAGTGAGAGAAGAGCTCCATAATTGAGGGAGTGTTTGTTTTATTGTATAACCCATTAAACTAGCTTATAAGTTTTAAAAATAAGCTAACATATTTGTTATACTATTTTTAAAACTATTTTTTCAAGTGCTTGTAAGCAATTTTCACAAGTTATACTAAAAATTGTGTGAATTTTGACAAACAACTTATATAATTTTTAATTTTTACATATAATTTTAGTTTACAAATTAAATTTACCTTTGAATTTTACCATGAGAATTAAATATACTAAATTTTAATTTTCAATCTGAATTTACTTGTAAATTATTAATAAAAAGTTAAATAAAACCCACACTTATCTTTGATTTGAAAATGTAAGTTATGCTACGCTAAATTTATTTGATTTTATATAACTAAATTTAGTTTTTTAGATTTCTAATGGGTAAAAGTGCAAATGGATTGGATTCGGTTTTTATTACCCTCTTGCCATCCCTAATTTATTATTTCTGAAATCCCTTAGTTTAACTTCAAACCAGCAGTAGCTAGTGATTATTTCCCATTTTAGAGGGAAAATCAAAAGAAAATGGCAAACCTAATTCCCGAAACCGCCCAAAAGATCTTCACTCCGGAAACCCTCCTGTCTGCAGCCAAACAATCGCAGGGATGCCTCGTCATCCCCGTCCGCCTCCGCCGTGCCATCAAAAGATACCTACGAGGTACTTCTTCCCATGTATGACTCTTCCCCCACCCACACTTATTCATTATGTAATTTTTCTTTTTTAAATATTTGAAGAGCAAGAGGAACCACACATGAAGAGGAAAGTGCTGAGATTATCAGAGTCGTTCAGCGAAATCAAGGACGTGAATCTGATGCTGACAACAACCACTTCAAAGGAGCTAGTTGAGGATCCATTCAAGTCTATGGAGCGCTCCAAGCGCTGGAAAATCAAGAGCGCTTACGGTGATATTGGTCTCAAATACACAGACGACGAAACAGTTGCATATGTTGCCTCGCGCATGCCTGCTGTCTTCTCTGCCTGCCACAGAGTCTTCAGCGAGGTACTGTTGTCTTTCTTACTCTTTATCGCTATTTGAACCCAGCTTTTTTTATCCTTTCTAAAGATGCTAAAGACATTTAATTAGGTCCGAAGAAGGTTACCTGGCTTTTCCCCATCTAAGGTCTTGGATTTTGGTGCTGGTACTGGATCAGCTTTCTGGTGAGCTGCTGCTGCTTCTTCTGTCTAGTTTTTCTTTTAAATCTATTTGTGTAGTGAGATTCGCAGCATAATGAAGGTGTTGAATTGTGATAATCTTTGTTGTGAAAAATTTGAGGGCAATGCGTGAGGTTTGGCCAAAGTCGGTAGAAAAGGTAAACTTGGTGGAGCCATCGCAATCGATGCAACGGGCTGGTCGGAGCCTCATACAAGGTGTTTTTGGACTGCTTTATTTTCTAGTTTCTAGATATATTTGTTTGACTTGATCCAAATGTTAATATGAAAGAAGTAATTTGTATTTTGGTTAGAAGTGAAGTGGGTGGATGCTGGCCAACATTGCAATGCACCTAGCTTTCTTATCACTGAAATCAGTGGGGTTGTCAAAAATCTAAAAATGATTGTTAGTGGATGAGTATATTGCGATACTCTAATTTAATCATGAATTAACTGAGGCATCTTACATTGTACTATTATTGTGAACTGATACGAGTGGGTGATTATCTGACTGGTGCACCTGTTTGGTAGTAACTAAATGAATTTGGTGACAAAAATTGGTATGCATTAGACTATCAACTCTATATTATAGTAAAACTTAACACTTTGTTCCAAATAATTCTTTATATATTTATATATTTTTTATAGTCAGAAAATAATTATAAGAATTCTGTCTGTTTTACACATTTATGACTTGACTGGACTTATTTTCTTCCCTATTTCATCTGAGGCACATAGTTGAAGCTAAATTCTGAATCAATATTTTATAATTTTTCTAGGTCTGAAGGATTTGCCACTTATTCACAGCTATAATAGCATTCAAGCATTAACTAAAAGTATCAACAAGTCTGAGAGGGAACATGACCTTGTAATTGCTGTAAGTTGTATTTTTCTATAGTTCTTTTGTAAACTTGTCTCATTGGTCTGCATGTGGGCAGTTATGTGTCCTCTTGGTTCTCTCTGCGTTAATAGAACTTATTTGACATTCAACTCTTACTAACTTTGCTTAAATTTTCATTCAATGAAGTCCTATGTGCTTGGGGAGGTACCGTCACTCAAGGACAGGATTACCATGGTGCGCCAGCTTTGGGATCTTACACGGGATGTTTTGGTATGATTTTATGCTTGATAGTAAGTTTTAGTGTCTCGATATGTATATGCATGTGGCAGAGGAATTAGTGATAATATCATTATACTCTGTGTGTGTGTGTGTGTGAGAGAGAGAGAGAGAGAGAGAGAGAGAGAGAGAGAGAGAAGGAGGGGGATGCACTTCAGATCCACGAACTTTCTCAATTTTGAACTGGATGTTGTTTGCATGAATTTTTCTGAAAAATCAAATCTGGTGCAGGTTTTAATTGAACCAGGAACACCACATGGATCTAATATCATATCTCAGATGCGATCTCACATATTATGGATGGAGAAAAGGGTACTGTCACTGTTCCTTCTGGTCTTATTTGGAAAAAGTTTTGATGTGGTGCCCAATAATATTTGAGCAGCAAAAGGGCTTCTTTTTTCTTCTAATTTACATTGCTTTTTCTTCTCATGTATGCAATTATTATGAACTTTCAGAAATGCCGCAAATCTAAAATGCCAAACAATGAAGCTTGCAAGGATCTGATGTCTGTCAAAAGTGGTGCTTTTGTAGTTGCTCCTGTGAGTATGCTAATTTTTGTCCTTTTTCCAATCCTTTGATGTTAAACTATCAAACAAATTCTGAACATTTGCAATTCATTTTCTTATCTAATTTTCTTAACTGCATTGTTGATGCAGTGTGCTCATGATGGGCACTGTCCTTTGGAGAAATCTGCTAAATACTGTCATTTTGTTCAGCGTTTGCAGAGAACAACATCACAACGTGCATACAAGGTTTGTGTTTTATTTGTGCTTTACTTTATTCTGTAGATCATTTATGTTTCTAGGATGTTGTATTGGAGCAAATGGAGATCTTAATAGGAAATTTGCACCATTGTTAACTATCTTCAATCCTTGAATATTTGTGCTGGGGACTATAAATATTTTACCCATATACCAAATGTCTGTAGTAGTGGAAGTAAAAGGGGAGATCTGAGCGAACAAGTGGGACCTTTCTTATTTTATCCATAAACACAGCTACAAAAATGAGGATCTGTTGATGTCTCATTTGTTCTATGCATGGATCATTGTTTCTGAGGTGTTAAACATATCCCAATTACTGATGTGGAATGGGTTAGATTTCTGTAAATCGAAAGACTAGTGTGATCAGGATCATTGAAAAATTTACCAGTAATTGCTTTATTAGCATTTATACTACTCTCCAGTTCTTTCTTCATGTTGCCCGTTTATTATAAGATGTTTTTGTGTTCACTATTGTACTTTCATGTTATTTTAGTTTTATTTGTTCTTGATAACATTTGTGATAGCTTGGGCGTCCTGTCGTTCTCATTCGTTGTTGGGAGAGTTTCCTCCCTTATTTTCCTGGATCTAAATTAGAAAATTACTGGTTGTAACACCCACGTTACACGGTTTATTTATTTTTTTACTTTATAATATATTTTATTTTTTTATATTTTAATTTTAAAATAATAATAGAAAAATTTACTAATGATGTAATTTTTTAATTATTCATATTAAGTATAATTAAATTTTGTATTAAAATATTATTTAATTATATGTTTATCAAAATTTTAAAGCAAATAACAATGGATAGTTCCATCCAATAACACAAGCAACTAAATTTAAAAACAAGTTCAATTATTGATTATTAAAATTTTAATATATTATCATTTACTTTTAATTTAAATATATTATGTTTATTAAATTATTATATATGATATGAAAGATCACTATATATAATATAAATAAAAAAATTGTATATGGAATAAATATATTAATATAAATATAATCAACTTAATTACATATATCTACATTATATACAAACTTCATTGATTTTATTATTTTTATTTATATTTAAATTATAGGAACACTTTAATATTATGAAATTAATTAGGCAATAATAAATATGAGATGATCATAAAAGCAAATATATAAGCATGTGAAAGTAGTGACAATAACGATAGCAAGAGTAAGAAAGATATTCTTAAAGGGAAATATATAGAGTAATATTATAATTACTCAATCAAAGGGAAAGAAATATATAAACTAACAATATATATAGGTACATAGTTTAGTATAACTTAATCTTTTAAAGTTTAAAAAGTGAGAGAGGGAAAGAAATAATACAAATATATCCTAAAAATTGAATGAAGATTAAGATAATATTACTTATATTATGATTAAAAGTGTCTATAACCTCCTCTTTTTTTTTTTTTTTTTTTAAAAATTTTATCAAAGAGCATTTTTAACATTATTCAATATTTGGTATCTAGTGTTTGTTATTTTATATTAAGGACATATTTATTATCTAATATACTTATTCATCATATAATCATGGCATTGAAATACTTTTCTATTATAAATTTAGAATTAAATTATAAATAATTATATTTTCTAATGATTATACTATAATTTTAAATAGTATTATCTTTCAAAAAATTATAATTAAACTAAATGTGACTTTGAATTTATAAATTACAAAATTAATATAAATATTTGGCCGAATCACAACTCATGAGCATATTTAATGAGCTTATAAATGAGCGTCTTTTTGACCTCGTTTATGAGCTTGCTCATGAGCTAACTCACAAACTTGACAAACAAGTCTGCTCAATGAGTCTATTCACGAGTTTATTCATGAACTTAGAAATGAGCCAAGCTCATAATGCTTAATGAGCCGAGCTCACAATGCTTGTCAAGCCGAATATCGTTTAGATCAAACTTGGCTCATTTACTTAACGAGCCTAAAAAGTTGAGCTTGAGTAAACTTGTTTAAAAAACAAGCCGAGTCCGGTTGAGTTTTTATCGAGCCGAGTTTCGAATAGTTAATGAATAGTTTGGTTCTTCTACACCCCTAGAACTCACATATAATGTATTAACCATGATGAGCAAAGAAAGTTGTAAAAGTAGCTATTATGAAATGCTTGACACTTGTATATTCTTCAATTCTGCCTATAAGAATGTTTAAGCTATATAATTGTATATCCAAGACTGTTAAATTAGAATATTTCAAAATCCAAAACTATTAATTGTATCAAATCTTTTAAATTTTATTTGAAATATTAAATTTAAGTTAAATATATAATTATCAACAAAACTAAATAGAAAGTAATCAAAAAAATTGTAAGGATAACTTATTTCACTCGCAATCTTTTAAACAATATAATTAAGTTTAAGAATTATTTGAGAGCATACCACGTGTCAAAAAATTTTAAAGTCTTAACTTTCATATATATATATATATATATATAATTAATGATACTGACTTTTTTTTTGTCCATGAATGATTGTAGCGGTCCAAGGGTGAGCCTTTACGTGGATTCGAAGATGAGAAATTTTCCTTTGTTGCTTTCAGACGAGGGCAACGACCTCGGTTTGTATTTTTAAATATATATATAGAAATATATTTTCATCAATGAATTGCATTTGTTTGGAGAAAACCTTTTCAAGAACGAGTTTCAACAAGTGTTTAATTTTATTTTATTTTTAAATGTGTATATATTCCAATATGATGCATGTATGCATTGTGTAAACAGGGTATCCTGGCCTCTTGATGGTATGAAATTTGAAACTTTGAAGGAGCAGCATGCCAAAAGAAATCTCGACAGTCTTGAAATTGACTATGGTACATTTCAATATAGCATATTGAAATAATATTTTTAAAGAACATATTGAAGTAATTTTTTTAAAGAACCTATTTTATTGCATCTTGATATTGACAAATTTGAGTAGCTGCTATATAATTTAGTCTGAGTTTTGCGAGATTTTGAATTCTACTCTTATAATTTGTTCTTCATCTTGGCAGAGGACATAATCAAGCAAGATGAAGCTGATGTTGTCCCATATAAAGAAGTGAATCCAATTGACTATGATTCTGACGCTGATGAAGTTGACACGGTTGACAATAATAGTGAAGACAAAGAAATAGAAGAAGGAAGAGCCCATGCAAATCTTGGGGGTGGTTGGGGAAGGATAATCTTCTCACCTGTTAGGAGAGGCAGGCAAGTTGCGTTGGATGTGTGTCGATCAATCAATAAGGATGGCTCAGAAGGATCATTCGAGCATATAGTTGTAACAAAGAGTCGGAATCCTTCATTACATCATCAGGCCCGGAGATCTCTCTGGGGAGACTTGTGGCCATTCTAAGCTGAAAGCCGTGTAGTTTTATTGTAACGACAAACTAAATCGAAACCAATAGTTATATTAGATGCCAATTGTATTTATTTATTTATGTATTTATGGGTTCCTTTTCTTCAAAAAGGTTGAGGGCATGGTTTGATCAAGAACTTGGGCTTTCTCATCTTTTCTGCAGATACAACCGAACTTGTATAAGCTTTAGGGAAGATGCCATTTCCCTAAATAGGAACGAGACGTGTTCTGGGGTTTAGCAGTTGTCGGTTTAAATTGAAAAATTAAGCTGGAGAATCAAATTGAACATATTTAATTCGGTGTTTTGATTTATTATTATTTTTTTAATCAGTTTGGTTTTAATTATTAAGATAAAATTTTTCATTTTCCTGTTTGCTTTGTTTTTCAAAATAAAATCAAAATAACTGAAACACATCGATATAAAGCTTATACTCGCTGTTTTTACCATGTACAACCGCAAAACCTTAAAACATTTTTAAGCTCTCCTTTCCCTGTTACCTCGCTAAGCACCTTCTCTGCTCTCTTTTTCCTTGTATCTTCTTTTGCTTTGCCAATCCTGACCATACCTCATTGCACCTTCTCCTCCTTCCTCGTCGATTTCACCATTGTTTCTCACACCTTGTTCTTGCCCTTGCGGAGTCGCATCTCAAACCAATCCAACCCCTCAATGATGTTTTGTTGCATTCACAGTTATAGATGCGCGAAGTGTTAGGGCTTCAAATGTATGCATTGATTGCTCACTCCCAGATCTTAACAGTCGATTTCCTTTTCCCAGATCTTCTGTCTGATGTGATTCATGAGTGTTGTATTCTTGTTTGTACTCTAATATGATTTATGAGTGTTGAAGCGTTGTGTGTCTGTCTTTTACTTGGTGAGGAGAACAGATCAACTGAAACGATTTGAAATTTGTTTATTCAGTTAGGTTTAATTCAATTATTTGAAATTTATTGATTCAGTTAGGTTGAATTCAATTATTTTTATAAATAAGTTCGATCATTAATAATTTTATTATTTCGATTTTAAGTTATTTTAGTTTGATACGGATAGATTATAGATTCCTACTGATTAGTGGCAGATTGATGCAAATTGACGATAATGGTAGAAGGGCATTGATCCTTGAAATTTTGGAAAAATATTTAGGGGATAATTGCCTTTTGAATAAAAAATGTAAAAATGTAAATTACATTAAGGCCCTTAGCTTTAACAAAACTTGACATTTGATTTATTTTCATTTTTATTTTGAATCTATATTATTACTTTCTTATTTTATAATACTTATACAATTAAACAATACATATTTACTATATAAAATTTTACTTTAAATGGCAATCTAGTCCAAGGGTAAAAGTATAATTAGTCTAGTAGTTTAGTGAAATCCATAATAATAGTTAAGTTACTATTATTTTATTAATTTTTAGTGAAAAATTTGTTGTATGTAATCTGTTGGCAGGTATGATCAGTATTCGGTTCAAATCGAAAAAATTTATTGAACTAAATTAATTTGAAATTTCAGTTATTTCGATTCAGTTTGATTTTGATAATAAAAAATCGAAAAAATTAAATCTAACTGATTAGTGATAATAATATATTATTTTTAATAATATAGAAAGATTATATCATATTAAAGTTAAAATATTCTAATTAAATTTTAAAATATTAAAAATAAAGTGTAAAAAATAAAAAATTTATTAAAAATTCCAACCGATTAAATTAAACCGAATCAAACTGAATCAGACCGATTTGATTTGATTTAATTTCTAATCAAAATCAATTTGATTCGATTTTTATAAATACTATAATTTTAATTTTCGAATTATTTGGTTCAGTATGGTTTTGAACCGAACCGATCGAATGCTCATCCTAACTGTAGATACTCAATTATTAGAATATGAAATTTTGAGGATCAACTTGCCAATTCTATATATTTACACTTTTATACTATTTTTATTAACTAATTAACACCTAAATTAAAAATGGTAGCATATTAAAGCCTAAACGTATAAAAAATTATAATGATTAAATATAAATTTAATATGTCATTGATGATTTGCAAAAAAAAAATTATTTATTGCCAACTGTATTGTAAATGTTACTAGTTTTTTAAAAAATATAGGATAAATGGCTGATTTCTTAAAATATATGGAAAAATATATAGTTTCATTTTACTACATTATAGTTTAATCTAATAGTAAGACTCCATTTGTTTCACTAAAAATATTTTTCATATTTTTTAAAGTCTAAAAGAGGTGTTTACTCCCATCTTATGTGATTTTTGTCATGACCGCTAGGAAGATGCTTAGGAAAGGTTGTCAAGCATACCTAACCCATGTGATTGATAGTAGCTTAAAAGGACCTAAATTGGAAGATATACTAGTAGTAAGCGAGTTTCCTGATATATTTCTTGAAGAGCTTCCTGAGTTGCCTCCAGATAGAGAAATTAAATTCTCTATTAATTTAAATCCAGGTATAGCTCCTATTTCTATAGCACCATACAGAATGGCTCTAGGAGAATTAAAGGAGTTAAAAGTATAATTGCAAGAGTTGCTTGATAAAAGGTTTCATAAGCCCCAGTGTTTCACCTTGAAGAGTCCCTGTGCTCTTTGTGAAAAAGAAGGATGGTTCCTTAAGGCTATGTATTGACTATAGATAATTAAATTGAGTTACAGTGCATAATAAGTATCCTTTACACTGCATTGGCGATCTCTTTGATCAACTCAAAGGTGCTAAAGTGTTCTCTAAGATTGATTTGCAGTTTGGGTATCATCAAGTGAAGTTCAAGGAGTCTAAAATACCTAAGACAACTTTTAGAACTTGTTATGGGCATTACGAGTTTCTCGTTATGCTTTTTGGATCAACTAATGTACCCACTGCTTTTTATGGATCTCATGAATAGGGTGTTCAAACCATACTTGGATGGTTTTGTTATTGGGTTTATTGTTGGTATCTTAGTGTATTACTATAGCAAGGAAGAGCATGAGATGCATTTATGCATAGTACTGCAAATTTTGAGGAATAAGTAATTATATGCTAAATTGAGTAAATGTGAGTTTTGGCTTGATTGGGTGGTCTTCTTATGACATGTTATCTCACTAGATGGAGTATTAGTTGATCCTAAGAAGATTGAAGAAGTAGTCAATTGGGACCCTCCAACTAATGCTACAGAGTTTAGGAGTTTTCTGAGCTTAGCAGGTATTATCGTCGCTTTGTTCAAGATTTCTTCATCATTGCAGCACCATTGACTAAACTGCTTAGAAAGAATGCAAAGTTTGAATAGACATATGAATGCTAAGAGAGCTTTGAGAAGCTTAAGACTTGTCTTACATCAACTCCAGTCCTTACCTTACCCTCAGATACTAGTGGGTTTGTGGTGTACAGTGATGCTTCTTGCAAGAGTTTAGGATGTGTACTAATGCAACATGGGAAGATGATAGCTTATACTTCTAGACAGCCTAAACCACATGAATTAAATTACCCTACCCATGATATAGAGCTAGCTGCAGTTGTGTTTGCATTAAAGATATGGAGACATTATCTTTATAGTAGGAGTTATCAGATTTTTACAGATCACAAAAGTTTGAAGTATCTTCTCACTTAGAAGGAGTTGAATTTAAGGCAGAGATAGTAGATTGAATTACTTAAAGACTATGACTGTACCATTTAATATCATCCAGGCAAAGCTAATGTAGTAGCTGATGCCCTTAGTTGCAAGTCCTTTAGTAATTTAGCTTATCTCAAAACAGTTTGACTTCCCTTGTTACTAGAGATCAGATCCTTCAAGGTAGAACTAGCAGTGAATGATGCAGGAGCGTTATTAGCAGCTCTCAAAGTGCAATCAGTTTTGATAGAAAAAGTAAAAGAAGCCCAAAATCAAGATGAGTAATTGAGTAAGATCAGTAATGAAGTGAGAGATGGCACCCATACCAACTTTTCTCTAAAGGGGGATGGAACTTTAATGTTTGATGATAGATTATGTGTACCCAAAGTGGAAAGCTTGATAAGAGAGATTATAGAAGAAGCTCATTGTTCTGCTTACTCTATGCATATGGGTAGCATAAAAATATATAGAGATCATAAAGAAAATTATTAATAGCCAGGCATGAAGAAAGAAATAGCTGACTTTGTGTCAACATGCTTGGTATGCCCACAAATTAAAGGAGAAGATCAACATCCAACAAGAAAGTTGCAACCGCTCTCTATTCTAAAATGAAAGTGAGAAAAATTGTAACGACTCGAAAACCGGACCGCTACCGGCGCTAGGATCCAGATCGACTTAAGGTCGCCGGGACCCATAGCAAGCCTACTATACATCTTGTGTACCTGATAAAATCCCATACATGATCGTACATTTTCATAAAAACTTTAAACTTTCCATATACCAAGCTTGACCTGTGCATGCACCATACTGTAAACATAAAACCCCACACTAGAGCCCTCATCAAATGCTCTAGTTGGGTCAACATTACATACATCAAGCTTGGTTCAACATATATCATCATTAAAACGTTAACATAAGATCATGTACAAAAAGGGATTAACCATACTTTAGGGCCAAGTACAATACTAATCCTCATTACATCACTGGACAGTACCTTACATTACATTACATTATTTTACATATCATGTCCATAACTACTCTATTACATAGACATAGCTTTTACCCTTGACGACTTCTCGGTCTATCCTGAACCTGCAAACCTGGGGGTTAGGGGAAAAGGGTGAGCTACAAGAGCCCAGTGAGCAGAGCAATAAAAACACTTTATAAACATATGCCATCGTGAAATGCATCACAACACAAGTAAGTCACCTCAAGATGGTATTGTCACCAATAGCCCTCTACAGATCCAACAAATGCCCGGCCCTCGACGGAGCTCCTCAGAACTTCCTCTTAAACATAGCATAACATGTCCAACTGTGCTAGGGGCGTAGAATGGGCAACCCTAGTCTTTCCCTTACTCTGTGCCAGGGGTGTAGAATGGGCAGCCCTGGTCTTTCCATATCATATCATCACATATCGAGAGCTAATGGATAATCCAATATCCATCCACATCAACAACAAATTATGCAATGCATCATATTCGTGAATTCTAATGCAACAACCTAATCCATAAACATGTATCCATGATACATGAGCATGCTTAAAATTTTAATCGCTTTATAAATAAGAGAGTAATGTTCTACTCACCTCTGGCTGACTTTAAACTAATACCGAAGCAGCTAACACTACTGGCCTCCTCGGTTCCTCGGGTCCGAACCTACACAGGTGGATTCAAATGAGGGACCAAACAAACTCTAACATGACTCTAAACAACTCCCTAAAAACTCCCTAAAACATCATAAAACATTCATAGAAAACATGCAAAGGAAGGCTGAACAGGGGACTTTCGGCAGCAGGTTCGGCGGCTGAAGGTGCTTCCAGAGTCAAAAGTCACAACCTTCGAGGGCAGGTTCGGCGGCCGAAACTCCCCTCCAAAGCCGAAAGTTCAAACTTTCGGGGGCGAGTTTAGGCGGCCTAAAGCTGCCTCTAGGCAGGTTCGGCGGCCGAAACTGGCTTCGGCGATTGAACCTGGGCTCTCCCAAAGGGCAGAACCCGATTCTGCCTTGCATTTCCAGCCATCCACAATACCCCAACATGCATCCAACTATATTAAAACAGACATATACACATATTCAAGCATATAGGGGCATAAAATTAGGCTATACCCCAACAAACATCACATTTAGCATACACTTATCATTTAACTAACATAAACCCTAACATTTTACATCTACTCTAAACATACATTAAACACCCTCAAAACCCCTCAAAACTTACTTAAAACATAATAAAAGGCGTGGATCGACACTTACCTATTGAAGATCGAGAGGAGAGGTGATTCAAACTTGGAGATTAGAAGAAAACGAGCTCCGGGGGTCTCCAAGCTTCAAAACTCGGATCTTAGCTCAAAATCTTCAAAACAAAGTAAAAACTCATTAAAACTTGAAGGGATTTGAAGGAAAACAACAAATCGACAATGGAAGGGCAAAATCTCACCTATGCCCGAAAATAGAGAGAGAAAACTCGCCCATTTTCGGATAAGGGGCCTTTTATAGGTGGCTGGCCAGACCACCTTCGGGGGCTAAAGGTGCTTCCGCAAACTTCCCATGTTCGGTGATCGAACTTGAGGTTCAGCGGCCGAACCTGGGTTTTCTTCCTTGGTCTTTTTCTTTCAAAAACTCATTTTCTTCTTTATTAAAACCATAAAACACATAAAAAAAAAACATTTTAGAAAACCATATTTTACCCTTCTAGAGGGTTCCGACATCCGAGATTCCGCCGGAAAGTGGAAATTCCGATGCCGGAGTCTAGCCGGGTATTATAAAAATAATTAGCTAAAATAGGTCAGCTGAATAAATATAATTTAATTCAATTAATATAAATTAAGCTGAGTAAAAATTGCTAAGATATCACTGCTAGAATAATGAATCCTGTAATACCCAGCTAGACTCCGGTATCGGAATCCTTACCGTCCGGTGGGATCTCGGATGTCGGAGACCTCTAGAAGGGTAAAATCATGTTTTTGAAAAATGTTTTCATGTTTTTAATAGTTTTAAGTATGAAATTAAATGAGTTTTTGCATGAAAAGTCCTTGGAGGAAAACCCAGGTTCGGCCGCCGAAAGCCAAGTTCGGCCGCCGAACATGCATGCGTTTTGGAGGCACGTTAGGCCCCCGAAAGCATGAGTTAGGGAAGTCCAGGTTCGGCCGCCGAAAGTCAAGTTCGGCCGCCGAACATTGCATGGATGCGGGAGCGCATTCGGCCCCCGAACGTGGCCTGGCCAGCCACCTATAAAAGGGGCACTTAGCCGAAAAGGGCGAGTTTTCTCCCATTTTCGGCCACAGCAAGCTTCCGACCTTCCCTTTGCAACTCTTGTGTTCTTCCTCCAAATCTCTTCCATTTTTCTTGAGTTTTAAACTCACATTTTGCAAGTTTGAGCTTTTAAACCAAGTTTTGGAGCTTTGGGAACTCAGGAGCTCATTTTCGTGGATCTCCAAGTTTAGGTCGTCTCCCTCTCGATCTTCAAGAGGTAAGAGTCGATCTTAAGCTCCTTATGTGTTTTAAATAAGTTTTATGCAAGATCTATGGGTAGAAATGCATGTTAGGTTATATGTTAAGTTATGGATTAATGTTGATGTTTTGAACAATGTGTGTGGATTTTGTGTATTTGAAGTGTTGTAGTTGGGGTATATGACTGTTTGAGACCCCTAGGAACTTGTATGCATGTTTTGGTTGAGATTTATGCATGATTTGAGGTTTTGGGAGGCAAGGGGTTCATATGAACCAAGTTTCTGCCCTTCTGGCAGAAACCAGGTTCGGCCGCCGAAGGGAGTTTCGGCCGCCGAACCCCCTTGTGGAGGCAGCATTCGGCTGCCGAAGCTTGCCCCCGAAAGAAGACTTTCGTCTCTGTTTGGGAGTTTCGGCCGCCGAAGGTGCCACCGAACCTGCCTGACTTTCGGCTCTGGAGGGACTTTCGGCCGCCGAACCTGCCGCCGAAAGTGCCCTGTTCAGCCATTTCTTGCATGTTTTTATGGGATGTTTTCATGATGTTTTAGGGGGTTTTTGGGGAGTAGTTTATAGTTATGCTCAGGTGTGTTTGGTCCCTCATTTGAGTCCACCTGTGTAGGTTCGGACCCGAGGAACCGAGGACCCCAGCAGTGAGTTCAGCTGCTTCGGTGTTGTCAGAGTCAGCCAGAGGTGAGTGGAACAAAACTAAATCTTTTAAATTAAATGTTTTATCATGTTTCATGCATCATGATTATGCAATAGGATGATTGCATTAGTATTCACGAATATGCCGCATTGCATCGATTGTTGTTGATGTGGGTGAATGTTGGATGACCCAATTAGTCCATGACAGGAAGACCAGGCCCCATGCTATAGGCCTGGCACAGAGTAAGAAAGACCAGGCCCCATTCTATAGGCCTGGCACAGAGTAAGAAAGACCAGGCCCCATTCTACAGGCCTGGCACAGAGTAAGGAAAGACCAGGATCCCATCCTATGATCTAGCACGGTTACGGGACTCGAAGACCAGGAGCTCAGAGGAGGCCCTGGGGAAATGGTAAGTAAAGTATGTTCTGACAGGAAAAACCAGGACCCCATTCTACAGGCCTGGCACAGAGTTAACTTGGACTAATTGGTGACAAGTTCACCCAACCCTTATGTGAATTGTCTGTGTTATGATGCATTTCATTAAAGCATAGTGTTAATATGTTTTATAGTTCAGCTCACTGGGCTTTTAGCTCACCCCTCTCCCTTTACCCCCAGGCTTGCAGGTACAGTATAGAGCAGGAGTCCGGATAGAGTAAGAAGTTCTGTTTATTTAATAGCTAGCAATGGGCATGATCAAATTGTAATGTAAAAGTACAACATAGTTATGTAATGAGGTTTATGGATGATTAGTGTGTGCTTGACCATAGAATGTTGTATCCCTTTAATACATGATCTTAGAGATTTTGATGATGTTTATGTAAACCGACTCAACAGATGTATGTCACCCATTGGGGGCACAGATGAGATCCCACAAAGGGATCAAGATTATGTTTATGTTTACTCAGGTTGAGTTTGGTTGATGTATATGGAAAGAAAAGTCTAAAATTTTATGCATGTTGTTGATCATGTATGGGATTATACAGATTTACAGGTTTTATGTCAGGCTTGCTACGGGTCCCGGCGGCCTTAAGTCGACCCGAATCCTAGCGCCGGTAGCGGTCCGATTTTCGGGTCGTTACAGAATGGTATCAGAGCCCTAGGTTCATATGGTCGGACCTAGAGTGTCGGGCTCATAGATGTCATAGAAGGTCAAACACAATAGGAAAGATCATGTCCACTAGGATAGGATGTGGAGTCCTGTCTTGCATGATGATGTGAAATGCCATGATTTTATGCATGTACATTAATGATATGCTATGATATGTGATGTATGTGATGCGGGTTCATGTGTGCCTACATGAACCATATGATGCTAATGATTATGTGCTGTGTACTATTTTTCAGAAAAACAAGATGAGGGGAACTCGTCGATCAGCGAGATTGACTGGAGTGCCACCTGAGGATGAGGGCATGAGCGCCCGTCCTCCAGCATTGCCAAGGGCAATGTCTAGCAGGTCCAGCAGGGAAAGAGCAGTAAGAGACCCTAGAAGGTCTTTGGATCTGGGTAGAAGCAGGTCAGTGAGGGGAACAGTTCAGTGAGGAATGTCTAAGGGCATGGGGGATGATATGGATGTAGAGCAAAGGAGGGATGGCAATTTGGGAGTCAGTATGTCAGAAGAAGGAATGGGAGAGTCCCAAGGAGGCACTCAGGCCTCGGGATTTGTTCAGCCACCCCACTACCCACATTTCTCACAACACCCCGGGTATTCGATGGGAGGTACATCGGATTACCCTAGCTTTACCCCTTATCCCACACAGATGCCATACCCACCATACTACCCACCATACTCTCAGTACCCAATGTATCCACCTCTACCCTACTATCCAAGTCCAGCAAACCCTACCTCCGAAAATGTTGCACCACCCCCACCACCTGCAGAACCAGCAGCCCCAGTTGTTCAGCCACCTAGACCTAGCTCAGCTAGTGGGAGCAAGGTTAGGATGACCGACTACATGAAATTGGGTGCTCCTCAGTACGAAAAAGGGGATGACCCATTTGTGTATCTTGAAAGGGTTAAAGTAATCACTAATGAGATTGGGGCTGATGACAGTAGAGCCATTCAGATGGCCGGGTTCACGCTTAAGTGCAAGAAGGCACGAGAGTGGTTCAAGAATTATGTGAACCCGAGAGTGGACAGCATGACTTGGGAAGAGTTTGCAAATGAGTTTGCAGGATGGGCTTTTCCCGATAGTTCAAGGGAGCTGAAGATGATAGAGTTCGAACAGTTGAGGCAGACGGATGAAATGGGTGTAGAGGAGTACACCGACAGATTTATGGAGCTGTTGCCTTTTTCTGGGCAGAGTCTGGATACAGATTCGAAGAGGTCAAGGAGGTATGTTATGAAACTCCATTCCAGGTATTCCTCCTTGATTCAGTCAGTGGACAGGGAGAGCTTCCATGCCATAGTAGATATGGCCAGGAAAATGGAGGCCAGTGCCATCGTTCAGGGGACAGTTAAGCAGTCAGTGGCACAGTCTTCCGGTTCAAAAACTCTGGGTGGGGGAAGGTTAGATCCCTCTACCTTGAGTGCAGCAGCTTCAGGCAGTAAGAGATGGGGTAAGCCCAAGGGTAAGAAGAACAAGTTCTGGAATAAAGTCAAGTCCAGTCTGGGATTTGGGAGTGGCTCAAGCTCTGGTGCGGATAATGTAATTTGTGCGAGGTGTGGTAGACCACACAAGGGGGTATGTCGGTTTGGGACGAACGCCTGCTTCAGATGTGGTCAGGAGGGGCATATAGCTCGAGACTGTCCAAGAGCGGCCCCGATGGCTCAGTCCCAACAGACAGCTTCAGGCAGTGTAGCGCAACCAGCAGCTCCAGCCATGACTCAGGCCAGTGGCAGAGGCAGAGGGAGAGGAGCAGCCTCTTCTTCAGCAGGTTTCAGAGGTGAAGGTCCATCAGCCCCAGCACGGATCTTCACAATGACACAGCAGGAGGCAGACGCATCCAACACCGTCGTGGCAGGTAATCTCGTCATTGGTTGTTTAGATGTATATGCATTGATGGACCCTGGTGCATCTCATTCTTTCATTGCTCCGAGGGCCGTAGAGAGGTTGGGATTGATGATCTCTGGGTTAGAGTGTCCTCTCTGGGTCAGTGGACCCAAGTGTGATCCATCTGTGGCAGAGTCAGTCTGCCAGTATAGTCCTGTGTTTGTTGAGGGGAGATGCATGTCCGCCGACCTTGTGGTTCTAGATTTGACAGACTTTGACGTCATTCTAGGGATGGACTGGTTATCTACCCATGGTGCTACCTTGGACTGCAGGGACAAGGTAGTCAGGTTCAGAGGTCAGGATGGATCAGAGGTTGTCTTCAGAGGAGACAAGAGGGGTACACCTATAGGTATGATCTCAGCTCTTCAGGCTCGTAGGTTGCTTAGGAAGGGATGTCAGGGGTATTTGGCTCATGTGAGAGAGCTTAGCAGTCAGGTCAGAGAGCCCGCCTCGGTGCCAGTGGTTAGAGAGTTCTTAGATATGTTCCCAGACGAGCTGCCAGGTTTACCACCTACTAGGGAGATAGAGTTCGAGATAGAACTGATGCCTGGAACCCGACCGATCTCTATCCCTCCCTACAGGATGGCGCCAGCAGAATTGAAGGAGTTGAAGGAGCAGTTGCAGGAGCTGGTAGACAAGGGCTTCATCCGACCGAGTACCTCACCCTGGGGTGCTCCAGTTTTGTTTGTGAGAAAGAAGGATGGATCCCTTAGACTTTGTATCGACTACAGGCAGTTGAACAAAGTCACTACCAAGAACAAGTACCCATTGCCAAGGATCGACGATCTATTCGACCAGCTAGCAGGAGCGGGTTGTTTCTCCAAAATAGATCTGAGGTCCGGATATCATCAGTTGAGGATCAGGGAAGAGGACGTACCAAAGACAGCTTTCAGGACCAGATATGGGCATTTTGAGTTCCTTGTGATGCCGTTCGGGTTAACCAACGCCCCTGCAGCATTCATGGATCTCATGAATAGAGTGTTTAGCCAATACCTGGATCGCTTCGTTATTGTCTTCATAGATGATATCTTAGTGTATTCCAGGAATGTAGAGGAGCATGCCCATCATCTGAGGTTGGTTCTACAGACCTTGAGGGAACATGGCTTGTATGCCAAGTTCTCCAAGTGTGAGTTCTGGCTAAGGAGCATTTCGTTCTTGGGGCATGTAGTGTCAGAGAATGGTATAGAGGTAGACCCCAAGAAGACAGAAACTGTGGCTAACTGGCCTAGACCCACTTCAGTAACAGAGATCAGGAGTTTCTTGGGTTTGGCAGGTTACTACAGGAGGTTCGTTCAGGACTTCTCGAAAATTGCAGCTCCTCTGACCAGACTAACCAGGAAGAATCAGAAGTTTCTGTGGACCGACCAGTGCGAGGAGAGTTTTGAAGAGCTCAAGAAGAGGTTGACTTCAGCACCAGTTTTAGCTCTGCCATCTAGTGATGAGGACTTTACAGTCTTTTGTGATGCGTCCCGTGTGGGACTGGGTTGTGTGCTTATGCAGAATGAGAGGGTGATTGCTTATGCTTCTAGGCAGCTGAAGAAGCATGAGTTGAATTACCCCACGCATGACCTTGAGATGGCAGCAGTAATCTTTGCGCTCAAGATGTGGAGGCACTACCTTTATGGGGTTAAATGTGAGATCTTCACAGTTCATAAAAGCTTGCAGTACATCTTGAGTCAGAGGGATTTGAACTTGAGGCAGAGGAGATGGGTGGAGCTGCTGAGTGACTATGATTGTAAGATTCAGTATCATCCGGGTAAGGCGAATGTCGTGGCAGACGCTCTAAGCCGGAAGTCACTAGGCAGTCTATCCCACATCACGGCAGAGAGGAGACCAGTGGTGAAGGAGTTTTACAAGCTCATTGAGGAAGGTCTACAGTTGGAGTTATCTGGTACAGGTGCCTTGGTTGCTCAGATGAAAGTGACACCCGTGTTTCTGGAGCAGGTGGCTCAGAAACAGCATGAGGACCCAGAGTTAGTGAAGATTGCCAGGACTGTTCAGTCAGGCAAGGACAGTGAGTTCAGATTTGACAATAAGGGGATCCTCCGCTATGGGAGTCGATTGTGTGTACCAGATGACATAGGGCTAAAAGGAGACATTATGAGAGAGGCTCATAATGCAAGATACAGCATTCACCCCGGAGCCACCAAAATGTATCAGGATCTGAAGAAAGTTTATTGGTGGCCAGCTATGAAGAGAGAAGTGGCACAGTTTGTGTCAGCCTGCGAGGTATGTCAGAGGGTGAAGCTGGAACATCAGAAGCCGGCTGGAATGCTTAACCCGCTACCTATTCCAGAGTGGAAATGGGAGAATATAGCTATGGACTTCGTAGTGGGGTTACCGGCGACGTCCAACAGATTGGACTCCATATGGGTGATTGTGGACAGACTCATCAAATCTGCTCACTTCATCCCTGTCAAGAGTGGCTATTCTGTGGACAAGTTGGCGCAGGTGTACGTTGATGAGATAGTCAGACTGCATGGGGTTCCTGTTTCTATAGTGTCAGATAGAGGGCCCCAGTTCACCTCCAGGTTTTGGCGGAGTCTGCAGAATGCCATGGGTACTAGATTGGATTTCAGCACTGCCTTCCATCCACAGACAGACGGACAGTCAGAGAGGACCATCCAGACCATAGAAGATATGCTAAGGATGTGTGTGCTGGACTTTGGCGGTTCTTGGAGGCAACATCTACCTTTGGTGGAGTTTGCCTACAATAACAGCCATCATGCTAGCATCGGGATGGCTCCATATGAAGCTTTATATGGGAGGAAGTGCAGGTCACCTGTTTGCTGGGAAGAAGTTGGAGAAAAGGCCTTGGCAGGGCCTGAGCTAGTAGAGATCACCAGCAGGGTGGTACCCTTAATCAGAGAAAGAATCAAGACAGCTGCAAGCAGACAGAAGAGCTATGCAGACATCCGCAGAAGACTAGTAGAGTTTCAGGAGGGGGATCTGGTATTGCTTAAGGTGTCTCCAATGAAAGGAGTGGTTCGGTTCGGGAAGAAAGGTAAGCTGGCTCCGCGGTACATCGGACCCTTTGAAGTCTTGCAAAAGATTGGGAGTGTATCGTACAAGCTGGATTTACCTGCTTCAATGGAGAGAATCCATCCGGTTTTCCATGTTTCTATGTTGAGAAAGTTCGTGTCAGATCTGGGCAAGGTTCTTAGTGAGCCTGATGTGGAGATCCAAGAGGATCTCACCTATGTTGAGCAGCCAGTAAGGATCCTAGACACCCAGATTAGGAAGCTGAGGAACAAGGAAATCCCGATGGTGAAAGTCCTGTGGAACCACCACAATATGGAAGAATGCACTTGGGAGACACGGGAGTCCATGCTCCGGCAATATCCTCATCTCTTTTAAGGTTAGTCTCTATGTGTTTCATGTGTATGTTATGTTGTTTGCTATGCATGTGCTAGTTGAGGAACATTCGGGGACGAATGTTCTTAAGGGGGGGAGAATGTAATACCCGGCTAGACTCCGGTATCGGAATCCTTACCGTCCGGTGGGATCTCGGATGTCGGAGACCTCTAGAAGGGTAAAATCATGTTTTTGAAAAATGTTTTCATGTTTTTAATAGTTTTAAGTATGAAATTAAATGAGTTTTTGCATGAAAAGTCCTTGGAGGAAAACCCAGGTTCGGCCGCCGAAAGCCAAGTTCGGCCGCCGAACATGCATGCGTTTTGGAGGCACGTTAGGCCCCCGAAAGCATGAGTTAGGGAAGTCCAGGTTCGGCCGCCGAAAGTCAAGTTCGGCCGCCGAACATTGCATGGATGCGGGAGCGCATTCGGCCCCCGAACGTGGCCTGGCCAGCCACCTATAAAAGGGGCACTTAGCCGAAAAGGGCGAGTTTTCTCCCATTTTCGGCCACAGCAAGCTTCCGACCTTCCCTTTGCAACTCTTGTGTTCTTCCTCCAAATCTCTTCCATTTTTCTTGAGTTTTAAACTCACATTTTGCAAGTTTGAGCTTTTAAACCAAGTTTTGGAGCTTTGGGAACTCAGGAGCTCATTTTCGTGGATCTCCAAGTTTAGGTCGTCTCCCTCTCGATCTTCAAGAGGTAAGAGTCGATCTTAAGCTCCTTATGTGTTTTAAATAAGTTTTATGCAAGATCTATGGGTAGAAATGCATGTTAGGTTATATGTTGAGTTATGGATTAATGTTGATGTTTTGAACAATGTGTGTGGATTTTGTGTATTTGAAGTGTTGTAGTTGGGGTATATGACTGTTTGAGACCCCTAGGAACTTGTATGCATGTTTTGGTTGAGATTTATGCATGATTTGAGGTTTTGGGAGGCAAGGGGTTCATGTGAACCAAGTTTCTGCCCTTCTGGCAGAAACCAGGTTCGGCCGCCGAAGGGAGTTTCGGCCGCCGAACCCCCTTGTGGAGGCAGCATTCGGCTGCCGAAGCTTGCCCCCGAAAGAAGACTTTCGTCTCTGTTTGGGAGTTTCGGCCGCCGAAGGTGCCGCCGAACCTGCCTGACTTTCGGCTCTGGAGGGACTTTCGGCCGCCGAACCTGCCGCCGAAAGTGCCCTGTTCAGCCATTTCTTGCATGTTTTTATGGGATGTTTTCATGATGTTTTAGGGGGTTTTTGGGGAGTAGTTTATAGTTATGCTCAGGTGTGTTTGGTCCCTCATTTGAGTCCACCTGTGTAGGTTCGGACCCGAGGAACCGAGGATCCCAGCAGTGAGTTCAGCTGCTTCGGTGTTGTCAGAGTCAGCCAGAGGTGAGTGGAACTAAACTAAATCTTTTAAATTAAATTTTTTATCATGTTTCATGCATCATGATTATGCAATAGGATGATTGCATTAGTATTCACGAATATGCCGCATTGCATCGATTGTTGTTGATGTGGGTGAATGTTGGATGACCCAATTAGTCCATGACAGGAAGACCAGGCCCCATGCTACAGGCCTGGCACAGAGTAAGAAAGACCAGGCCCCATTCTACAGGCCTGGCACAGAGTAAGAAAGACCAGGCCCCATTCTACAGGCCTGGCACATAGTAAGGAAAGACCAGGATCCCATCCTATGATCTAGCACGGTTACGGGACTCGAAGACCAGGAGCTCAGAGGAGGCCCTGGGGAAATGGTAAGTAAAGTATGTTCTAACAGGAAAGACCAGGACCCCATTCTACAGGCCTGGCACAGAGTTAACTTGGACTAATTGGTGACAAGTTCACCCAACCCTTATGTGAATTGTCTGTGTTATGATGCATTTCATTAAAGCATAGTGTTAATATGTTTTATAGTTCAGCTCACTGGGCTTTTAGCTCACTCCTCTCCCTTTACCCCCAGGCTTGCAGGTACAGTATAGAGCAGGAGTCCGGATAGAGTAAGAAGTTCTGTTTATGTAATATCTAGCAATGGGCATGATCAAATTGTAATGTAAAAGTACAGCATAGTTATGTAATGAGGTTTATGGATGATTAGTGTGTGCTTGACCATAGAATGTTGTATCCCTTTAATACATGATCTTAGAGATTTTGATGATGTTTATGTAAACCGACTCAACAGATGTATGTCACCCATTGGGGGCACAGATGAGATCCCACAGAGGGATCAAGATTATGTTTATGTTTACTCAGGTTGAGTTTGGTTGATGTATATGGAAAGAAAAGTCTAAACTTTTATGCATGTTGTTGATCATGTATGGGATTATACAGATTTACAGGTTTTATGTCAGGCTTGCTACGGGTCCCGGCGGCCTTAAGTCGACCCGGATCCTAGCGCCGGTAGCGGTCCGATTTTCGGGTCGTTACAAATCCAAAATTATAAATGTGATAAATAAAATCCACATACGCTCATAAATGCTCCATCTGAATAATGATGGCATCTCAGGTGTGATAAAATAAAATAATGACAGCTCGAGAGCAATGCTGGCATCTTAGGCTCTATGATGACAATATTGGCCTAAGAACTAATAAAATACTGATCATACACATGTGCAGAGCTATCCCCAAAGGGTGACCACCTGACATACGCCCCAAAGGCTGTGTGTATATTAAACGTTGTCCCAAAGACAGTATAAATATATGCTAAGCTGAAAATAAATCACCTGTCATCAGGATGTTATCTGTTCGGTGCATATACAGAGCGTAATTGGCTATTTATTCAGCTGTACTTTAAATTCAATTTTTATTAGTTCAAGAAATACAAATTCATTTTATCCATTCCCACTTTAAATAAATAAAATAATATATATAAAAATATATATTTTTAAAAAAATATCAATATTATATATTTATCCACTCACCTGTATTGAGGATAAAATAAGTTTAGATCGTAGGAATACCCCTATTATCTATACTGGAAGCTGAATCCTCTCCTAAAATTAAGAAGAAAAATAATGTATTAAGTGATAAATAAATATTCTAGGATGAAAATATAAAACATGCAATGCGAATTTTAAATATTAAATATTAAATATATATATATTTTTAAAAAAATTCGACAATATTTCATCATAATTAGACCTTTTAAAATTACACAGACTAAAAAAAAAGCACATAATAAACTATAAATATTATTTGGATCAACATATGAAAATTAATCCAAAAAAATAGATTTTCGTTAATTGATCTAATTAAAACTTATCTCCTTTTAATTCTCAAATCACAAAAATCACTATTTAATGGTAGGGAAAATAAATTATATCGTAATAATTTAAATAAAAAGGATAAAACTCGCCTATCCAAGTATTAGAGTTTCTGAAAGAAATTATTAAATTTCTGAAAGAAATTATTAAATTTCTGATCAGGATATTGATTTAAATAAAAATCTAAGCTGAGAATTTTGGAAGTTTATAAATTGATTAAGTTGAGGAGGAGAAGATTTGGATTAAAAAGAAATTTTTTTTTTTATAAATAACAGAGCAAAGCTCTATTTTCTTCGAAAGGAAGAAGAAAGGGCTCTGGTTTCGGGACCTCTTAATATTATATTTTATTATTTTTATTTATTTATTTATTAATTTTATTTTAATCATTTTTTTATATAAATTTATGGGCTTTCCTTTTTTTTTTTCTTTCCCTTTTTAATGGATCGAGTATAATAATTCTCTCCTCAGAGAAATTTCATTCTCGAAATTTTACATACCTGGTGAAGAGAATAAATGTGGGAAGTGAATTCGCATATCTTCTTCTTTTTTCCAAGTGGCTTTTTTATTAGAATGGTTATTCCATCGAACTTTAATTAGAGGTATTATCTTACTCTTTAGAACCTTCTCTTCTTTGGCAATGATCTCTACTGGCTCTTCTTCATATGTTAAATCTTCTCTCAACTCGATAGGTTGTTTCTGAAGGATGTGGGAAGGATCACTTCTGTATCTCCTTAACATAGATACATGAAAGACATCATAAATCTGTGATAGTTCTGGAGGTAGTGCTAAACGATAAGCAACTGGTCCAATTCTCTCTAAAATCTCATATGGTCCTATGAATCATGGACTTAATTTTTCACATTTACCAAAATGTACAGCCCCTTTCCAAGGAGAGATCTTTAGAAATACCTTGTCACCAATATTATATTCAATATCCCTTCTCTTTAGATCTGCATAACTCTTTTGTCTATTTTATGCTGCTTTTAATCTACTTCTGATCGTCTGAATTTTATCTGTAGTGTGTTGCACTAATTCTAGACCTTCTAATTGTCTTTCTCCTACCTCATTCCAACAAAATAGTGTTCTACATCTCCTCCCATATAAATCTTCATAAGAGGCCATGCCGATACTAGCATGATAACTATTATTATAAGAAAACTCCATTAAATACACATACCTATCCCAACTTTCTCTAAACTCCATCACACAAGCCCTCAGCATATCCTCCAAGGTCTGAATAGTTCTTTCTGATTGACCATCTATTTGAGGGTGAAAGGAAGTGCTAAACTTCAACTTAGTGCCTAAAGCATTTTGCAAACTAGGCCAAAATCGAGGAGTGAATCTTGGATCTCTATCTGAAACAATAGGAACTGGAGCACCATTGAGTCTTACAATCTCATTGACATAGATCTCTACTAATTTATCCAAAGAATAATCCATCCTGACAAGCAAAAAGTGCATTGACTTGGTTAATCTATCAACTATCACCCATACTGTATTATGTCCATGCGAAGTACGAGGCAATCCATAAATAAAATCCATAGTAATGTGTTCCCACTTCCATTCCGGAATAGAGAGCGGTTGCAGCTTAATTGTTAGATGTTGATGTTCTGCTTTAATCTGTTAGCATACTAAGCATGTTGACACAAAGTCAGCTATTTCTTAATGCCTGGCCACCAATAATTTTCTTTAAGATCTCTATACATTTTTGTACTACTCGGATGCATAGTGTAAGCAGAACAATGAGCTTCCTCCATAATCTCTCTCTTCAAGCTTTCCACTTTGGGTACACATAATCTATCACCAAACATTAAAGTCCTATCCTCCCTTGGAGAAAAGTCGGTACGGGTACCATCTCTTACTTCATTATTGATCTTGCTCAACTGCTCATCTTGATTTTGGGCTTTTTTGACTTTTTCTATCAAAACTGGTCAAACTTTAAGAGTTGCCAATAATGCTTCTGCATCATCCACTGCTAGTTCTATCCTTAAAGATTTGAGCTCTAGTAACAAGGGAACCCGAACTGTTTTGAGATAAGCTAAATTACTAAAGGACTTGCAACTAAGGGCATTAGCTACCACATTAGTTTTGCATGGATGATATTTAATGGTACAGTTGTAGTCCTTAAGTAACTCAATCCACTGTCTCTGCATTAAATTCAACTCCTTCTATGTGAGAAGATACTTCAAACTCTTGTGATTTGTAAAAATCTGGCAAGTCCCGCCATAAAGATAATGCCTCCATATCTTTAATGCAAATACAACTACAGCTAATTCTAGGTTATGGGTAGGATAATTTAATTCATGTGGTCTAAGCTGTCTAAAAGCATAAGCTATCACCTTCCCATATTACATGAGTACACAGCCTAAAACCTTGCGAGAAGCATCACTGTACACCATAAATCCACTAGTACCTGAGGGTAAGGTAAGGACTGGAGTTGATGTAAGACATGTCTTAAGCTTCTCGAAGCTCTCTTGACATTCATCTGTCCATTCAAACTTTGCATTCTTCCTAAGAAGTTAGTCAATGGTGCTGCAATGATGGAGAAATCCTAAACAAAGCGATGATAATACCATGCTAAGCCTAGAAAACTCCTAATCTCTGTAACATTAGTTGGAAGGTCTCAATTGACTACTGCTTCAATCTTCTTAAGATCAACCAAAACTCTATCTGCTGAGATAACATGTCGTAAGAAAACCACCCAATCAAGTTAGAACTCATATTTAGTCAATTTAGCATACAGTTGCTTATTCCTCAAAATTTGCAGTACTATCCATAAATGCATCTCATGCTCTTCCTTGCTACGGGAATACACTAAGATGTCATCAATAAATACAATAACAAAGTTATCCAAGTAAGGCTTGAACACCCTATTCATGAGATCCATAAAAGCAGCAAGTGCATTAGTTAACCCAAAAGGCATAACGAGAAACTCATAATACCCATAACGTGTTCTAAAAGTTGTCTTAAGTATTTCAAACTCCTTGATCTTCAATTGATGATACCCAGACTGCAAATCAACCTTAAAGAACAACTTAGCACCTTGGAGTTGATAAAAAAGATCACCAATATTGGGTAAAGGATACTTATTTTGCATTGTGACTCAATTTAATTGTCTGTAGTCAATACATAGTCTTAAGGAACCATCATTCTTCTTTACAAATAGCACAGGGACTCCCCAAGGTGAAACACTAGGTCTTATGAAACCTTTATCAAGCAATTCTTGCAATTGTACTTTTAACTCCTTTAATTCTGCTATAGCCATTCTGTATGGTGCCATAGAAATAGGAGCTGTACATGGATTTAAATCAATAAAGAATTCAATTTCTCTATCTGGAGGCAACTCGGGAAGCTTTTCAGGGAATACATTAGGAGACTCGCTTACTACTGGTATATCTTCCAATTTAGGTCCTTCTAGGCTACTGTCCATCACATAGGCTAGGTATGCTTGACAACCCTTCCGAAGCATCTTCCTAGTGGTCATGGCGAAAATCACATAAGAAGGGAGTAAATGCCTCTTCCCAAAAAAAGGTGAACTTGGATTCTTCTGAACTATTAAATATCACTGATTTCTCAAAGCAATCTATTGTTGCATGATGACGGGATAACCAATCTATACCTAGGATAACACTAAGATCTTGTAGATACAAAGGAATCAAATCCACTAATAACTCATGATTGCCCAACTTAACAACACAATTCCTATACACATGTTCACATACAACAGAATCCCCAACTGGAGTACCCATAGCTAATCCACAATCTAAGGAGTAAGGAGAAACAAATAAAACCCTAAGACACTCTACTTAGGCCTGGTCGAAACACATATAAGGCCCAAGCCCAATCACACACTAAAATAACATATCAAACACATAAGTATTAAAACATAAGCCCAAAACATAGCCCAACACTCTAAAACTTAAAAAGATAAAATATGGCCAGAATGCAAGCCCAAACAAAACTAAAATAAAACAAGTGTTTAAATAATAAAATATAGCAAGCCCATCATAACAAAACTGAATCTTCACAAAAGCCTTTCTTGATCTTCACTTTAGGCTTCCCTTTGTGTAGTTTTGGCCCATAGGTTTTATTAGGCTCCCTAAGCCTATGATTGTAAGTGTTGCACCAAATTTGCCCCATATGAGTTGAAACATACCCCAAATGCATATGGATGATATGGATATGATTTTGAACTCCTTTTAGATCCATTTGAATGATATAAGTTTGCTCCACACTATTGTTAGAAATATGCTCTATTGGATCCATATCAGTTTCAATTCTCTATCAACATGCACAGAGAATGATTGAGATATGAAAGAGTGAGTGGAACCAGGATTTATAAAAATGTGTGCATCTTTATCAAAAATAGTTAACATGCCAGTCACCACTTCTGGAGATGCTCGTGCCTCATGTTGTGTCACAGTAAAGACTCTGGCCTGAGTGAGAGGTCTACTAGGTTGTGTCATTGGTCTAGACTGAGAAGATGAAGTAGCTCCATTGTCTTTGTTGCATTAGGGCCAGCTTGTGCTGTAGGTACACCCTGTGATGGTGTTATACCATACTTTAGATTCTGAGGTGCAACTGATCCTTCCTGATAACCACTGTCTCTAGCCATTAGCAATGGACAATCTTTTTTAAAATGTCCTAAAGAACCACATTCAAAACAACCCTTATCAAATTTTCTGCACTCTCCAATATGATATCTACCATAAGCAGCACATTGAGGAAAATGTCTCTTCTTTTATTCAAACCCAAAATTATATCCTTGCCCTTGCCCATTTTTCTGTGCCCCAAAGGAACTACCCACTGGTTGTGCTACTAAACTCTGACTAAATTATGATCGAGTAACTTGTTGCTCTATATTGATAAAAGAACCTCTACCACTACCACTGTATTCAGTTTTAGACTGAAATGAACTGCCCCCTCTCTTAGTTGGTCTCTTTCTAAACCCCTGTGAACCATACATATACTTTCTACTCATCTTCTGCTCATACTCTTTCTCTTCTTGCTTAACTTTTTCAACGTTCAATGTTGCTTCCATTAACTCTCTAAAATTATTACCTCTGAATCAAGTCATAGATGATTTGATATTGACATGTAGACCTTGTTTGAATATATCACATTTAGCTTCCTCAGAAGGCAGTATGTTTGAAATAAAGCAATAGAGGTCCTCAAACTTTTCAATAAAGCAATAGAGGTCCTCAAACTTGTCAATATACTCTCTTATTGAGAGGCTTCCTTGAAACAACCTGAAAAAGGCATCCTGTTTTCCCTTCCTGTAACTTTCTGACAAATACTCCTGGAGAAATTCGTATATAAATTGATTCCAAGTCAATCTGACTCCATGTCTGCAACGTATGCCATTAAACCAACCATCAGCCTTATCTTGAAACAATCCATTTACATTATCTACCTTATCTACATCAGTCAGCTTCATTAATTCAAACACTTTTATCACTTTCTTTAACAATTTATTTGCAATATCAGCATCAAAAGAACCCTCAAAATCATAAGCCCCTAAACGCTTAGTACGATCCACTATCTTCCACGGATCTCTAGGTTTAGCTGTAACAGCTACTGTAACTACTTGTGCCACAAAAGCACCTAGGTCTGTATTTATCTGAAAAGGAATGGCTAGTGCTACAGGTGGAACAAGAGGTGGAGTTGTAGGTGCGACAAGAGGTGCAACTACGGGTGCCGAGGGAGGTGGTGGTGCAACCGGATATGCCCTTGATTCAACACCATGAGAAACAGAATCTCTATGCCCTTATTCGCTCTCAGGTAAAATATGATCTGCCACCCCTTCTAGAAGACACAATTGTAGGATCCCTATGAGGTCAACACAAACACCACGACCTCGACTTCTGTTATCTACTCTAGGCGACATTGTCCTACAAATGAAAATACTAAAAGAATTATCAGAATATAATTAAGAATACTAATTTAAGAAAAGTTTACAGAATCTACAAACCTAAGCTTTGATACTAAAAATTGTTACACCCATTCTCTAACCTGTAGAGACGGATATGATTCAAAAAATTGATAGAATTTCCCCTGAATTTATATATAATGAATACATATAACCTGCTATAATTTTAAAATATTAAAATATGAAAGAGAGGACTGATAGCTGGTCTAGTTAATTCATAATATATTTACACCAAATAAAATACATCCAGCACTTGAACATACAATTTATATATTATCCTCCAAAATTATAAAAAGTTACGAAGCACTTAGAATTGACTCGACCTCCACTAGACTCTGAAGTGGACGAAGTGGAAGAAAGGACAAAACTAGAAGATATAGACTGGTAGGAGTGGATCACCAAAAATAATCTATAATATTAAAAGTATAAAGGTGAGTACAATTTATTCAGTGAGTGGATAAATAAATAACAAAGGAGAAAAGATAAAATTTAGATACTTAATAGTATTAAATATTTAGCTAAAATAAGTACGCTGAATAAATACAATTTAATTCAATTAATATAAATTAAGATGAGTAAAAATTGCTAAGATATCACTGCTCGAATAATGAATCCAAAATTATAAATGTGATAAATGAAATCCACATACACTCATAAATGCTCCCTCTGGATAATGCTGGCATCTCAGGTGTGATAAAATAAAATAATGACAGTCTGAGAGCAATGCTGGCATCTTAGGATCTATGATGACAATATTGGCCCAAGAGCTAATAAAATACTGGTCATACACATGTGTAGAGCTACCCCTAAAAGGTGACCACATGACATACGTCCCAAAAGCTGTCTGTATATCAAGCGCTATTCCAAAAATAGTATAAATATATGCTAAGCTGAAAATAAATCACTTGTCATCAGGGTATTATCTGTTCGGTGCATATACAGAGCATAATTGGCTATTTATTCAGCTATACTTTAAATTCAATTTTTATTAGTTTAAGAAATACGAATTCATTTTATCCATTCCCATTTTAAATAAATAAAATAACATATATATAAATATATATTTAAGAAAAATATCAATGTTATATATTTATCTACTCACCTGTACTGATGATAAAATAAATTTAGATTACAGGAACACCCCTATTATTTATACTAGAAGATGGATCCTCTCCTAAAATTAAGAAGAAAAATAATGTATCAAGTGATAAATAAATATTCTAGGATGAAAATATAAAATGTGAAATGCCGAATTTTAAATATTAAATACATATATATATATATATTTTTTAAAGAAAAATTCGATAATTTTTTGACATGATTAAACATCTCAAAATTATACAGGCTCAAAAAAAAAAAAAACACTCAATAAACTATAAATTTTATTGGATCAACATATGAAAATTACTAATTCAAAAAAATAGAATCTCTTTAATTGATCTAACTAAAACTTATCTTCTTTTAATTCTCAAATAATAAAAATCACTATTTAATGGTAAAGAAAATAAATTATATCGTAATAATCCGAATAAAAGGGATCAAACTCACCTATCTAAATATTGAAACTTTTGAAAAAATTATTAAATTTCTGGTTAAGATATTGGTTTAAATAAGAATCTAGCTAAGAATTTTGAAAATTTATAGGTTGATTGGGTTGAGGAGGAGAAGATTTAGATTAAAAAGGAAAATTTTTGATGTTATAAATAATAGAGTAAAGCGCTGTTTTCTTTGGAGGAAGCTTTTAATATTATATTTTTCTTATTTTTATTTTTATTTATATTTTTTAATTTTATTTTAATAATTTTTTATATAAATTTATTGACTTTCCCTTTTTTTTTTTTTTCTTTTTAATGGGCCGAATATAATAGTCACTTTCAAATCTGAAGAATTCAAGAGCAGCGGAGACCTCTGAAGCGACACAAGAATTGCCCAAAGTGAGTCATGAATTGTCACCACAAAATAGAGCTACATGGCAAAGATTTGACGAGCTAGTACACGGTCCTAGGAAGACCCGAACACCGTTACACCCGATTCTTCACTAAGACTCATCCTCCCCTAAAGAGGTCGAGCATAGACATAAAGTTACTGTTAACAGGCACAAGCCAGCGTATCTCCATTACACCTATAATTGCGGGATCACTGACCCGTTAGCTGGTGAAATTCCTTATCAGATGGCTGGCCACATCATCGTCGGATTTTCAGAAAATACCATACTAACTTCATTTTCTTACAATATAAAAGTTAACAATCACAGAGACAAATGTATTTAATTATCTTACACAACCACTCTCAAGTTCTACATTCGCCCTATTTTTTAGTTTACTGACTTAAGCGTCAGAGTGGTTGTCGTAGACGCCAACCACCTCACGTTCTCTCTCTTGCAAGTTTAACCAATAACATAATTTTTAGCTGCATCACTATGTTTAGCCCTCTCATTTAAAAAGAATTAATATTTTATTAGTCGAATTAAATGAAAATTTAATAATTTCAAATTTAATAAATTAGAATTATCCTTTTATAAATTAATATTTAATTAAATTATAATTAGTTTAGCATAATTATATTAAATATGTACTTTACTTCTACTCATGTAAACACTACATTAGTAAATTACCTCAAGCAAGCTTTATTGCTCGCCAAACTTCTTCTGCACCTTTATTTTCGACCCCACCAATAATTTCTTTCCTTAAAAATACAAATTTCATGGACCATGTCAAATATGTGGATTGAAAAATCACACTACTAACAAGTGTAGAAGAAATATACAAAATTTTCTAGACCTAGTCCTCCACCAAATAACTGAGCAATTTTTGCCCTCTGTTGCAAATTTTTCATCAGCTGCACCATCTACTCCATCGACTTTTGTTGCAAATTATTCTCATAACATGCTCCTATGGCTTGGTATCTTGATACTCCCACTAATTACTATAGTACATCTCATCTTTCCACTGTAAGCATTACAAATGAATATCAAGGTGTGGATCATCTTCATGTTGGTAATGGTAATTGCTTGGATATAACTCATGTTGATAAGACGTTTTTTTCCTCTCCTTCTGGTCCTTTTCATTTAAATCATACTCTCTGCATTCCTGATATTATTAAAAATCTTCTTTCTGTTTAAAAATTCACAAAAGATAATAATTGTTTCTTTGAATTTTGACCATCTTTTTTTGTTGTTAAGAATCAGGTAACAAAGATGATTCTAATGCGAGGTCCAAGTGAAGATAGAGTTCATAAATTTCAACCTTCTAAACTCGCAATGACTAGTCAAGCCCTTCTTGTAAAAAAATCCATTAACTATTTGCAAATTGAACAAGCCACACACTTTTAAACAAGCTCATCCTTTTCCTCAATGGAGATCAACTATGGAATTCAAATTAAATACCTTACTTGAAAATCAGACCTTGGTTCAAATTAAATACCTTACTTGAAAATCAGACCTTGTCTTTGGTGCTAAGACCAAAGGATGAAAATATTAATGGCAATAAGTGGAATCAAAATGAGGCCTTCTAGTGAAATTGAGTACTATAAGGCACGTTTGGTTGCTAAGGGATATTCTCAGCAACTTAAAGTTGATTATTGTAAGACCCATAGCTTAGCTATTAAAGCAACAACCATTAGAACAGTTCTTTCCATACCCACAACCTCTAAATGGCCAATAAGGCAAATTATCATTTCCAATGCATTTTTACATGGTTTCCTTGATGCAGAAATATACATGGAACAACCAGTTGGTTATGTTGATAGTTCTTATCCTAGTTATGTGTGTAAACTTGCCAAATCTCTTTGCAGTCTCAAGCAAGCCCCATAGGCTTGGTTTCAATGGCTAACTAAATTCTTGGTCTTGGATTCTAAGCTTCCAAAGCATACTCTTCTCTTTTTATTTTGAGATCAGGCACTTTAAGATTTTATATCTTAATTTATATGGATGATATCTTACTGACTTGCGGTTGTCAAAGCCGGTAAAAAATAACATTTCCGATTATCAACAATATTAATACTGTAGATAATGGCAAAGGATCGTATCCACAAAGAATTGAAAACTTATCTATTTTTCTTAACAAGATCAAAAGACTAATCTGAATGAGAAACTGAAAGCAAGCAACTGAAAGCAGAATGAAAATAAAGTGCAGTAAAAGTAAAATGGGGGGTTTTGAGATTGATTTGATTAAGCACTACTGAAAGCAATTAAATAAGCGAATAATAAAATAAAAGGGAAATCAATAATGAGAAAGGTCTAGTTGAAGAGTTGGATCCACTTCAGTTGTTTGGATTGATCATTGAAACTTATGTTCTTTTAATTGATTCAATAGATTAGTTATGGAGATGGAAAACGCTTCTCACCACTATGTCTCTCCTTATGATTAAACCAATTAGGGAACGTCCTCTAATTAATTACTAATTAACAAATTGCCAAGGAATGTCCTTAGGCCTTAGGCATCAAAACAATTGTTAATTGCATGAAGAGATAGAGAGATCCAATCCTAGCTACTCAAACGCATGAGATGTTGCTAGATCATACAATTTCCTTAGTTTTTACACCAAGTGTTCTTATGTTTAAACAATCCAAGCAATTACAAACTTAAAATTATCCAAACTAATAATATATTACCTTGCAATCAAGAATCAAGTGGCCAATTTGATCGAAACAACAAAGCAATAATAGATTCAAGCATCAAATTGTATGAATATTGAACAAACCAAAGACAAATAGTTTATGTTCAGATCTCACAATCTATTAAACAACTTTAGTTTCAACCAATTTTCAACTAGAATAAAAGGTTTTAGCCACTCATGGCTGAACCAAAACCAAAAATAAAAGAAAAGAAGAAAGGTAGAAGAAGAAGGAGAGGTGGAGCGTCGACCTTGTGCAAGGTGAGGCGTGAAGATGTTTTGAAGATGGAAGAAGTGTCATTCGGCTGGTCAAGAGCTTCTTAAATAGGATTAGAGGCTGACCTTGCTGCCCTAGAGGTACTTGCTGTCCAAGTTGTGTTTGAAAAGGAAAGAATCACGTTGCAAATTATTCATAAGGAAAGAGGTGTGTGGCATGCACTGCAGAAGGAAGGTGGCTGCGCGGATGCTTTTCAGTGGGAAGGTGGGGTGCACGCGGATGCTCTGCAGAAGAAGAAAGATATCTGTCCAGTCTTTCCTTTTTAGGTGGAGCCTTCGTTTGAATTTTGAATGCTGAATGCAGAAGAGGCAAGTGCATCTTCTTGAAACCTTGATGCCTAAATAGGAAGATATGACTATTGCAGTGTGTGCACATCATTGAACAAGGAAAGAAAGATCTGCATTTTGAATTTCAAATAATCTTCTGATTGAGCTTTCCTTATTTGCTTTTGCTTCTGCACTTTCCTTATTTGAAAACTTTCCTTATTTGAAAACTTTCCTTATTTGAAAACTTTCCTTATTTGAAAACTTTCCTTTTCTGAAAACTTTCCTTATTTGAAAACTTTCATTTTCTGAAAACTTTCCATATTTGACACTTTTTGGCAGTTTTAAGAGCATTTTCTCCAGATTGTCTCTTTACACCTAATATCTGCAAAACATGATTAATACCACAAAATTAGACAGAAAAGATGTAAATAAACATCAAGAACATAATGATAAAATGGACTAAAATATGGTCTATCACTTACTTATTTTGATTCAAAAAAGCTTGAATGTTTTTTTAAATAAGTTGAAGATACAGTTTCTTATTCGTGATCTTAGGCCCTTATATTATTTCTTGGGAGTTGAGGTTAAATGTCTGCCAACTGGATTATTGTTTTCTCAATCCAAATATATTCTTGAACTTTTAAATGTAACTAATATGTTGGATTCTAATCCATGCATGCTCCATCCTTTGGCCTCACATTCACCCTTGTCCAAGCATTCAGGTGCACCTATTTCAAATGGTGTAAAATATTGGTAGGTTGTTGGTTCTTTACAATATATTGCACTCACATGACTGGATGTTGCTTTTTTTGTTAATAAAATTTAGCAATTTATGCATTCACCAACACAAGAAAATTGGAAAGCTGCTAAACTCATTTTACAATAATATTTGAAAGGCGCTTCATATATGGCGTTATTTATTTCAAACACTTCTCTATTCATTCTTCAGTGCTTCACTGATAGCGATTAGGCTGAGTGTCTAGATGATCACCGTTCCATATTGGCATATGTTTTTTTATCTTGGTGATAATCTCATCTCCTGGTCCTTTAACAAGCAACACACGGGTGTGCGATCTTTCACAAAAAGTGAGTATCGATCTTTGGCAAATACAGTGACTAAACTATTATGGCTTCGCTCTTTGTTATATGAGCTTGGTTTTTCTTTTTCCTGACTTGCCATGATATGGTGTGACAATGTTGGGGCCATTTACTTGAGTTCAAATCCAGTTTTCCATCCACGTACAAAGCATGTTGCCCTAGACTATTATTTCACTAGAGAGCAGGTTCAGTCCAAAGCTATTCAAGTTCGCTTTACATCCAGTGTAGATCAAATTGCCGATATCTTAACAAAATCATTAGGGTTTCGTCTCTTTGCTCAACATCATGACAAGCTTCGACTCCTTTCTCATTCGCCTTCAGCTTTCCATGGAGTGTTAGACTAAGATATTATCTCAAATCCATTTTGTTGTAACAAATTGATTTATGTTGATATTGATGGTACATAAAAAAAATATATTTGAAGATGAAAAAAATTTGATATGATATATTACTTATAAAGAAAAATATGGCTTATATAGCCAATAACATAACAAGTTCAATGAACCAGACAGTTCAATGAATCACAAAATCTAACTCTAGATGATAAACTATTTAAAACATAAACTGAATAAAACCAATTTTGGTTTAGTATTTCAACAATGTCTCTCCTAAACCAAACTTGCTCTTTACTCTAATGCTAGCAATAATTTTTGTGAATACAGTCCCACCAAGTGGTTTGGTGAATACATCCACTTTTTGTTCATTTATTATGTAATACTTAATGTGTACAGCACCTTCATTCACCAGCTCTCTCAAAAAATGGTACTTGATATAATATGCTTGGTCTTTCCATGGAGTACTGGATCTTTTGATATTGAGATGGCTGAACTATTATCACAAAACAGGGTAGTTGGACCACTTTTCAAACGCTTGAGATTCTCTAAAATACCGCATAACCAGAGTAAGTGACTTCCTGTAAAAGAAGCAGCAATGTATTCTGATTCAATGGTAGAGAGTGCAATAGTAGGTTGCTTCTTCAAACTCCATGCTATTGCTCTAGATCCCAAACTAAAAATGTAATCAGAGGTGCTTTTACTATCATCAACACTGCCTGCTAAATCACTGTCAGTATAACCCATAAGATCAATAGAAACATCTGCTTGATTAAAAACACCATAATCAAGTGTTCCTTTCACATATTTGAGAATTCTTTTGGCAGCCTCCCAATGATTTGAAAATGGTTTCTTCATGAACATGCTCATCAGACTTACACCATACATTATATCAGGCCTCGTCACTATCAAATACATCAAGTCTCCAACTAACCTTCAAAAAATAGTTGAGTCAAATAATTTCCTTTCACCCTTTTTGCTCAATTTCAATCCTGTAATGCAAGGAGTTGAAAAGGGATTTGCATTCTCCATTCCAATTTTTTTTTTTAAATTTCTCTTGCATAACTCTCTTGGATGATAAAAATTCCATTCTTGAATCTAATAACTTCAATCTCAAGAAAATGATGTAATTCACCGAAATCAGTCATTTCAAATTCATTCTTCATCAAAAGCTTGAAATCATTCAGCAACTTTAAATCATTACCAGTAAAAATCAGATCATCAATATAAAGACTTACAAAAATGAAGCCTCCTCCCGCATTGAATTTGGTGTAGGGTGTATGTTCCAATGGACATTTTTGAAATTAATTTTTCTCAATGTAAGAATTTATGCAATCGTACCAAGCTCTCGGAAACTATTTTAACCTGTACAAAGCTTTTCTCAATCTGTAGACTTTATCTTCTTCTCTTTTCTTGACAAAACCGGGTGGTTGATCAAGGTAGACTTCCTCCTTAAGTACACCATTCAAGAATGCAGATTTTACGTCCATTTGAAAAATCTTCCAATTATTTTGTGCTGCAAGAGAAATCATTAAACGAACAGTATCGAGTCTTGATGCAGGAGCAAACACTTCAGTGAAACCTTGCCCTTCTTTTTTGCTTGTATCTCTTAGCTACAAGCCTCGCTTTATGCTTGTTAATAGAACTGTCTGCATTTATTTTTGTCTTGTACACCCACTTAACACCAATGAATTTCTTCTATGATGGAAGCTGAGTAAGTACCCAAATTTATTATTTTTTTTCAATGGCATTGATCTCCTTTTTCATTGCTTTTCTCCATACCTCTTCCTTATTTGCTTCATCAAAAGAAATTGGATCTTCTCCTGCAAATAAAGCAAAAAATTAGAATATCATCATACTTAATAGGCTCTGTTGAGTCTAACAGCTCTTGCATGTTTCTCATTTTTCTTGGAGGAGTTGTTGATGGAGATCCTAGTTGACTTTCTTCTTCCAATATTTCATGATCATTTGAAGAAATGTCCATTTCTTTGACCTTCTCATCATTGAAGTTTTGAGCTTCATCAAAACAAACATCTCTACTTATCACAATTTTCTTTGTTTTGTGATTGTCCAACTTGTATGCTTTGCTTCTTTCACTGTATCAAACAAGGATACATTTTTTTGATTTGTCATCAAATTTGTTTCTCTTTTGCTGTGAAATAAGTGAATAAGCAACACTTCCAAACACCTTTAAATGTTGAATGTCAAGCTTTCTTCCATAGTATGCTTCATGTGGTGTACAATTATTCAGGTACTTTGTTGGAGAACGATTAATAAGATAGCCTGCACAAGAAACTGCCTCTGCCCAAAACTCATTTTTAAATTTTTTTCTTTTCAACAAACATCTCATACTTTTAACAATGCTTCTATTTTTTCTTTCACTTATACTATTTTGTTGTAGTGTAAAATGAGTTGTCAACTCATGCCTTATGCCTTGTTCTCTGAAATAATTCTCTACTTCATTTGCAATATATTCACCACCCTGATCCGTTCTCAAAGTTTTAATATGAAGCTCAGTATAATTCTCCACCTCAGCTTTAAAATCTCTGAAAGCCTGAAATGCTTATGATTTTCCTTTGAAGAAATAAATCCACAATTTTCTGGTGAAATCGTCGATGAAAGTAATAAAATACCAACTGCCACCAAGGGACTTAATAGGCATTTTCCCACAAATATTTGAATGAATTAATTCAAGTGGTCTATTTGTTCTTCAACATGATTTTTTTGGAAATGGACCCCTGTGTTGCTTTCCAAGTTGACATGGTTCACAAAACCTCTTCAACTTTGTCAATTTTGGGTAGCCCTTTAACCATCTTTTTTGTTGATAACAACTTCAAACTTTCATAATTCAAATGCCCAAACCTATCATGCCACAACTTGGCAATATTTTGATCAGCAGCAGCAAAACAAGATAACTTCATGGTCTCAAGATTGAGAGGAAATAAGTTATTTGATGCAACAACAATCTGTGTAATAACTTGATTTCCTTTTGATATAGTGCATGCATCACTATGCATATATAAATTGTAACCTTTCTTTATGAGGTGACCGACGCTGAGTAAATTACTCTTTAAACCAGGAACAAAATAAACTTTAGATATTTTTTCAATAACTCCTGATTTTGTTTTACAGCTGATTTTGTTTTAAAAGAGATCTCACCAACTGCTTCAATTTTATGAGTATTGGCATAACCAATCATTACTTCACCATGATCAACTCTAGATAAATTGCAGAATAAATTTTTATTACCTGTCATATGCTTACTAGGGCCACTATCAAGGTACCATACTTCATTAACGTTGCTGCCATGAGAAGCGATCAACAAAGTTTCTTCACAATTACTTTGATGAATTAATCCTGCTTCAATTTTCTTCTCATCTCTTTGCTTATGATAGCATTCTACAATTTTATGTCCAGGCTTGTGACAATAGTGACATTCAATATATCCACACTTCTTTTGTTCTCTTTGCTTGTGCCAGCACTCTACAACTTTATGTCTAGGCTTGTGACAATAGTTGTACTCAATATAACCTCATCCTCGACCCCTTTCTTTTTGTTGATGCTTGGAATTTGAGTTCTTATGGTTGTTATTTTGTTGGCTTTCACAACAGAACCAACTTTTGTAAAATAATCAGCAACACTTTCATTTTCTTTCATCTCTATTTTTTCAAATTCTAATCTCAGAATTTGAAGCCGAACATTTTTAACTTGCTCATCTCCTTCGTAAGCTTTCTGCAGAATCTCCCATCCTTGTTTAATGTTGTTGCTTTATGAATTTTCTCATACACCACCTTTTCAATTGCGAAATTAATTTGATTTAGAGCATCGGTATCCTTTTTTCGATTTTCAGACACAATCTTTTTTTCAACATTACTTAATGCTCCTTCATTTTCGGGTTCAATGAACCCTGTTTCAACTATACTCCATAAGTCGAATGCTTTCGACCAAATTTTGAATCTGCTGCTCCAATAATCAAAATCTTCTCCATTGAAAGCGTGTGGAAATGGAGTGGCAATATTTCTTGTTACCAAAACTCTAGAACTATTTAAAACATAAATTGAATAAAATCAATTTTTATTTCAACATATATTTTGATTCCTTTATCTTAGCATTATGATTGATCCGTTAGCTCATTTACAAGTGTATATAAGGAGTTCTTCTGTACCATCATAAAATATATATAAAACATTTTCATTTAGCCTCCACAACACTGTGATTTAATTAAAAGTTTTAAAAATTAATTAATGAATTTTTCATATATGTTCATAGAGCTATTATTTATGCATATGAATACAAGAATATGTTACAAATCGTGAAGCACCGGCTATGCATATATAATAAAAAACGATGAAAACTTATTTCATATGCACTTGAATATACATAGATATGCCCAGGGTTTAGCATTCGATCGGTTCGGTTCAAAATCGAATCGACCGAATAAATTGAAAATCGAAATTTCAGTATTTATGAAAATCAAATCGAATTGATTTTGGTCAGAAACCGAATCGAACTGAACCGGTCTGATTCGATTCGATTCAGTTCGGTTTGATTGATTTTAATTTTTAAGAATTTTATTTTTATTTTTTACACTTTATTTTTAGTATTTTAAAATTTAATTAAAATATTTTGATCTTAATATGATCTAATTTCTCTATATTATTATCACTAATCGGTTCGGTTCGGTTTTTTCAATTTTTTTCTGATCAAAATTGAACCGAAATGAAATAACTGAAATTTTTAAAATTAAAAACAGAATCGAACCGAAATGAATAAAAAAACGAACCAAAATTTCAAATTAATTCGATTTGATCGATTTTTTCAATTTGAACTGAATACTGCTCACTCTTAGATATGCCTGTATTACATCATTTTGATGTGATACACATAACTCTTATAATGTCGATTTACTTCATAGTTGGTGGGAATTGAGTCTTTGAGTTGGCATGTGCATTTAAGCATTAGTGAATGTAAAAGCTACACAAAGGGGTAGTTTATATTTCATGCATGTATGCTTTTTTAAATTTTTTTTTTTTTTTTTTGTTTTTTTGCAAAGCAAGTAGCATGTGGTATAATGAGTTAAGAGTTGATACTTTTTAAAGTGTTTGCGAACCAAATGTGTCAAAAGTAGTTGTGGAGTTTGAGGTGAAATTTCATAGAAGTGTTTTTCAATATGTATTAGGATATCAACTAAATAGGAAAAACTTTGTGAGTTTTTTATTTAAAAATTTTAGATATATACTTTCTAAACAAGATTAATAGTGATTAGTTAATTAACCTAATAAACAATCTTTTGCTGCAACATGTGGCATCTCTAGTTTAGTCCACTCTTTCTTAATTAAATATCTCAAGTTTGAACCCTAGATATGGAGTACCTTTAAAACTTAGAAGAGAATGTTTTTTACTCTCTTAATGAGTCTGCGTGACGTGAATCTAAATTAGTCGAATAGATAAATTTTTAGATATCTTATGATGTGTATATATATGGAAATATTACCTTGATAATTTATGTCAGTGTCATTTTTATATTCGGTTTCAACCAGAAAAAAGTCTATAAATTTATTATCCAAGCATTCTCTCAACTTTTGGAGCTATTTTTCAAATGTACAATACATACATGCATATGAAATCTATGCATTTCTTATGTGTTTTTTTTTTTTTTTTTTTTTTTTTTTATAAATACTAATTAGTTAGATTCAAAATATTGCGTCCACTCGTATATCACACTTTTACTGCTAGATTAAGATACTTTCTTTTTTTAAAAAAAAAAATTGAGAGGAATACAATTTTCCAGATAAATTACAGATCTTATATTATATGATTGTTTATATATCCGAGGAGTAATTTCGTATTCTAAAATAATTTGCAAATATTCATAAGTTGATTCTACTTTTCGAACTATTAAAGAACAATTTAAAATCTCACAAAAAAAAAGAACAATTTAAAATGTATCTTTTCTATGTATATTTCTGCTACGTATAACAAAAAAACCAGTATTCCAAGAAAAAGGGTTCCAATCGGCAAGGCAAGGCAATTCGGAATTTGTTTCTTGTAGCATCAAAGGAAGGAAAGATGTAGGAAAGCTGGCTGTTGTCGAAGCAGGAAGATGAGGAAAAAGAACGTCTCCATCTCGCACCTACAGCTAGACAATAACCTATAATTAAGAACTAAATTAGAAAGACAAAACAGTAGAAAACTTATCATTATGTGCATATGAAAGGAAAAAAATAAAATAAAATGATGGAGGGTAGTGGGAAGAATTGGGTTACCCTCGTTAAGCTGACATTTATGGTCCTTGAAATACAATAACGCAAAAACAGGTTGTAGAATTAAAAACACAGATGAGCCAAATGATAGATACATCATAGTTCACATTTATCACAGGCAGGGTAAGATGGAATCCATGGCGTCAATGGTGATGTTGACTAAACTGTGTAATACTAAATAATGAGAGAGAGAGAGAGAGAGAGAGAGAGAGAGAGAGAGTCAGACCATTAAAGGCATTTAATGTTGCATATGGTTCAGCCTCAGAAATTGTTGACAGAATGAGTAATTGAGAAAAGGGCAGGCACACCGTTCCACAACACAAATAAGGGCACCCCCCCCACCCCCCCCCATCAATTAAAGACCCATCACGTTTACCCTCTAGGGGACGCTTTCTCTCATTCACCTTTTCAATCCCAACTTGTTTTCTTTCTCTACAGTGTCTGTTCCATTCCTTCATGGTAGTCGAGAAACAACAGCTTCCTTGTTAAAGAAACCACTAAAATTTTCCCAATAAACCAAAATCTATCAGCACTTTATTTTTCTTGTTTATTTTGTTCTCATTATCTCCAATTTGAAAACAAGATAAAATATTTCAGTGATGAAATTAATCTATCAAACTTTCTCCTCACATTGCCATATCAAACGATGGGTTGGCAATGCTACTAATAAAATCTGTGAGATGTTCTTTAAATTCACCTTTCTTTAAGCAAAACGGCAAACTTCACAGTAAGGTAATCTTGGCATCCATATACCATATCCTCGAATATAAGCAAATGTACACGAGAAAAAAGTATGTAAGGAAACAGAAGAAAGCCACTATTTTGCTAATACAAAAGCTTTATAATTATTATCCGATATAGATATCATTCCAATAACTCCAAGAGCTGATGATTTGAATGTTGAGCAAATGATCCATAGAGCACAGATCCAAGCTTTAACATAAAAGCATCAAGATGATAAAAGAGGGAAAAAGCAGCAAGCAAACAAAGAAGAAAAGAAAAATAAAAAAAGGGAAGGAGATTACGCAGCTCCAACAATCCACCTACTAACACACAGCAAAAACAATAGGAAAATATAAAGAGAAGAGTATAAAACAAGAACACAACAAAATTTTGGTGCGTAAATAGAGCATCCTCACCAATCCAATACACAAATATTCAGCTGAAAAATCAAATTAATAATAGAATAATTTTAAAAACCCTCCAATGCTAAAAATCTCTTCATAAAATGATTTGAGAATACTCGCTTTTGGCTGGGTTCTAGTCTAATTAGGAAACCCTAGAGGTAATAGTAGCAGGAAGAGGAGTCACGGGAAGAGAAAAAGCCAGTTACAGCAGAAACGGGCAGAGAAGATTCTTGAAGCCATGATGAATAAAACCAGTCCAATGATGAAGACGAAAGAGAGTTAGATAAACTGACAAAAACACAAAACCCTGATCCATGAAATTTAGAGTTAAAAAATAAAAGTGTAATGATGATCCTTTCCCTCTTTCAGTCAGAAAAAGAGGGGAAAAAATATTAAAGCAGTCAAAATGTTTCATCATTACACCAATCTGCTCTATCCCAACGACCTTAATATTTTTCAAATGACCAAAAGACCCATGTGTTAAATAACCTTCCAATTTCCACAATCATCTTTATATAACATCAGATCAAAACAATAAGTCACCTTTCAGGGTCATCAACAACAAAAATGGGTATACCTGAAAGAGATCAGCTTGAGAGGAAGCAACAATTGGGGGGAATGAAGCCTGGTCCGACGTCACTAACTCATGATCATCAATCATATCTCAATACAAATTCAGAGATAAAAATTACAGATCTAGTTAGTGGCCTCGAGCCAGACAACATTCCCCTCAAAAGATATATAGCTTCTCAAGAACCCAGTTGACACAAGGACAGGTATATATGGAAGAGATGAAGAAGGAAGGAGGAGAAGAAGAGAGAGAGAGAGATTTAGTGTGAACTAAGGCAAAGGAAAAGAAAGTGAACAAAAGGCTAGGAGGAGGAGAGATGGAAGGTGAAAAAGGACAAAGAACTGATCAGGAATTGGGTTCCAGAAAAAAAATATATCAACGAACCCCATATCTCTCAATTGTCATGTCTCTTCCTTCTCAACCATGCAATATATATAGAATTCAGACCCCATCCCTTATTTTCCTGATTCCTCACTTCCCCTTTACGATTAATAATTATCATACTGACCTAATCCCACCATCATCCCATTTAAGTGGTCAATTATAGTTTAGCAAAATATCATATTATTTTGTTGATTAAAAGACCTTGTAATATATTTTTTTTGAATCACTTATCTAAATTACCATATAAATAATTTTTATTTTATTGTTCATTACAATTATTGTTAATAAGTTTTCTGTTTATCATGGGTCAATTATTTTTTTTAAAATGTATAATTTATTCGATTGCTTTTTATTAAAAAAAAAAAAATCATTTTACTCCTCTATCATAGTGATCTAAGAGACTAGAGCTTGATATTCACTCACTCTAACAGCGTGATCCTAAGAGGGATTATAATATGTTATTTCTAAGTAAGATGAATATTAAATTAATAGAATAAGAGAATTTATGGTAAAAAAATAAAGGAATAAATAATAGATTCAGCATTTTGTTTTTACAAAAGTAAGAATATTACGGCGTTGATGGTACAGCCAAACCAAAAACGGGTCGGGATTAGTTGAGCTAATTCACCGGCCTATGTGGGATTTTTTTTTTCTTTTTTTGGTCATTCATTTCCAGGAGAGGTCGGCATAGAAATACCAAATTTTGTTATGGTGTGAATTTTGTTGAAGTATAGAAAGTAAATTACGATTGACCTTTGAGTTTACTTCTATCTGTTTTATATTATTACATCAAAAAATCAATGAATTAACTGTTATTTAAAATAATAAAAAATTGTTTATTTGAAATTTCAAAATTGCTTTTCACTATAAAAACAATTTGATCTGCTACCTGTCTCGTTATCCTCTTGATTTCTCCCCCTTAGCTGACCTTAGGGTGGCAATTTGGGACAACTCATAATGCAATACTAAAAACGAAAAGAAAAGAAAATTAGAGTTTGTATTCGTATCAAAATTTTATCAATCTATTTATAATACGCTAATAATTATATATGTCTCAGGTTGTTTAATTAATCCGATTTAACATATTTATAATACGTTTTATTATTATTTTATGTGCAAATTCATGACTCATTAATTTAATTTAATGTATCAACCAATAATCACATTATTAAAAAAATGTATTATTAAATATAAATTGAATTACATATTATATTATATCATTAAAAGAAAGTAAAAATATAACTGACTTTTTGTCGATATACAGTCGGTAATTTCATTATCGGTATTTCAAATGGTCAGTAATTGATCGATAATTTGGTTGGTAAATTTCGTTACTGTTTCTTTTTTTATTTTCTTGTAGTGTATATATTTATTGTTTATAGGTAATTTCATCGCTTTTTTTTTTTTTTTTACTTTCTTGTAGCATATATATTTATTGTTTATAGTTGATTTTCATTTTATTTATTAAAAATTATTTAATTTACATATTTATATAAAATTTAAACATTATTGATATTGCCGAAAATGCACTTTATATGATCTGACAACTTGTAAAGAAGAAAAGTGAAGTGGCTATTGCCTAGAGGTGGCTATTGCCTAGAGGCAACCACTACGATGCTTTAGTCAAAAAAATACTCAAGTGGGTGGGTGAATTAAAAATAATAAGTAGTGATAAATGAGTAGTAAAATGTGTACCTTAAACCTATATCCTAAATAGCTTTTATACTATAAAATTATCAAGTTACTTAGCAGTTTTCCTTGAGAATCTGAAGTGTACTGACTAGTAGATAAAGAATATCGTAATGGTAGGGATTCTGATGATTCCTTTATAACAATCTTCAACAGTAAGAAAAAGGTTTCCAGCTTCCAATGTAAGGGCGGGTCTTTTCGGAATTAGATGTCTTGATAAACATCCCAAGAAATTGGGTCTCCACATCTCGAGTCTCCATATCTCGAGTCCTAGAGTCTTGACGTCCGAGTTTTCTAGTCACGACCATATCATCACTTGGACCAATGGGAGACCGCTAACATGTACCATACTTTGGGCGAGTATTGAGCCATATCAGAATTTCCCTTGATGGTTTTTTATTCTTCATATTTCAATTTTTACGGTTAGTGCCCACTACCTAGACACGTAGTTCAATCACAGTGGAATCCTGTCTCGCATCTTTTCTTTTGTCCAAGACGCTTCGTTTCTCATGTGTCATTAAAGCCTATCGTTAAATCTGTCCTATAAAATTCCCATTCTTCCCACTATTACTACTTTTGCTCTCACACTCCTTTTGCTTCTAGAATTCTCCATCGTCTCCTAAGAGTTGTTTCCAGCAGCTTTCCCTTCATAAAAGGTAATCCCTCCCATCTTCTCTCTTTTCATCATAGAATGAATTAATCCTCTTCTTCTTCTTTTTGGGGATAGCTCCTCCTCAAGATCCTCCTTTGGTGGCCCCATCCGTGCTCCAGTCCCCATTGTTCTGCTGAGAGTCGTGCATGATAATGAGCCTTTAGTGGTGAGTGATATAAGGTCTGCTTTGACAGAGAAAGACATAGACTGCTTTTACAACGCTTATCAGATCCCTTAGGATACCTTCCAACTCTACACTTTCAGCTCTAATGTTTGCGTTGATGACCATGTTCTTGCAAAAGACACGATCATCATATACGAAGAGCATATGAAGGAAGGTTTTGACTTGTTTTATACCGATATCTTAAATTTCTATAAATTTTCTATCGCCCAACTTCATTTCAACAATTGGCACATTCTTGTGGCCTTTTGATTTTTCTACTTTAATAACAACATAGAGCCAAGCGTCACCCTCTTCTCACAACTGTGCCCACTGCATACCCGAGCCAATAAGGAATATTATTTCTCAGTAGCAAGAAGTGCCACACTCTCTTCATATGACTCCCTTCAACTCTTAAATGGTGGAAGAATAAGTTTTTCATTGTCTGCAACCATGTTCCTGAAGGTTTTTGTAACGACCCGAAAACCAGACCGCTACAGGCGCTAGGATCCAGATCGACTTAAGGTCGCCGAGACCCGTAGCAAGCCTAGCATACAACTGTCATACCTGATAAATCCCACACATGATCATACATTTTCATAAAAATTTAAACTTTTTCATACACCAAGCTTGACCTGTGCATGCACCATAACATTAAACATACAAACCCCATACTAGAGCCCTCATCAAATGCTCTAGCTGGGTCAACATTACATACATCAAGCTTGGTTTACATCACATTAATAAAACATTAACATAAGATCATGTACAAAAAGGGGATTGACATAATATTAGGGCCAAGCACAATACTAAACCTCATAACATTTTTTTTACACAATACTTTACATTACATTATCTTTCATGTCCACAACTAACTATTACATACACTATGCCTTTACTCTTCCTGACCTCCTGGTCTATCCCGAACCTGCAAGCCTGGGGGTTAAGGGAAAGGGGTGAGCTACTAGAGCCTAGTGAGCAGAACAGTAAAATAATATATTAAAACATATGCTTTCATGGAATGCATCACATCACAAACAATTCACATCAAGGACAGACTTGTCACCATTAGCCCTCTACACATTCCAATGGTGCCAGGGGGCGTAGAATGGGCCCCACTAGTCTTTCTCTTAAACATAACATAACATAGCATATCCAATATGCCAGGGGGCGTAGAATGGGCCCCACTGGTCTTTCTCTTACATAGTGCTAGGGGCGTAGAATAGGCCTCACTGGACTTCGTACCGTATCATCGTCATCATATCATATCGAGGGCTTATGGGTCATCCAACATCCATCCACACCAACATCATAATATGCAATGCAACATATTCATGAATTCTAATGCAAAACAACCTAATACATATCATGGCATTCGTGATGCATGAGTCATGCTAAAAAGGATTCATTGCTTTGAAAATAAAAGAAGTTATGTTCTACTCACCTCTGGCTGACGCTTTACTGGCTCTGTAGCAGCTAGCTCACTGCAGACCTCTTCAGTCTCTCAGGTCCGATCCTACACAGGTGGACTCAAATGAGGGACCAAACATACTCTAACATAACTCTAAACATCTCCCCAAAAATCCCCTAAAACATCACAAAACATCCATAGAAAACATGCAAAGGAAGGCTGGACATGGCACTTTCGGCGGCAGGTTCGGCGATAGGTTTAGCGGCCGAAAGTCCCTCCAGAGCCGAAACTCAGGCACCTTCGGCGGCACCTTCGGCGGCCGAAAGTCCCTTCCAGAGCCGAAAGTCCCTTCCAGAGCCGAAAGTCTAATTTTCGGGGGCGAGTTTAGGTGGTCAAAACATGCCACCACAGGCAGGTTCGGCGGCGAACATGGCTTCGGCTGCCGAACCTGAGTTCTTCCAGAATGGGAGAACTCAAGCCTCTCATGCACATTTGCCTCCCAAACTCTCCAAACTCATGCAAAAACATGCATAAACATACAAAAACACATTCTCAAGCTTTTAGGGGCTTAAAACTCGCCTAAACCCCAACAAATATCACATTAAACATGCATTTACCATAAAGGGTACATAAACCCTAACACTTTAAATCTACTCTAAACATGCATCAAATACCCTTAAAACCCCTCAAAACTTACTTAAAACATAAGAGAGGGTGAGGATATACTCTTACCTCTTGAAGATCGAGAGGAGAGGCGATCCAAACTTGGAGATGTAGAGAAACAAGCTCCTGAGGTCTCCAAGCTTCTAAAACCTTGATCTTAGCTTTAAAATCTTCAAAACATGGTAAAAACTCATAAAAACTCTGAGAGATTTGAAGGAAAACATAAAATCAACCATGGAGGGTCAAGAACTCACCTTTGTCCGAAAATGGAGAGAAAAACTCGCCCATTTTCGGACATGGGGCCTTTTATAAGTGGCTGGCCAGACCACCTTTAGAGGCCAAAGGTGCTTCCAAAACTCCACCACGTTCGGCGGCCGAACTTGACATTCGCGGCAGCAAAAGGGAGCCACTTTCGGCGGCCGAACATGAGGTTCAGCGGCCAAACCTGGCATTTCCCTTCAAAACTTTCTTTTCTTTCAAAACTCAATTTTCTTTCTTAATCAAACCATAAAACATGTAAAAACATTTTTGGAAAGCCTTTATTTTACCCTCTAGAAGATTTCGACATCCGAGAAATTCCGGATTCCAATGGAGATTCCGCCGGAGGTAGGAATTCCGGTGCAGGGGTCTAGCCGGGTATTTCATTCTTCCCCCCTTTAAGAACATTCGTCCCCGAATGTTCACCAAACAAGCATAGCATCAAGAGAAACACATAAAACCTATAACACTCACTTAGAAGAGATAAAGATATCACTGGAGTATGAACTCCTGGGTCTCCCAAACACTCTCTTCCATTCTGTGGTGATTCCAAAGGACTTTCTCCATCGGGATTTCCCTGTTCCTCAGCTTTCTGATCTGAGTGTCTATGATCCGTACTGGCTGTTCACATAGGTGAGACCTCTTAGGATCTCTGCATCTGGTTCATCAAGAACCTTGCCTGGATCTGACACAAACTTCTATAACATGGAAACATGGAAAACCGGATGGATTCTCTCTGTGGAAACTGGTAAGTCTAACTTGTACGATACATTCCCAACCTTTTTTGCGAGACCTCAAAGGGTCCGATGTATCGTGGAGCTAGCTTACCTTTCTTCCCAAAGCGAATCACCCCTTTCATAGGAGACACCTTGAGCAACACCATATCTCTCTCCTGGAACACTACAAGCTTCCTACGAACATCTGCTTAACACTCTTTCCGGTTCATAGCCGTCCTGATTCTTTCTCTGACCACCGGTCTTCTCTCTGCTGTAATATGGGATAACTGCCAAGTGATTTCCGGCCGAGAACATCTGCCAAAATATTTGCCTCACCCGGATGATACTGAAACTTGTAACCATAATCACTAAGCAGTTCTACCCATTTTCTCTGCCTCAGATTCAACTCTTCCTGACTCAAGATGTACTGTGGACTTTTATGATCTGAAAAGATCTCACATCTACCTCATACAGGTAATGCCTTCACATCTTGAGCGCAAAGATCACAGCTGCCATTTCTGGATCATGTGTAGGGTAATTCAGCTCATGCTCCCTCAACTACCTAGAAACATAAGCAATTACCCTTTCATACTGCATCAACACATAATCTAGTCCCACCCAGGACGCATCACATAACACTGTGAAGTCTTCATTACTGGTGGGTAGAGTTAACACCGGTGCTGACGTCGACCTTCTCTTTGGCTTCACAAAGCTTTCTTCACACTATCCTGACCAAACCAACCTCTGATTCCTTTTGGTCAATCCGGTCATAGGAGCCGCAACTCTGGGAAAGTTCTGGATGAACTTCCAGTAGTTAACCTGCCAAACCCAAAAAGCTCTTAATCCACATTACCGTAGTGGGTCTGGGCTAGTTAGCTACAGCTTCAACTTTCTTGGGATCTACCTCAAAACCCTTTTTCTGACATATCATGACCCAAGAAAGATATGCTCCTTAACTGAAACTCACATTTGGAGAACTGGGCATCCAAGCCATGTTCTCTCAGGGTTTGCAACACTGTCCTCAGATAATGGGCACGCTCCTTTGCGTTCTGGAATACACCAAGATATCGTCAATGAAGACAATAACAAAGTGATCCAGAAACTAACTAAAAACTCTGCTTATGAGGTCCGTGAATGCTGCAGGAGCATTGGCTAGCCCGAACAGCATCACTAGGAACTCATAGTGCCCATATCTGGTCCTGAACGCCGTCTTGGCACATCTTCTTCCTTGATTCTTAACTGGTGATACCCGGATTTCAGATCTATCTTGGAGAAACAACCGGCTCCTGCTAGCTGGTCTAAAATAGATCGTCGATCCTAGGTAACAGATACTTGCTCTTAGTAGTGACTTTATTCAACGACTTGCAGTCGATACAAAGTCTTAAGGATCCATCCTTCATTCTCATAAACAACTCTAAAGCACCCCAAGGTGAGGTACTAGATCAGATGAAACCCTTGTCTACTAACTCTTGCAACTACTCTTCAACTTCTTTAACTCTGCAGGTGCCATCCTGTAGGGAGGGGTAGAGATGGGTCTGGTTCCCATCATCACTTTAATTTCAAACTCTATCTCCTTAGTAGGTGGTAAACCGGGCTACTCGTCTGGGAAAACATCTAAGAACTCTTTGACTGCGGGTACTGAAGCTGGTTCCCCTGACCTGACCGCTATGCTCTCTAACATGAGCAAGAAACCCCTAACAACCTCTCCTGAATAACCTAAGATCCAGTAGGGCTGATATCAAACCTCTAGGTATCTCTACTCTGTCCCCTCCAAAGACTACCTCTGATCCATCCTGAACTCTGAACCTGACTACCTTGTCTCTGCTATCCAAGGTAGCACCATGAGTAGAAAGCCAATCCATCCCTAGAATGACGTCAGAAATCAGTCAAATCTAGAACCATTAGGTCGGCTGAAAGGCATCTATCCTCAACATATTCTGAACTATACCGGTAGACTGACTCCGCCACCGATGGATCACACTTGGGTCCACTGACCCAAAGGGGACACTCTAACCCAGAAGCTATCAAACCCACTCTATCTACGGCTCTCGAAGCAACAAGGAAAGAGAAACACATCAGGGTTCATTAAAGCATACACATCAAAACATAAGAGAGTGAGATTACCTGTCATCACCACGTCCGATGTGTCAGCCTCCTGCTGGGTCATGGAGAAAATCCGAGCTGGAGCTGATGGACCTTCTCCGCAGGAACCTACTGAAGAAGGAGCTATCCCTCTCCCTCTACCTCTGCCCTGTGCCATGGCTGAAGATACTGGCTGTGCCACACTACCTGAAGCTGTCTGCTGTGACTGTGTCAACAAGGTCGCAGTGGGACACTCACGTGCTATGTGTCCCTCCTGCCCACACCTGAAACATGCTGTTGACCCCAACCGACAGACTCCCTTGTGCGGCCTATCGCACCTCGCACATCCGGAGCCATCTGAACCAGAGCTCGAACCATGACCTAATCCTAGACCAGACCTTAACCGATTCCAAAACTTGTTCTTCTTTGATCTTTTGAGGCCTCTGTCTCCTTTTTTACTCTTCGTGGCAGCCTCGCTCAGAGAGGAGAGACTAACATTCTCTGTCCCCGGGATTTTGGAACCCGAAGATTGTGCCACCTGTTGCTTAACTGACCCCTCAATGATGGCACTAGCCTCCATCTTCTGTGCTGCATCCACAATGGCGTGGAAGCTCTCTCTCTCTGCTGTAAGGATCAGGGAGGAATACCTAGAGTGAAGTCTCATGGTATACCTCCTAGCTTTCTTTTGATCTGAATCATATGCTTGCCCCACATACTGAAGCAACTCAAGGAACTTGTCTGTATACTCATCTACACTCATATCCTCCGTCTGCTTTAGCTGCTCAAACTCAAAAATTTTCAGCTCTCTATAACTGTCTGGAAATGCCCATCCAGCAAACTCATTTGCAAACTCTTCCCAGGATAGGCTTTCCAACCTTGGGTCCACATAATTTTTAAACCATTCTCTTGCTTTCTTGCATTTCAATGTGAACCCTGCCATCTGAATGGCTCTACTGTCGTCTGCCCCCAACTCATCTGTTATCATTTTCACCGTCTTGAGGTACTCAAATGGGTCATCTCCTGTTTTAAACTTTGGAGCATCCAACTTCAGATAGTCGGTCATCTTTACTTTGCTCCCAACTGATGAGCTAGGTTTGGATGTTTGGACATCCGGGACCATGGGTTCTACTGGTGGAGGAGGAGGTGCAACATTCCCTGTGTAACGACCCGGAAACTGGACCGCTACTGGCGCTAGGATCCAGATCGGCATAAGGCTGCCGGGACCCGTAGCAAGCCTAACATACATCCTGTATACCTGTTAAATCCATACATGATCAAACATAAACATAAAACTTTAAACTTATTCTTTCATTTACCAAGCTCAACCTGTGCATGCACAACTCATAAACACAAAACCCCACACTGGAGCCCTCATCAAATGCTCCAATGGGGCAACATCTCATACATTAAGCTTGGTTTACATAAACATCATTAAAACTTTTCATTAAAAAGATCATGTGAAAAAGGGATTAACTTTACATACTAGGGTCAAGCACAACTCTAAACCTCAATATACATCATTACATTACATTACTGAACTATACATCACATTACATCATTTTCATGTCCACATCTAGCTATTACATAAAACTTGACTTTACTCTTGCTGACATTTTGATCTAGCCCGTACCTGCAAACCTGGGGGATTAAAGGAATGGGGTGAGCTACTAGAGCCCAGTGAGCAGAATAATAAAAACATTTAAAACATATGCTATCATGGAATGCATCACATCACAGACAAATCACATCAAGGATGAACTTGTCACCAATAGCCCTCTACATAGCATTCCAATGTGCCAGGGGCGTAGAATGGGCCTCACTGGTCTTTCTCTTACATTAACACACATAACATTCCTAAATGCCAGGGGCGTAGAATGGGCCTCACTGGTCTTTCTCTTACATTAACATACATAACATTCCTAAATGCCAGGGGCGTAGAATGGGCCTCACTAGTCTTTCTCTTACATAGTGCCAAGGGCGTAGAATGGGCCTCACTGGTCTTCTCATACCGTATCATCACCATATCATATCATATCATAGGGAGGGCTAAAGGATCATCCAACATTCATCCACATCATCATCATATTATGCAATGCAACATATTCGTGAATTCTAATGCAAACATCCTAATATATCCCATGGTATTCGTGATGCATGAACATGCTTAAATTTATTTATTTGCTTTGGAAATAAAAGTCCATTCTACTCACCTCAGGCTAGCTCTAAAAAGACACTGAAGCAGTTATCTCACTGCTGGGGTCCTCAGTTCCTCGGGTCCAAGCCTACACAGGTGGACTCAAATGAGGGACCAACATACATAAACCTGACTCCAAACAACTCCCCATAAACCCCCTAAAACACCTTAAAATAATCATAGAAAACATGCAAAGGAAGGCTGAATAGGGCACTTTCAGCGGCAGGTTCGGCGGCCGAAAGTCCCTCCAGAGCTGAAACTCAGCCACTTTCGGCGGCCGAAAGTCCCTTCCAGAGACGAAACTCATGCATGTTCGGCGGCACCTTCGGCGGCCGAATCTCCCCTCCAGAGCCGAAAGTCCACTTTCAGGGGCAGGATTCGGCAGCCAAAGGCTGGCCTCCACAGGCAGGTTCGGTGGCCGAAAGGGCCTTCGGCTGCCGAACCTGAGTTCTTCCAAAGGGCAGAACTCAGCCTCCACATGCACATTTTGCCTCCCAAACCATTCAAATATGCATTTACCTATTCTACAACAAGCATATAAGCATTTAGGGGTCTCAAACTATCCTAAACCGCAACACAAACACAAAAGGCAACTCAAACAACATACATTACTCATAAACTCAACATTAACCCTAACATGTAGTCAACTAACTTACACATGCATTTTCTTCCCCATAAACTTCATAAAACTTGTTTAAAACATACCAGAAAGGAAGGATCTAGGCTTACCTCTTGAAGATCGAGAGGAAAGACGATCCTCACTTGGAGATGGGAGAAATCTAGTTCCTTGGACCTTCAAGCTCCAAAACTTGCTCTAAGCTTCAAAAATCTTCAAAACCAAGTTAAAACTTGTTAAAATTCAAAAGATTTGAGGAAGAACATCAAAACCAACCATGGGAGAGCATGGACTCACCGTTGACCGAAAATAGGGGAGAAAGATCGCCCATTTTCAACCATGGGTCCTTTTATAGGTGGCTAGCTAGGCCACCTTCAGAAGCCGAAGCTGAAGCCAAAACTCATGCATGTTCGGCGGCCGAACATGAGGTTCGGCGGCCGAACATGAGCCACATTCGGAAGCCTATCGTGCCCCCCTAAACTATCCCACGTTCGGCGGCCGAACTTGAGGTTCGGCGGTCGAACCTGGAAATGTCTCCATGGTCTTTTTCATTTAAAAACCCAATTTCTTTCTTACTTAAAACCATAAAATACATTAAAACATTTTATGAAAACATGATTTTACCCTTCTAGAGGTTTTCGACAATCGAGATTCCACCGGACGGTAGGAATTCTGATATCGGAGTCTAGCCGGGTATTACATTCTCCCCCCCTTAAGAACATTCGTCCCCGAATGTTCCTCAAACTAGCACATGCATAGCATCAAACATAAACATACATACAAAACACATAACACTAACCTTATAAGAGATGAGGATATTGCTGGAGCATGGACTCCCGTGTCTCCCAAGTACACTTTTCGATGTTGTGGTGATTCCAAAGGACTTTCACCATCAGGATTTCCTTGTTTCTTAGCTTTCTGATATGAGTGTCTAAGATCCGCACCGGCTGCTCAACATAGGTGAGATCTTTGAGGATCTCCACATCAGGCTCACTAAGAACCTTGCCCGGATTTGACACAAATTTCCTCAACATGGAAACATGGAAAACCGGATGTATTCTTTCCATAGAAGTAGGCAAGTCCAACTTGTACGATACATTCCCAATCTTTTGCAAGATTTCAAAGGGTCCGATGTACCGTGGAGCTAGCTTACCTTTCTTCCCGAACCGAATCACCCCTTTCATCGGAGACACTTTGAGCAATACCAAATCCCCCTCTTGAAACTCTACTTGCCTTCTGCAGATATCTGCATAACTCTTTTGCCTGCTCACAACAGTTCTGATCCTTTCTCTGATTATGGGCACTACCCTGCTGGTGATCTCTACTAGCTCAGGCCCTGCCAAGGCCCTTTCTCTAACTTCCTCCCAGCAGACAGGTGACTTGCACTTCCTTCCATACAAAGCTTCATATGGAGCCATCCCTATGCTAGCATGATAACTGTTATTGTAGGAAAACTCCACCAAAGGTAGATGCTGCCTCCAAGAACCGCCAAAATCTAGCACACACATTCTGAGCATATCTTCTATGGTCTAGATGGTCCTCTCTGATTGTCCGTCCGTCTGAGGATGGAAAGCAGTGCTAAAATCCAATCTGGTACCCATTGCACTCTGAAGACTCCGCCAAAACCTGGAGGTGAACTGGAGTCCTCTATCAGACACTATTGAAACAGGAGCCCCATGCAACCTGACCACTTCATCAACAAACACCTGCGCCAATTTGTCCACAGAATAGCCATTCCTGACAGGGATGAAGTGAGCAGATTTGGTCATTCTGTCCACAATCACCCATATGGAGTCCAATCTATTGGACGTTGCCGATAACCCCACCATGAAGTCCATAGCGATATTCTCCCATTTCCACTCTGGAATCGGTAGTGGGTTAAGCATTCCAGCCGGCTTCTGATGTTCCAGCTTCACCCCCTGACATACTTCGCAAGCTGACACGAACTGTGCCACTTCTCTTTTCATAGCTGGCCACCAATAAACCCTTTTTAAATCTTAATACATCTTGGTGGCTCCAGGGTGAACACTGTATCTGGCATTATGAGCTTCCCTCATAATGTCTCCCTTCAGACCCACGTCATCTGATACACACAATCTATTCCCATACCGGAGGATCCCCTTGCTATCAAATCTGAACTCTTCATTCTTGCCTGACTGAATAGTCCTGGCAATCTTCACTAACTCTGGGTCCTCGTGCTGTTTCTGAGCCACCTGCTCCAGAAACACAGGTGCCACTCTCATCTGGGCTATCAAAGCACCTGTACCAGACAACTCCAACTGCAAACCTTCATTAATGGGCTTGTGAAACTCTTTCACCACCGGCCTCCTCTCTACTGTGATATGGGATAGACTGCCAAGTGATTTCCGGCTTAAGGCGTCTGCCACAACATTCGCCTTACCCGGATGGTACTGAATCTTACAATCATAGTCACTAAGCAGTTCTACCCATCTTCTTTGTCTCAGATTCAACTCCCTCTGACTCAAGATGTATTGCAAGCTTTTATGATCTGTGAAGATCTCACATTTAACCCCATAAAGGTAATGCCTCCACATCTTGAGTGCAAAGATTACTGCTGCCATCTCTAGGTCATGTGTAGGGTAATTCAACTCGTGCTTCTTCAACTGCCTAGAAGCAAAAGCAATCACCCTTTCATTCTGCATCAGCACACAACCCAGTCCCACTCGGGACGCATCACAATACACTGTGAAGTCTTCATTACTGGTAGGCAGAGCTAACACCGGTGCCGACGTCAACCTTTTCTTCAGCTATTCAAAACTCTCTTCACACTGGTCAGTCCACACAAACCTCTGGTTCTTCTTAGTCAGTCTGGTCATAGGAGCTGCAATATTAGAGAAGTCCTGAACGAACCTCCTGTAGTAACCTGCCAAACCCAAAAAGCTCTTGATCTCTGTCACTGTAGTGGGTCTAGGCCAGTTAGCCACAGCTTCTACCTTATTGGGGTCCACTTTTATTCCATTTTCTGATACGACATGCCCCAAGAAAGAAATGCTCCTCAACCAGAACTCACACTTGGAGAACTTGGCATACAAGCCATGTTCCCTCAAGGTCTGCAAGACTAACCTCAAATGATGGGCATGCTCCTCTGCATTCCTGGAATACACTAAGATATCATCTATGAAGATAATAACGAAGTGATCCAGATACTGACTGAAAACTCGTTTCATGAGATCCATGAATGCTGCAGGGGCATTGGTTAACCCAAATGGCATCACAAGGAACTCATAGTGCCCATATCTGGTCCTGAATGCCGTCTTCGGCATATCTTCTTCTCTTATCCTCAGCTGATGGTACCTGGATCTCAAATCTATCTTAGAGAAACAACCTGCTCTTGCTAACTGGTCGAATAGATCGTCAATCCTAGGCAACGGGTACTTGTTCTTGGTAGTGACTTTTTTCAACTGCCTGTAGTCGATACAAAGTCTAAGGGATCCATCCTTCTTTCTCACAAACAGCACTGGAGCACCCCAAGGTGAGGTACTCGGTCGGATGAAGCCCTTATCTACCAGTTCTTGCAACTGCTCCTTAAGCTCCTTCAACTCTGCTGGTGCCATCCTGTAGGGAGGGATAGAGATCGGTCTGGTTCCAAGCATCAATTCAATTTCGAACTCTATCTCCCTAGCAGGTAGTAAACCTAGCAGCTCATCTAGGAAGACATCTAAAAACTCACTGACCACGGGCACTGAGGCGGGCTCTCTGACATGACTATCCAGCTCTCTCACATGAGCTAGAAAACCCTGACAACCCCTCCTGAGCAACCTACGAGCCTGTAGGGCTGATATCAAACCTCTAGGTGTACCCCTCCGGTCTCCTCTGAAGACAACCTTTGACCCATCCTGACCTCTGAACCTGACTACCTTGTCTCTGCAGTCCAAGGTAGCACCATGGGTAGATAGCCAATCCATCCCTAGAATGACGTCAAAATCTGTCAATTCTAGAACCACAAGGTCGGCTGAAAGGCATCTCCCCTCAACAAAAACTGGACTACACTGGCAGACTGACTCTGCCACTGACGGGTCACACTTGGGTCCACTGACCCATAGGGGACACTCTAACCCAGAGACCATCAAACCCAACCTCTCGACGGCTCTCGGAGCAATAAAAGAATGAGATACACCAGGGTGCATTAAGGCATAAACATCTGAACAACCAATGATGAGATTACCTGACACCACGGTGTTTGATGTATTTGCCTCCTGCTGTGTCATGGTGAAGATCCGTGCTGGAGCTGATGGACCTTCACCCCTGAAACCCGCTGAAGAAGAGGTTGCCCCTCTCCCTCTGCCTCTGCCACTAGCCTGTGTCGCGGCTGGAGCTACTGGCTGAGCCACACTACCAGAAGCTGTCTGCTGGGACTGTGCCACAAAAGCTGCTCTAGGACACTCCCGTGCCATGTGTCCCCCTCCTGCCCACATCTGAAGCAGGCTGTCGTCCCAAACCGGCATATTCCCTTATGCGGATTCCCACATTTCATACATACTGCACTGTCTACACCTGAGCTCGAGCCACCTCCTAAACCCAGACCTGACTTGATCTTGTTCCAGAACTTGTTCTTCTTTGACTTTTTGGTGGTACTGCTCCACCTCTTACTGCCTGAAGCTGCTGAACTCAAAGAAGAGGGATCTAACCTTCCCCTACCTAGGGTCTTGGAACTAGAAGGCTGTGCCACAGAGTGCTTAACTTTCCCTTCAATGATTGCACTAGCCTCCATTCTCTGGGCCATATCCACTATGGCATGGAAACTCTCCCTCTCTGCTGACTAGATCAAGGAGGAATACCTGGAATGAAGCCTCATGATATACCTCCTAGCCTTCTTCTGATCTGTGTCAAGATTTTGCCCAGCAAACGACAACAACTCCAAGAATCTATCTGTGTACTCATCTACACTCATCTCCTCCGTCTGCCTTAACTGCTCGAATTCAATCATCTTCAACTCCCTTGAGCTATCAGGGAAAGCCCATCTTGCAAACTCACTAGCAAACTCCTCCTATGATAGGCTATCCAACATCGGGTTCACATAGTTTTTAAACCACTCTCGAGCCTTCTTGCACTTCAGTGTGAACCCAGCCATCTGAATGGCTCTACTATCATCAGCTCCTATCTCATCTGTAATCATCTTGACCCTCCAAAGATACTCAAACGAGTCATCACTTGTTTCATACTGGGGAGCACCCAGCTTCATGTAATCGGTCATCTTGACCTTGCTCCCTTCAGATGAGCTAGGTTTAGGTACTTGAGTTTCTGGGACAGTAGGTTCTGCTGGTGGTGAAGGAGGTGCAACATCCCCTGGGTTAGGGTTAGTTGTACCTTGATGAAAGGATGGGGGTGGGTACATAGGGTACTGTGGGTATGGTGGGTATGGCATGTGTAACGACCCCAAAAAGGACCGTCACCGGCGCTAGGATTCAGGTCGGCTTAAGGCCGCCAGAACCCGTAGCAAGCCTGCTATACTCTCTGTGTACCTGTAAACCTCATACATGATCATACATTTTCTGTGAAAATAAAACTCTTTGCTGAACCAAGGCTTAACCTGTGCATGCACTATCTCTGTACTCTGTACTCATGTACTCTGTACTCTGTATCCCTGACTAGAGCTTGCTCTAGATGGGTTAACTCATACCTGTTAAGCCTGGTTTTCACATACAGGAAAACATATATACATACACAGATCATGTACAAAACATATATCACTAGGTCTAGGTCAAGCAACAACTATTACATCTCTTTACTATTACATGTCCACTCTAAGCTATTACAGATCTCTTTACTTTTCCTGTACTCTGCTGGACTGTCCCTGTACACTGTACACTGAACCTGCAAAACTGGGGTTAAGGGAGTGGGATGAGCTCTATAGCCCAGTGAGTAGAACAGTAAAATATCTCAGTAAAATATGATCTCATGGAATGCACCATATCACAGACAAGCCACATCAAGAGTAAACCTGTCACCACATAGTCCCAGTAACTCTGTGCCAGGGCGTAGAATCGAGCACCTGGTCTTCCTGTCATATATGTATATGTGTATATAACACCTGTAAACTTACCATTGCCAGGGCGTAGTCAAAGGCTCCTGGACTTTGCTATATACCTGCCAGGGCGTAGTTAAAGGCTCCTGGTCTTTGCTATACGTGCCAGGGCGTAGTCAAAGGCTCCTGGTCTTCCTGTCTGTGACTATTGGATCATCCAGCATTTACTCACATCATCAAATAGCAATGCAATGCAACATATTCGTGAATACTAATGTAAACAACCTATGGCATAAACATGATGCATGAGATATGCTAAAAGCAGTTTGTGTTTCAATTAAAAGTCATAAGTTTAGTTCCACTCACCTCGGGCTAACTGGACTGACTGACTCTGCAGGTTCTGAATCTCTGGAGCAGTACTCACTGCTGCTCTCTCTGGTTCCTCTGGTCTGTATAAGCACATAAAGACTCAAATGAGGGACCAAACAAGCTTATGACCAACTCTATTAAACTCCCCAAAAAATCCCCTTACACTCACTCTAATAGTCATGCAAAGCAAGCAAAAGAAAGCTAGACAGAACACTTTCGGCGGCAGGTTCGGCTGCCGAATGTCCTCTCCAGAGACGAAACTCAAGCACCTTCGGCGGCCGAATCTCTATGTTCGGCGGCCGAACCCTTTCGGGGGCAAGTTTCGGAGGCCACAAGGCACTCCAGAGACGAAAGTCTCTAACCTTCGGCGGCACCTTCGGCGGCCGAATCCCCCAAACAGAGCCGAACATGCACAAGCTCGCGGGGGCAAGCTATGGCAGCCGAAGCCACCATGCAAGAGGTTCGGCGGCCGAATGAACCTTCGGCTGCCGAACCTGAGTTCATCCAGAACTCAGTTTCAACGGCAAACCATCTCCTTCTTTCCTTCAACTTCTCAAACCATGCAAACTTCACCTCCTCAACATACATATACTCATGTATATGATCACAGGGGTCCAAAACTAGCTAATAACCCCAAAGAACAAAACAAACCTAACACATAAACATGTAGTCATGCATAACTCATCAAAAAATTACCATGAACAACCTAAGCATGCATCTCCTTTCACAAATCCTCCTAAAACCTTCAGAAAACATATACACAGGTTCTAACTCGTCCCTTACCTTTGTAAACGGAAGATGCACGTTCTGAACAAGGGAAAACGGATCAACCTCTCAAAATCTCAAAAACGTAACTTTAGTTTCTCTCAACTCTCAACACTTTTGCAAGCACCTCCAGCTTCTGTATGATCACCCAAAACATGTACAGGTGAGTCATAGAGACGTGGCCATTCCATGGCAAGAATCTGAGGCCAACACCTGTCAAAAACCATGACTCAGCTCACCAGCCAACTCATCGTCGGCTGCCCAATCACATGCAAGACCATGCAATCGTTCGGGGGCCGAACTCCCCTTCGGAAGCCAAACACTTTCGGCGGCCGAACTTACTTTCGGCGGCCGAACTTGGCTCAACTGCCTTAGGTCATTTCAACTCATAACTTAGTTCCATTTATCTTAAAAACATTTAAACACATCATAATCCTTAGTAACACATAACTCCTACCCTTAAATAGAATCCCAACACCCCGGATTCTGCCAGACAACAGGAATTCCGGTGCCGGACTCTAGCCGGGTATTACAGCATGTGAGAAGGGTAAGGGTTAAAATTGGGGTAATCCGATGTACCTCCCATCGAATACTTGGGATTCTGTGAAAAGGGTGGGTATTGGGGTGGTTGAACAAGCCCCGAGGCCTGAGTGCCTCCCTGAGACTCTCCCATGCCCTCTTTAGACATGCTCACACCAAGACTGCCATCCCTCCTCTGATCCACATCCATATCATCCCCCACATCTTCTGATATTCCACCTTGAACTGTTCCCCTTCTGCTCACATCAAAAGACCTTCTAAGGTCCCTTGATGTTCTCTCCCTACTAGAGGACAGGCATTCGTGCCCTCATCCTTAGGTTGTACTCCAGTCAATCGTGCAGATCGACGAGTTCCTCTCATCCTATTTACTGAAAAACAGCACACATCACATAAACATTAGCATCAAATGGTTCATGTGGAAACACATGAACCCGCATCACATATATCACATTCTTAGCATATCATTAATGCACATGCATGAAATCATGGCATTTCACATCATTAATCAAGACAGGACTCTACATCCTATCCTAGTGGACATGATTTTTCCTATTGTGCTTGACCTTCTAGAACACCTATGAGCCCGACACTCTCTAGGTCCGACCATATGAACCTAGGGCTCTGATACCAATCTGTAACGACCCGGAAACCGGACCGCTACCAGCGCTAGAATCCAGATCGGCATAAGGCCGCCGGGACCCGTACCAAGCCTAATATACATCCTGTATACCTGTTAAATCCCATACGTGATCAAACATAAACATGAAACTTTAAACTTATTCTTTCATTTGCCAAGCTCAACCTGTGCATGCACAACTCATAAACACAAAACCCCACATTGGAGCCCTCATCAAATGCTCCAATGGGGCAACATCTCATACATTAAGCTTGGTTTACATAAACATCATTAAAACTTTTCATTAAAAAGATCATGTGAAAAAGGGATTACTTTACATACTAGGGTCAAGCACAACTCTAAACCTCAATATACATCATTACATTACATTACTGAACTATACATCACATTACATCATTTTCATGTCCACATCTAGCTATTACATAAAACTTGATTTTACTCTTGCTGACATTCTGATCTAGCCCGTACCTGCAAACCTGGGGGATTAAGGGAATGGGGTGAGCTACTAGAGCCCAGTGAGCAGAATAATAAAAACATTTAAAACACATGCTATCATGGAATGCATCACATCACAGACAAATCACATCAAGGATGAACTTGTCACCAATAGCCCTCTACATAGCATTCCAATGTGCCAGGGGCATAGAATGGGCCTCACTAGTCTTTCTCTTACATTAACATACATAACATTCCTAAATGCCAGGGGCGTAGAATGGGCCTCACTGGTCTTCTCATACCTTATCATCACCATATCATATCATATCATAGGGAGGGCTAAAGGATCATCCAACATTCATCCACATCATCATCATATTATGCAATGCAACATATTCGTGAATTCTAATGCAAACATCCTAATATATCACATGGTATTCGTGATGCATGAACATGCTCAAATTTATTTATTTGCTTTGGAAATAAAAGTCCTTTCTACTCACCTCAGGCTAGCTCTGAAAAGACACTGAAGCAGCTATCTCACTGCTGGGGTCCTTGGTTCCTCGGGTCCGAACCTACACAGGTGGACTCAAATGAGGGACCAACATACATAAACCTGACTTTAAACAACTCCCCATAAACCCCCTAAAACACCTTAAAATAATCATAGAAAACATGTAAAGGAAGGCTGAACAGGACACTTTCGGCGTCAGGTTCGGCGGTCGAAAGTCCCTCCAGAGCCGAAACTCAGCCACTTTCGGCGGTACCTTCGACGGCCGAAAGTCCCTTCCAGAGACGAAACTCATGCATGTTCGGCGGCACCTTCGGCGGCCGAATCTCCCCTCCAGAGCTGAAAGTCCACTTTCGGGGGCAGGGTTCGGCAGCCAAAGGCTGGCCTCCACAGGCAGGTTCGGCGGCCGAAAGGGCCTTCGGCTGCCGAACCTGAGTTCTTCCAAAGGGTAGAACTCAGCCTCCACATGCACATTTTGCCTCCCAAACCATTCAAACATGCATTTACCTATTCTACAACAAGCATATAAGTATTTAGGGGTCTCAAACTATCCTAAACCCCAACACAAACACAAAAGGCAACTCAAACAACATACATTACTCATAAACTCAACATTAACCCTAACATACAGTCAACTAACTTACACATGCATTTTCTTCGCCATAAACTTCATAAGACTTGTTTAAAACATACCAGAAAGGTAGGATCTAGGCTTACCTCTTGAAGATCGAGAGGAAAGACGATCCTCATTTGGAGATGGGAGAAATCTAGCTCCTTGGACCTCCAAGCTCCAAAACTTGCTCTAAGCTTCAAAAATCTTCAAAACCAAGTTAAAACTTGTTAAAACTCGAAAGATTTGAGGAAGAACATCAAAACCAACCATGGGAGAGCATGGACTCACCGGTGGCAGAAAATAGGGGAGAAAGCTCACCCATTTTCGGCCATGGGTCCTTTTCTAGGTGGCTAGCCAGGCCACCTTCAAAAGCCGAAGGCAAAGCCAAAACTGATGCATGTTTGGCAGCAGAACATGAGGTTCGGCGGCCGAACATGAGCCACATTCGAAAGCCTAACGTGCCCCCCTAAACTATCCCATGTTCGGCGGTCGAACCTGGAAATGCCTCCATGGTTTTTTTCATTTAAAAACCCAATTTCTTTCTTACTTAAAACCATAAAATACATTAAAACATTTTATGAAAACATGATTTTACCCTTCTAGAGGTTTCCGACAATCGAGATTCCACCGGACGGTAGGAATTCCGATACCGCAGTCTAGCCAGGTATTACACCCTGGGTTAGGGTTTGCTACATTTGGATAGAAAGGTGAGGGTGGATACATGGGATACTGGGGGTATGGTGGATAGAAAGGAGGGTAAGGCATGAAAGAGGGATAAGGGTTAAAGCTGGGGTAATCCGATGTACCTCCCATCGAATACCCGGGGCCCTATGGAAAGGGTTGATATTGGGGTGGTTGAGCAAACCCCGAGGCCTGAGTGCCTCCTTGAGATTCTCCCATGCCCTCTTCAGACATGCTTACACCCAGACTTCCATCCCTTCTCTGGTCAACATCTATTTCACCCCCCTCAGCCGAAACTCCTCCCTGAACTGCTCCCCTCCTGCTCACATCAAAAGACCTTCTAGGGTCCCTTGACACTCTCTGCTGGACCTACAAGACATTGCCCCTGGCAATGCAGGGGGACAGGCATCCATGCCCTCACTTTCTGGTGGGACTCCAGTCAATCATGCAGATCGACAAGTGCCTCTCATTCTGTTCTCTCAGACACAACACATACACACATAACATTAGCAGCATATGGTTCATGTGGAAACACATGAACCCGCACATACATAGCATATCATCAATGCACATGCATAAAATCATGGCATTTCACAACATCATCAAGACAAGACTCTACATCCTATCCTAGTGGACATGATTTTTCCTATTGTGCTTGCCTTTCTATGACCTCTATGAGCCCGACACACTCTAGGTCCGACCGTATGAACCTAGGGCTCTGATACCAATCTGTAACGATCCGAAAATCAGACCGCTACCGACGCTAGGATCCAGATCGACTTAAGGTTGCCGGGACCCGTAGCAAACCTAGCATACAACTGTCATACCTGATAAATCCCACACATGATCATACATTTTCATAAAAACTTAAACTTTTTCATACACCAAGCTTGACCTGTGCATGCACCATAACATTAAACATACAAACCCCATACTAGAGCCCTCATCAAATGCTCTAGCTGGGTCAACATTACATACATCAAGCTTGGTTTACATCACATTAATAAAACATTAACATAAGATCATGTACAAAAAGGGGATTAACATAACATTAGGGCCAAGCACAATACTAAACCTCATAACATTTTTTTACACAATACTTTACATTACATTATCTTTCATGTCCACAACTAACTATTACATACACTATGCCTTTACTCTTCCTGACCTCCTGGTCTATCCCGAACCTGCAAGCCTGGGGGTTAAGGGAAAGGGGTGAGCTACTAGAGCCCAGTGAGCAGAATAGTAAAACAATATATTAAAACATATGCTTTTATGGAATGCATCATATCACAAACAATTCACATCAAGGACAGACTTGTCACCATTAGACCTCTACACATTCCAATGGTGCCAGGGGGCGTAGAATAGGCCCCACTGGTCTTTCTCTTAAACGTAACATAACATAGCATATCCAATATGCCAGGGGGCATAGAATGGACCCCACTGGTCTTTCTCTTACATAGTGCTAGGGTCGTAGAATGGGCCTCACTGGACTTCATACTGTATCATCGTCATCATATCATTTCGAGGGCTTATGGGTCATCCAACATCCATCCACATCAACATCCTAATATGCAATGCAACATATTCGTGAATTCTAATCCAAAACAACCAAATACATATCATGGCATTCGTGATGCATGAGTCATGCTAAAAAGGATTCATTGCTTTGAAAATAAAAGAAGTTATGTTTTACTCACCTCTGGCTGACGCTTTACTAACTCTGTAGCAGCTAGCTCACTGCAGACCTCTTCGATCTCTTAGGTCCGATCCTACACAGGCGGACTCAAATGAGGGACCAAACATACTCTAACATAACTCTAAACATCTCCCTAAAAACCCCCTAAAACATCACAAAACATCCATAGAAAACTTGCAAAGGAAGGCTGGATAGGGTACTTTCGGTGGAACCTGCCAAAAATCCCTCCAGAGCCGAAACTCAGGCACCTTCGGCGGCCGAAAGTCCCTTCCAGAGCCGAAAGTCCAACTTTCGGGGGTGAGTTTAGGTGGCCAAAACATGCCACCATAGGCAGGTTCGGCGGCCGAACATGGCTTCGGCTGCCGAACCTGAGTTCTTCCAGAATGGGAGAACTCAAGCCTCTTATGCACATTTGCCTCCCAAACTCTCCAAACTCATGCAAAAACATTCATAAACATACAAAAACACATTCTCAAGCATTTAGGGGCTTAAAACTAGCCTAAACCCCAACAAACATCACATTAAACATGCATTTACCATAAAGGGTACATAAATCCTAACACTTTAAATCTACTCTAAACATGCATCGAATACCCTTAAAACCCCTCAAAACTTACTTAAAACATAAGAGAGGGTGAGGATCTACTCTTACCTCTTGAAGATCGAGAGGAGAGGCGATCCAAACTTGGAGATGTAGAGAAATAAGCTCTTGAGGTCTCCAAGCTTCTAAAACCTTGATCTTAGCTTTAAAATCTTCAAAACATGGTAAAAACTCATAAAAACTCTGGGAGATTTGAAGGAAAACATAAAATCAACCATGGAGGGTCAAGAACTCACATTTGCCTAAAAATGGAGAGAAAAACTCGCCCATTTTCGGACATGGGGCCTTTTATAGGTGGCTGGCCAGACCACCTTCGGAGGCCAAAGGTGCTTCCAAAACTCCACCACGTTTGGTGGCAAAACTTGACATTCGGCGGCAGCAAAAGGGAGCCACTTTCGGCGGCCGAACATGAGTTTCGGCGGCCGAACCTGGCATTTCCCTTCAAAACTTTCTTTTCTTTCAAAACTCAATTTTCTTTCTTAATCAAACCATAAAACATGTAAAAAAATTTTTGGAAAACCTTTATTTTACCCATCTAGAATATTTCGACATCCGAGAAATTCCGGATTCTAATGGAGATTCCGCTGGAGGTAGGAATTCCGGTGCCGGGATCTAGCTGGGTATTACAGTTTTGAAAACCTCTGGACAAACTGGAATTTATACATGGAGCTGAGGAAAGATGGAGTCTAACTGAGTTGAGGGAAAGTGAAGGCTTTGTCTTTTCTTCAAAAGACAATAGTGAGTCGTAAGATGAATATTAATGTGGCCGTAAGGTACGCCATGCTTTCTTGTAGAGCCAATTCTAGGCTGAGCAAGCTTAAGACCCTCGGCTGAGCAAATGTTTGGCCATGCAAGTCATATTGTACTTGCTAGGCCATTTAACTTCTTTATCATTTTTCCTGATCTACATAAGTATATGCATTCATGAGTCATTTAGAATGGTATAATTTTTGTACTTACCTTAATCATTCCTGTCTTGTGACATTGGTAACTCTTTCTTTCGTGTTCATAGCTTCACCTATTTGATTTTTTAGTCGTATTCTGAGCCACCATCTTATCCTCTCTCAACGCTTCAACAAATTGTATATATTTCGGGCCTTATCAATCAACTGTTGATAAGTGGTCACCAGATTCTTTATTAGAGAATTTAACTCGCGGTTGTCGAAGCCGGCTAAAAATAACCTTTCCGGTTATCAATAATATTACTACTGCAGATAGTGGTAAAGGATCGAATCCACAGAGAATTGAAAACTTATCTATTTTTCTCAACAAGGCCAAGAGAATTAACTGAAAGTGCAGCTGAAAGCAAGTAACTGAAAGCGGAATAAAAATAAAGTGCAGTAAAAGTAAAATGGGGGGTTTTGAGATTGATTTGATTAGCAACTACTGAAAGCAATTAAATAAGCAGAATATGAAAAATAAAAGGGAAATTCAATATGAGAAAGGTCTAGTTGAAGAGTTGGATCCAATTTGGTTGTTTGGATTTATCATTGAAACTTATGTTCTTTTGATTGATTCAATAAATTAGTTATGGAGATGGAAAACGCTTCTCACCACCATGTCTCTCCTTATGATTAAACCAATTAGGGAACGTCCTCTAATTAATTACTAATTAACAAATTGCCGAGGAACGTCCTTGGGCCTTAGGCATCAAACAATTGTTAATTGCATGAAGAAAGAGAGAGATCCAATCTAACTACTCAAACGCATGAGATGTTGCTAGATCATACAATTCCTTAGTTGTTACACCAAGTGTTCTTATGTTTGAATAATTCAAGCAATTACGAACTTAAAATTATCCAAACTAACAATTAATTACCTTGCAATAAAGAATCAAGTGGCCAATTTGATCAAAACAACAAAGTAATAATAGATTTCAAGCATGAATTGTATGAATATTGAATAACCAAAAGACAAACAATGTGTGTTCAGATCTCACAATCCATAAAACAACCTTAGTTTCAACCAATCTTCAACTAGAATTAAAGGTTTCAGCCACTCATGGCTGAAACAAAACAGAAAATAAAAAGAAAAGAGCAAAAGATGAAGAAGAACCAAAGATGAAGCCTTAGAGAGCCTTCCTTGCCTTGGCCGAATTGAAGAGAAGGGATATGTCCTTGGCCGGCCACTTAAGGAGAGCTTAAATATGTTTTTAAGATGCTGTCCTAGGGTTTCCTTGCTGTCCATGTGTGACAGTGCGGTTGTCGAAGCCGGTCAAAAATAACCTTCTTGGTTACCTATAATTTACAACTGCAGATAGTGGTGAAGGATCGAATCCACAGAGAATTGATTACCTATTTATTTTTCCCAATCAAGACCAAGAGAACTAATTGAAAACACAATTGAAAGCAAGTAATTGAAAGCTGAATGAAAGTAAAGTGCAATAAAAGTAAAAAGGGGGGTTTTGAGATTGATTTGTCTAACAACTATTGAAAGCAATTAAAACAGCAAGTAATCAAAATGAAAGAGGAAATCAATATGAGAAAAGTCTAGTTGAAGATATGGATCCACTTTGGTTGTTTGGGTTGATCATTGAAACATGGTTATCTTGATTGATTCAATAGGTTGGTTATGGGGGTGGAAGACGCTTCTCACCACCATGTGTTTTCTTATGAACAAAATGATTAGGGAATGTCCTCTAACCAATTACTAATCAACAAATTTCCAAGGAACGTCCTTGGGCCAAAGGCATCAAAACAATTGCCAATTGCATGAAGAACTAGAAAGATCCAAACCCTAGCTACTCAAACGCATGAGATGTTGCTAGATCATACAATTTCTTGGGTTTTTACACCAAGTGTTCTTAGGTCAGAATATTTCCAGCAATTATGGACTAATAAATATCCTAATCCAATAATTAATTAACTTTGCAATCAATAATCAAGTGGCCAATTTGATCAAAATAACAAAGCAATCTTTAGAATTAAGCACAATTGCATGAATATTGAATAAACCAAAAGCAAACACTTTATGTTCAGATCTCACAACCTTTTAAACAACCTTAGTTTCAACCAAACTTCAACTAGAATTAAGGTTTCAGCCACTCATGGCTGAACCAAAACAGAAAAATAGAAGAAGAAAGAAGAACCGAAATTGAGAGGAGAAGCCCTTGGAGGGCCGGCTGCCCTTGCTTGGCCGAATTTGGGGAGTTGAATTGTGTCTCTTCTTGTGTTTTTGAGGCCTTTAAATAGGTGTTGAGAGGCTGCCCAAGGTTTGGTAGCAATCCATGAGTCTTTTAGAGGCTGTCCAAAGTGCCCTTAGTCCAATATGTGCCTTCTTTGTGCATGGGTTAAGGCAAAAACGTGGAGCATATTTTGAATTGCAAGTGGGGGCTCTTTGGTCTTTTAATTACTGCCCAAGATCTTCAAGATGTTGCCTAAAGAGTTAAGAGGCTGCCCATGCACTAATAATTTTTAATTTTGAATTTTGAATGTGCATGGCATGAAATGGGAAACATGTGATCTTCAAGATTTGGCTTTTTGAATGAGCTGGATCTTGAAATCCAATATCTGAATATGAATCTTGGAGATTTGAATTTCAAAATACTTTCCTTCTTTGGCTCTTCAAATATGGCAACTTGAGATATGGCTTCTTGAATAAGGAAAAGGCAACTTGCTGAATTGAAATTCGAATTTCAAATGGCTTTGGCTAAATGTTCTTTCCTTCTTTGCCACTTTTCTTATTTAGAACTTTCCATATTTAGCTTGACTTGATTTCAACTTGGCAGGCTTGCTCTCTTTTGCTCCAAATAAGGCAGTTTTAGGGTATTTTCTCCAGAATGTCCTTTTACACATTTTTCTGTAAAATAATATTAAAGGCACTAAATTAAGCAGAAATCATGTAAATATTCATAAATAATATTAATATAAAATGGACTAAATTATGCTCTATCAAATACCCCCACACTTAGCCTTTTGCTTGTCCTCAAGCAAACAAACATAGTCAAATAAGCTTTCTTACTCTAGATCCTTATTTCCACTTAAGCTCTTACTCAAGACACCTATTTTGAAGCATTACAGTGAAGAATATATGCATGAAGATTACTCACCTTCTTTCCTTTTTTCCCTTTTCTTACCATGGCTAGGATTTGTTTTCCTCAAGAGAGACCATACATGCACATATTTGTTAAGACCTTTTCTAGCTTTCAGAGTGATTTGCCCTTACCTTGAAGTACTTTATTAAGGCTTTTTGCACTTTTATTTTCGCTTGAACAAGTCACCAACCTATTTTTGATGTCATGGTTTATATTTTTCAGTTGGTCACCCATCCAAGTGGCTACTAGCCTTGTTCATAGTCTTTTGACCATTGAAACAGTTTTTGATTTTGTGCTTTTGAGGTCTTTGCCTTTGCTGAATTTTCTTTCTCTCAATGAATTGGGCAAATCAACACCAATTGCTAAATCAAGTCACATTAAGTTCATTCACACAATTTTCAATTTATTCTCAATCAATTGAGGGTCATCAATATATTTTTCACCATGACAAACTCAAAGATTCAATTCAAAAGAGAATTCTCAAACATGAATACAACTCACTGCAATTGATTCAACATAAGTTTAAAGAGTTATCACATCAATGGGGTCATGGAAAGAAAAACTCATTCAACATAGTTCATCAGTTTGAGTAGAGCAAAACAAAAAAGATGAAGAAGGTTGTGGTTGTGTGTGTTTTATTGAAAGCATAAACAACAAAAATGAAAAAAAATTTTCTAATGCAAGCAAACTAGAGATTAAAGCAAAAATAAACTTAAAAGTAAAAATTTAGATATATGCACCCCCACACTTAAATCATGCATTGTCCTCAATGTATAAGAAACATAAAAGAACAAAGGAAACTGAGTACTCCCCTGGGTGTGGTGTGCATGGTGCGATCCACTTGATCAAGGCTCAAGTAATTGGGGAAGGAAAAAGCGTCCCAATTGTATTGAGCAAAAAGTGTAGCACTCCTTTTGATTTGGTCATAGCCCATCCTATTTTCTCCATGTACTCATGAAGTAACATGATTAGCTTTTCCTCTTTCAGATGAGGTGTGTTTCTAGCTTTTGCATTCTTGAGATGATTGGGCAACATTGTGAACTCCAATTCATGTTTCTCCATGTGTAGCTGCAATTTGGTACTAAAATCTGGCAAAACAAACTCTACCTTATCCGGAGGTTTGGGAAGGCATTGATCTGCATGCTCCTTTGGTTTGGGCTCTTGGAACGCCATTTGTTCCTTCTGTGCATTGGCTGTTTGCATTGGAAGGCTGAAAGGAGTTTCAGATTGCTCCTTCTGCGCAAGATCTGACTGAAAGGGGAGCTGAAGAGTAGTTGAATTCGGCAGCCGAAAGATGGCTGAGTTTGACGGCAGAAAAGTCATGGCTTCAGTTTGCGCAAGTCCTTCCTGAAGTGGTGCGACAGAGCTCTCTTTAGTCTGTGCTTGGTTACAGTTCTCCTGTTGGATGCAACAGTCAGTTTCTTTCAATTCTGGCTCTTTCTGAGTCTCTTCCCTGCAAAGATCATTGTTTAGCATATCATCTTTTATATCAAAAACATCTTTGTTCAAACAACCAATGATATCCAAATTATCAACAGGCTCTGTTTGATCAGTTTGTTTGAGCAAATAGTTTTCTGGTTATGCCCCCTCAGTAGCTTGTTCTGGTACTTGCCAACTTTCCTCATCATCCTCCATATCTTGAAGCTCTTGCTCTCTTCTTAACATGTTTGCATTCATTGACGCAGTCAGCTGTCTTATGTTCTGTCGCACGCTTTGCATGGAACTTACCATTGTTTCCATCATCTTTTCAAGGTGCTGGTAAGTATTTGGAGGTTCTGGTTGGGCTTGATATCCTTGATAATTTTGGTAGTGGTTATCCTCCGCATAACTGAAGTCTGGATGGTCTCCACAATTTGAATTGTATGTGTCATGGTAGGGATCATGTCTTTGCGGTTCATAGAATCCTCCATATGCATGAACTGGTTGGTCCCTTGCACAGCCATAATTCGGATGGTCTCCCCAATATGGATTATATGTGTCATGGTAGGGATCATGTCTTGGTTGTTCATAGAATCCTCCAAAGGTATCTACTTGTTGGTCATCCTCATAAAGTGTAGGACATTGAGAAGTTAGATGTCCCACATATCCACAGATCTTACATGGTTGAGATTGCTGGAGTCGTCGAGCCTGTAGAGCTATGACATAGCTTTCCACAATAGAGGTTAGGTCAGGAATTTGAGAAGTGAGATTATATGTACTTACCTCATCCATGATTCAGAGATGTTCGGCCATTGGTGCAAGATTCAGTTGCTGAAGTAAAGCAAGTTCGGCGGCCGAAGGTGAATGGGTTTCGGCGGCCGAAGGTTGGACAGAATGCTCGGCAGCTTGCTTTCCTAATCTTTTGAGGGTGTGTTCAATTTCTGGATCAAAAGGGCAGAGTGTCCCTGTGTTCAGATCTAGTCATGAAAGAAAAAATAAACAAACAAGTAAAATCAATTCCCCGGCAACGGCGCCAATTTTTGACAGTGCGGTTGTCGAAGCCGGTCAAAAATAACCTTCTTGGTTACCTACAATTTACAACTGCAGATAGTGGTGAAGGATCGAATCCACAGAGAATTGATTACCTATTTATTTTTCCCAATCAAGACCAAGAGAACTAATTGAAAACACAATTGAAAGCAAGTAATTGAAAGCTGAATGAAAGTAAAGTGCAATAAAAGTAAAAAGGGGGGTTTTGAGATTGATTTGTCTAACAACTATTGAAAGCAATTAAAACAGCAAGTAATCAAAATAAAAGAGGAAATCAATATGAGAAAAGTCTAGTTGAAGATATGGATCCACTTTGGTTGTTTGGGTTGATCATTGAAACATGGTTATCTTGATTGATTCAATAGGTTGGTTATGGGGGTGGAAGACGCTTCTCACCACCATGTCTTTCCTTATGAACAAACTGATTAGGGAATGTCCTCTAACTAATTACTAATCAACAAATTTCCAAGGAACGTCCTTGGGCCAAAGGCATCAAAATAATTGTCAATTGCATGAAGAACTAGAAAGATCCAAACCCTAGCTACTCAAACGCATGAGATGTTGCTAGATCATACAATTTCTTGGGTTTTTACACCAAGTGTTCTTAGGTCAGAATATTTCCAGCAATTACGGACTAACAAATATCCTAATCCAACAATTAATTAACTTTGCAATCAAGAATCAAGTGGCCAATTTGATCAAAACAACAAAGCAATCTTTAGAATTAAGCACAATTGCATGAATATTGAATAAACTAAAAGCAAACACTTTATGTTCAGATCTCACAACCTTTTAAACAACCTTAGTTTCAACCAAACTTCAACTAGAATTAAGGTTTTAGCCACTCATGGCTGAACCAAAACAAAAAAATAGAAGAAGAAAGAAGAACCGAAATTGAGAGGAGAAGCCCTTGGAGGGCCGGCTGCCCTTGCTTGGCCGAATTTGGGGAGTTGAATTGTGTCTCTTCTTGTGTTCTTGAGGTCTTTAAATAGGTGTTGAGAGGCTGTCTAAGGTTTGGTAGCAATCCATGAGTTTTTTAGAGGCTGTCCAAAGTGCCCTTGGTCCCATATGTGCCTTCTTTGTGCATGGGTTAAGGCAAAAACGTGGAGCATGTTTTGAATTGCAAGTGGGGGCTCTTTGGTCTTTTAATTACTGCCCAAGATCTTCAAGATGTTGCCTAAAGAGTTAAGAGGCTGCCCATGCACTAATAAGGAAGGTGGAGCCTCCTTTTGAATTTTGAATTTTGAATGTGCATGGCATGAAATGGGAAACATGTGATCTTCAAGATTTGGCTTCTTGAATGAGCTGGATCTTGAGATCCAATATCTGAATATGAATCTTGGAGATTTGAATTTCAAAATACTTTCCTTCTTTGACTCTTCAATTATGGCAACTTGAGATATGGCTTCTTGAATAAGGAAAAGGCAACTTGCTGAATTGAAATTCGAATTTCAAATGGCTTTGGCTGAATGTTCTTTCCTTCTTTGCCACTTTCCTTATTTAGAACTTTCCATATTTAGCTTGACTTGATTTCAACTTGGCAGGCTTGCTCTCTTTTACTCCAAATAAAGCAGTTTTAGGGGTATTTTCTCCAGAATGTCCTTTTACACCATTTTCTGCAAAATAATATTAAAAGCACTAAATTAAGCAGAAATCATGTAAATATTCATCAATAATATTAATATAAAATGGACTAAATTATGCTCTATCAATGTGTCTTCAAGAGGTTGCCCAAATTGCCCTTGAACTTCTTGTCTTGCCGCCCATGCATAAGTGAAGGGAGAGGCGTGTGGCATGTATGACTTGTGCAAGAGTTGTGGTCCTTGCCCTTACTTGCTGCCCAGGTTGATCTTAGGTGGCTACCCAAACTGCCCAAGAAGCTTCTTCACACCTTCCTTGCCGCCCATGCAGAAATAAGGAAGGTGGAGCCTTCCTTTGCAATTTGAATTTTGAATGTGCAAGGTATGAGGTGGCAAACATGTGATCTTTGGATTTAGCTTCCTTAATAAGCTGGATTTTGAAATTCAAAATTTGAATATGAATCTTGAAGATTTGAAATTCAAAATACTTTCCTTATTTGGCTCTTCATTTGTGGCAACTTGAGATTTGGCTTCCTGAATAAGGAGGTGGCTACTTGGAGATTTGAAATTTGAATTTCAAATTGCTTTGGCTGAATGTTCTTTCCTTATTTGCCACTTTCCTTATTTAGCTTCACTTGATTTCAACTTCGCAAGCTTGCTGTCCTTTGCTCCAATTAAGACCGTTTTAAGGGTATTTTCTCCAAAATGTCTCTTTACACCATTTTATGCAAAATAATATTAAAAGCACTAAATTAAGCAGAAAATATGTAAATTAACATCAATAATATCATGATAAAATGGGCTAAATTATGCTCTATCAAATACCCCCACACCTAACCTTTTGCTTGTCCTCAAGCAAATAAACACAGTTAAACAAGCTTTCTTTGCTACTTGATCCTTATTTCCACTTAAGCTCTTACTCAAGACACCTATTTTGAATCATTGTAGTGAAGAATATATGCATGAAGATTACTCACCTTCTTTCCTTGTTTCCCTTTACTTACCATGGCTAGAATTTGTTTCACTCAAGAGAGAGATTACACATGCACATGTTCTGTTCAGTTAAGACTTTTTCTAGCTTTCAGAGTGATTTGTCCTTACATTGAAGTACTTTATTCAGCCTTTTGCACTTAAGTTTTGCTTGAAAAGGTCACCAACCTTTTGACGTGAAGGTACATATTGGTGATACCCACCCCCAGTTACTCAGTTGGTCACCTATCCAAGTGGCTACTAGCTCTATTCATAGTCAATGACCATTGGAACAGTTTTCAATTGTGCTTATGAAGTCTAAGCCTTTGCTGAATTTCTCTAATCAATGCATTGGGCAAATCAACACTAATTGCTAAATCAAGTCATGTTAAGTTCATTCACACAAATTTCAATTCATTCTCTCTAATGAGTGTCTGATAGAGCATAAATTAGTCCATTTTATCTTGATATTATTGATGATTATCTACATGATTTCTGCTTAATTTAGTGCTCTTGACATTATTTTGCAGAAAATGGTGTAAAAGGACATTTTGGAGAAAATTCCCTTAAAACTGCCTTAAATGGAGCAAAGGAGAGCAAGCCTGCCAAGTTGAATTCAAGTGAAACTAAATAAGGAAAGTGGCAAAGAAGGAAAGAACATTCAGCCAAAGCAATTTGAAATTCAAATTTCAAATCTCCAAGTAGCCTTTTCCTTATTCAAGAAGCCAAGTCTCAAGTTGCCATAAATGAAGAGCCAAATAAGGAAAGTATTTTGAATTTCAAATCTTCAAGATTCATATTCAAATTTTGAATTTTAAAATCCAGCTTATCAAGGAAGCCAAATCCAAAGGTCACATGCTTGCCACCTCATGCCTTGCACATTCAAAATTCAAATTGCAAAGAAGGCTCCACCTTCCTTATTAGTGCATGGGCGGCAAGGAGAGTGTGAAGGCAAGTCTTGGGCACCTTGGGCAGCATTTTGAAGACACTTGGGCAGCAAGCAAAGACCAAAGGCCCCACTCCTTGCACTTGAACACATGCCCCACATTTTTTCCTTCTCACATGTACATGGATGGCACATCTTGGACTAAGGGCATTTTGGGCAGCCTCTTGAAGTCTTTTGGGCAGCCTCTTGACACCTTGGACAGCCTCTTCACTAATTAGGAAGTAAGTATCATCTAGGACAACACTTTTCAAGTATAAAAAGACACATAAGGAGTCTCCCCATGCTTTTTCAAGCCCCCCTTAGAGGCACCTACGGGATTCACATCTCTTCTTCTACCTTTCTTCTTTTCTTTTATTTTTGGTTTTGTTTCAGCCATGACAGGCTGAAATCTTTTATTCTATTTGAAGATTAGGTGATGCTTTAGTTGTTTTATGGATTGGGAGACTTGATCTGTAACGACCCGGAAACCGGACTGCTACCGGCACTAGGATCCAGATCGACTTAAGGTTGCCGGGACCCGTAGCAAGCCTAACATACAACCTGTATACCTGATAAAATCCCATACATGATCATAAATTTACAAAAAAATTTTAAATTTTTCCATATACCGAGCCTGTCTCGCATACATTATACCTGTCACATAAAAACCCCATACTAGAGCCCTCATCAAATGCTCTAGTTGGGTCAACATCTCATAAGACAAGCTTAGTTCAACACCAACATCATTAAAACATTAACAAAAACAGATCATGTATAAAAGGGATTACAACAGACCATAGGGACAAGCACAATACTAATACTCATATCTTTACATTACATTACACTTTATAACATTTCACAAATCATGTCCACACTAAACTATTACATAAACAACCTTTAGCCTTGAAGACTCCCCGGTCTATCCTGAACCTGCAAGCCTGGGGGTTAAGGGAGGGACTGAGCTAAAAAAGCCCAGTGAGCAGAACAATAAAACATTAATATAAACATGCTTTCATGGAATGCATCACAACACAATTAATTCACATCACGGATGCATTGACCCAAAATTCCTTATACTCTGTGGCCAGCCCTCGAAGGAGCTCCTCAGCACTTCTGTTACATACAATAAGCTCTGTGACCGGCCCTCGGTGGGGCTCCTCAGGACTTCTGTTACATACAATGAAAATCTAGAGGGCTAGTGAGTCGTCTTGTTGTCCATCCACACCCACAATGAATAATGCAATGCGTCATATTCGTGAGTTCTAATGCAATCAACCTATTATATATCATGATACATGAATCATGCTTAAAACATTTAATTTCTTGAAATAAGAGATTAGTTAGTTCTACTCACCTCTGGTTGACTCTGAACTGACTGAAAAGCAGCTATCTCACTGCTGGGGTCCTCGGTTCCTCGGGTCCGAACCTACACAGGTGGACTCAAATGGGGGACCAAACATACACTAACATAACCCTAAATAACTCCCCAAAAACCTCCTAAAATATCACAAAACATTCATAAAAAACATGCAAAGGAAGGCTGAATAGGGCACTTTCGGTGGCAGGTTCGGCAGCCGAAAGTCCCTCTAGAGCCGAAAGCCATGCACTTTCGGCGGCCGAAGGTTCCTTCCAGATCCGAAACTCATGCATGTTCGGCGGAACCTTCGGCGGTCGAAACTGCCCTCCAGAGCCGAAAGTCCAAACTTTCGGGGGCAAGCTTAGGCGGCCAAAGGTGCCACCACAGGCAGGTTCGGCGGCCGAAAGTTCCTTCGGCTACCGAACCTAAGTTCTTTCAGAAATGGCAGAACTCAGCCCTTATGCACATTTAAGCCTCCCTAACCTTCCAAACATGCATTTGGCTATTCTACAACATGCATAAACACATTCTCAAGCATATAGGGGCATAAAACTAACCTAAACCCCAACAAACATCAACATAGCAACTCATTTTAGCATACATTTATCCTTAAACTAACATTTTTACAACTAACCTAAACATGCATTTCTACCCCATAAACCTTCATAAAACTTACTTAAGACATCAAAGGAGGCGAGGATCGACGCTTACCTCTTGAAGATCGAGAGAAGACGTGACCCAGCTTGGAGATTTGGGGAAAACGGGTTCCGGAGGTCTCCAAGTTCCCAAAATTCGATCTTTGCTTAAAAACTTCAAAACCAAGCTAAAACTTGTTAAAAACTTGCAGGATTTGAGGAGAAAACACAAAATCATCAAAGGGGTGGCGGAGACTCACCTTGCCCGAAAATAGAGAGATAAAACTCGCCCATTTTCGGACAGGGGGGCTTTTATAGGTGGCTGGCCAGACCACCTTCGGAAGCCAAAAGTGCCTCCGCAACTCCACCAAGTTCGGCGGCCGAACCTGGATTTTTCTCCTTTGTCCTTTTTCTTTCAAAATTCAATTCTTTCTTACTTAAAACCTTAAAAACATGTAAAAACATTTATAAAAATATGATTTTTCCCTTCTAGAGGTTTTCGACATTCGAGATTCCACCGGAAAATAGGAATTCCGATGTTGGGGTCTAGCCGGGTATTACATTCTTCCCCCCTTTAAGAACATTCGTCCCCGAATGTTCACAAACAAATATACACATATCAGCAAGAAACACAACAACCTAAAACACATACCTTAGAAGAGATAGGAGTATTGCTAGAGCATGGACTCCCGTGTCTCCCAGGTACACTTTTCTATGTTATGGTGATTCCAAAGGACTTTCACCATCGGGATTTCCTTATTCCTCAACCTTCTGATCTGCGTGTCTAGGATCTGCACTAGCTGTTCAACATAGGTGAGATCTCCTAGGATCTCTACATCTGGTTCACTAAGAACCCTACTCGGCTCTGACACGAACTTCCGTAACATGGAAACATGGAAAACCAGATGGATTCTCTCCATGGAAGTAGGTAAGTCCAACTTGTACGATACATTCCCGATCTTTTGCAAGATCTCAAAGGGTCTGATGTACCGTGGAGCTTGCTTACCTTTCTTCCCAAAACGAACCACCCTTTTCATAAGAGACACCTTGAGCAACACCATATCTCCCTCCTGAAACTCTACCTGTCTTCTGCGGATATCTGCATAGCTCTTCTGCCGACTAACAGCAGTTCTGATTCTTTCTCTGATAATGGGCACCGCCCTGCTGGTGATCTCAACTAACTCTGGGCCTGTTAAAGCTCGTTCTCCTACTTCTTCCCAGCAAACAGGTGACCTGCACTTCCTTCCATACAAAGCTTCATATGGAGCCATCCCTATACTAGCATGATAGCTGTTATTGTAGGCAAACTCCACCAAAGGTAGATGTTGCCTCCAAGAACCGCCAAAATCTAGCACACACATTCTGAGCATATCTTCTATTGTCTGGATGGTCCACTCTGATTGTCCGTCCGTCTGAGGATGGAAAGTAGTGCTGAAGTCTAACTTGGTACCCATAGCATTCTGCAAACTCTGCCAAAACCTGGAGGTGAACTGAGGTCCCCTATCTGACACTATTGATACTGGAGCCCCATGCAACCTTACTACCTCTTCCACATACACCTGTGCCAATTTGTCCACAGAATAGTTGCTTCTGACAGGGATGAAGTGAGCAGATTTAGTCAGTCTATCCACAACTACCCATATGGAGTCTAATCTGTTGGACGTTGCCGGTAACCCCACCATGAAATTCATAGCTATATTCTCCCATTTCCACTCTAGAATCGGCAGTGGGTTAAGCATTCCAGCCGGCTTCTGATGTTCCAACTTCACCCTCTGACATACTTCACAGGCGGACACGAACTGTGCTACCTCTCTTTTCATAGCTGGCCACCAATAGACTCTTTTCAGATCCTAGTACATCTTGGTGGCTCCAGGGTGAATGTTGTATCTAGCATTATGAGCTTCCCTCATAATGTCTCCCTTCAGACTCATGTCATCTGGTACACATAACCTGTTCCCATAGCGAAGGATCCCTTTATCGTCGAATCTGAACTCTTCATTCTTATTTGCTTGAACTGCTCTGGCTATCTTTACTAACTCGGGGTCCTCATGCTGTTTCTGAGCCACCTGCTCCAGAAACACGAGTGTCACTCTCATCTGAGATATCAAAGCACCTGTACCAGACAACTCCAACTGCAACCCTTCATTGATGAGCTTGTAAAACTCTCTCACCACCGATCTTCTCTCCGCTGTAATATGGGATAGACTGCCAAGTGATTTCCGGCTAAGGGCATCTGCCACAACATTTGCCTTACCCGGATGGTACTGGATCTTATAATCATAGTTACTAAGCAGTTCTACCCATCTTCTCTGCCTCAGGTTCAACTCTCTCTGACTCAAGATGTACTGCAAACTTTTATGATCAGTAAAGATCTCACATTTTACCCCATAGAGGTAATGCCTCCACATCTTGAGTGCAAAGATCACCGCTGCCATTTCTAGGTCATGTGTAGGATAATTCAACTCATGCTTCTTCAGCTGTCTAGAAGCATAAGCAATCACCCTCTCATTTTGCATTAACACACAACCCAGTCCCACTCGGGACGCATCACAGAACACTATGAAGTCTTCATTACTGGTAGGCAGAGCTAACACCGGTACTGACGTCAACCTTTTCTTTAGCTCTTCAAAACTTTCTTCACATTGATCAGACCACACAAACCTCTGATTCTTCTTAGTTAATCTGGTCATAGGAGCGGCGATTTTTGAGAAGTCCTGTACGAACCTCCTGTAGTAACCTGCCAAACCCAAGAAGCTTTTGATCTCTGTCACTATAGTGGGTCTAGGCCAGTTGGCTACCGCTTCCATCTTCTTGGGGTCCACTTCAATCCCCTGTTCTGACACTACATGCCCCAAGAATGAAATGCTTCTCAACTAGAATTCACATTTGGAGAACTTGGCATACAAGCCATGTTCCCTCAAGGTCTGCAAAACTGTCCTCAGATGATGGGCATGCTCCTCTGCGTTTCTGGAATACACTAAGATATCATCGATAAAGACAATAACGAAGTGATCCAGATACTGACTGAAAACTCTGTTCATGAGGTCTATGAATGCTGCAGGGGCATTGGTTAGCCCGAACGGCATCACTAGGAACTCATAGTGCCCATATCTGGTCTTGAACGCCGTCTTCGGCACGTCTTCTTCTCTTATTCTCAACTGATGATACCCGGACCTCAGATCTATCTTGGAGAAACAACCCGCTCCTGCTAGCTGGTCGAATAGATCGTCAATCCTAGGTAGAGGGTACTTGTTCTTGGTAGTGACTTTGTTCAACTGCCTGTAGTCGATACAAAATTTGAGGGATCCATCCTTCTTTCTTCCAAACAGCACTGGAGCACCCCAGGGTGAGGTACTCGGTCGAATGAAACCCTTGTCTACCAACTCTTGCAACTGTTCCTTTAGCTCCTTCAACTCTGCTGGTGCCATCTTGTAGGGAGGGATAGAGATTGGTCTGGTTCCAGGCATCAATTCTATTTCAAACTCTATCTCCCTAACTGGAGGTAATCCTGGAAGCTCGTCTAGAAAAACATCTAGAAATTCTCTAACGACGGGCACAGAGGCGGGCTCCCTGACCTGACTATCTAACTCTCTCACATGAGCTAGAAACCCCTGACCACCCCTCCTGAGCAACCTACGAGCCTGTAGGGCTGAGATAAGACCTCTAGGCATACCCCTCCTGTCTCCCCTGAAGACGACCTCTGACCCATCCTGACCTCTAAACCTGACTACCTTGTCTCTGCAGTCCAAGGTAGCACCATGGGTAGATAGCCAGTCCATCCCTAGAATGACGTCAAAATCTGTCAAGTCTAGAACCACAAGGTCGGCTGGAAGGCATCTATCCTCAACAAATATAGGACTATACCGGCAGACTGACTCTGCCACTGATGGATCACACTTGAGTCCACTGACCCAGAGGGGACACTCTAACCCAGAGACTAACAAACCCAACCTCTCTACAGCTCTCGGAGCAACAAAAGAGTGAGATGCACCAGGGTCCATTAATGCATACACATCAGAACAACCAATGATGAGATTACCTGACACCACGGTGTTCAACGTGTTTGCCTCCTGCTGTGTCATAGTGAAGATCTGAGCTGGAGCTGATGGACCTTCACCCCGGGAACCTGCTGAAGAAGAGGCTGTCCCTCTCCCTCTGCCTCTGCTACTGCCCTGTGTCATGGCTGGAGCTACTGGCTGTGCCACACTGCCAGAGGCTGTCTGTTGGGACTGCGCCATAACGGCTGCTCTAGGACACTCCCATGCTATGTGTCCCTCCTGACCACATCTGTAGCATGCTAATGTCCCAAACCGACAAACTCCCTTGTGCGGCTTCCCACACCTCATGCACTCTGAACCCTCTGCACCTGAGCTCAAGCCACCACCTAAACCCAGACCGGACTTCAACCGGTTCCAAAACTTGTTCTTCTTCGGCTTCTTAGAGCCTCTGTCCCACTTTTTACTGCCTGAAGCTGCTGCACTCACATAAGAGGGATCTAGCTTTCCTCTTCCTAGGGTTTTGGAACCCGAAGACTGTGCTCCTGTCTGCTTAAATGACCCATCAATAATGGCACTAGCCTCCATTTTCCGTGCTGCATCTATAATAGAGTGGAAGCTATCCCTTTCTGCTGCAAGAATCAAAGAGGAATACCTAGAGTGGAGCCTCATGGTATACCTCTTTGCTTTCTTCTGATCTGTATCATAAGCTTGTCCCACAAGCGGCAACAGCTCTAAGAATTTATCTGTGTATTCATCAACACTCATTTGCTCTGTCTGCCTCAGCTGCTCAAATTCAATCATCTTCAATTCCCTGGAGCTATCAGGGAAAGCCCATCCTACAAATTCATTTGCAAATTCCTCCCAGGATAGACTATCTAACCTCGGGTCCACATAGTTCTTGAACCATTCTTTTGCCTTCTTACACTTCAGTGTGAACCTTGCCATCTTAATGGCTCTACTATCATTCGCCCCCTACTCATCTGTTATCATTTTGACCGTTCTGAGGTGCTCAAATGGATCATCACCTGATTCATACTTGGGAGCATCTAGCTTTAGGTAGTCTGTCATTTTGACCTTACTTCCCCCAGATGAGCTAGGCTTAGGTGTTTGGGCTACTGGGGCTACTGGTTCTGTGGGTGGAGGAGGAGGTGCAGCATTCCCTGAGATAGGGTTTGCTGTGCTTGGGTAGAAAGGTGAGGGTGGATACATTGGGTACTGTGGGTATGGTGGGTAAAAAGGTGGATAAGGCATGTAGGATGGGCATGGGTTGAAGCCGGAGTAATCCGATGTACCCCCATCAGATACCCTGGGCCCTGTGGAAAGGATGGATATTGGGGTGGATAACCAAACCCCGAGGCCTGAGCGCCTCCCTGTGACTCCCCTGTACCCTCCTCAGACATGCTTACATCCAGATCCCTATCCCTTCTCTGATCCTCTTCCATAGCTTCCCTCACATCTGACGACCTCTTACCCTGATCTGTTCCTCTCCTGCTGCTTGCATCAAAAGACCTTCTAGGGTCCCTTGATGTTCTTTATCTACCTGTTCTACATGACATTGCCCTTGGCAATGCAGGGGGACGGGCATCCATGCCCTCATTCTCTGGTGGTACTCCAGTCAATCGTGCAGATTGACGAGTGCCTCTCATTCTGTTTTCTGAAACACAACATATACACATAAACATTAGCATCATATGGTTCATGTGGAAACGCATGAACCCACACATACATAGCGTATCATTAATGCACATGCATAAAATCATGGCATTTCACACCATCATCCAAGATAGGACTCGACATCCTATCCTAGTGGACATGATTTTTTCCTAGTGTGCTTGCCCTTCTATAACATCTATGAGCCCGACTCTATATAGGTACGACCATGTGAACCTAGGGCTCTGATACCACTCTGTAACGACCCGAAAACCAGACCGCTACCGGCGCTAGGATCCAAATCGACTTAAGGCCGTTGGGACCCGTAGCAAGCCTAACATGCAACCTGTATACCTGATAAAATCCCATACATGATCATACATTTACAAAAAAATTTTAAACTTTTCCATATACCAAGCCTGTCTCGCATACATTATACCTGTCACATAAAAACCCCATTGTAATACCCGGCAGATTCAGACATCGGAATTTCTACCGTCCGGTGGAATTCGAGGATGTCAGAGGTTTCTAGAAGGGTAAGAGAAAGGTTTCTCAAATATTTTCAAGTATTTTAAATTGAGTTTTGAAGAGAAAAGGCCAAGGAGGCAGAATACAGGTTCGGCCCCCGAAAGTCCCCTAGTTTCGGCCCCCGAAGGCAATTTTTGGCCGCCGAACGTTGCATGGTTTTGCATGCAGGTTTGGCCGCCGAACCTGAGGCGGTTGCTCATCTATAAGGGCACCGAGTGGCAGAAAAAGGGGGAGACTTCTTCTCTCCTTCTGGCCTAGGTAAGTTTTTTATCTCCTTGAAGTGTTTTCATGGTTTTTTCTTCAACTCTTTCAAGGTTTTAATGAGTTTGACCCTTGTTTTGAAAAGTTATGAGCTTTAAATAAGGTTTTGGAGTTTGATGCTTTTGAAGCTGGTTTCTCCATATCTTTGAGTTTGAATCATACCAGCCTTTGTTCTTCAAGAGGTAAGTGTTGATCCATGGTTTTTATGATGTTTTATATGAGTTTTGTAAAGGGAAAAGGGAGCTAGGCATGAGTTTGCATGAGATGGGCATAATAGGGTTTATGAATCCTGTAACGACCCGGAAACCGGTACCCCTTAGTAACGGTCCGAACCATCACTGGCACTAGGATCCAGATCGGCTTAAGGCCGCCGGGACCCGTAGTCAGCCAACTATACTCTCTGTGTACCTGATAAATCCCATACATGATACAAAACGACTCAACAATCCTGTAAAACTCTGTAGGCTTAACTGCTGCTACTCAGATATGTCAATCTGAAATGGCCCTCAGGGCCTATACCAGGGACTACTATCTGCTGTGGGACAAGGGATTGAAACCCTTTTCATCTGTAACACATCCCATTGGTATCTCATCAAAGCCATACGTTAAGCCCAACTCACACATTTCTCATCAAGAAACGTAAAACAGGATGCATGTACAAAGGGATTAATCATACATCACACTACAGCAATGACACTAGGGAAAGCACTTAGTCTATTCAGTATATGACTGTACATATCAATATATTACAACTAGTCTTATAATTACATCATGTCCACTATTCTATTACAAACATACATTCATGCATATCCTTCCTCTTTACTCTTGCTGACTCTGTCTTCCCATAGCTATCTCAGAACCTGCAAAACTGGGGTTAAGGGAGTGGGATGAGCTACTACAGCCCAGTGAGGAGGAACAATAAAACAATTCATTCATTATATGCTCTCATGGAATGCATCACATCACAAACATATCATCAAAAGGATGAACTTGTCACCAATAGCCCGCTACATACATAATAGTATGTCCGACTGTGCCAGGGGCGATTAGGCCACACCTGGACTTCTCTTAACTGACTCATATCATAACATGTCCCACTGTGCCAGGGGCGATTAGGCCATCACCTGGACTTCTCTTTTCTCTGATCTGACAGCCCGGCTGTCTAACTCATAGTACCAGGAGCGACCTGGACTATCCAGGAGCGACCTGGTATGGCTATCTCATGCCATATCTCATATGCTCTCATGATGTCTCAACTGATATCAAGGGCTATGGATCATTCAACATTCATCCACACAAATATCATCTTATGCAATGCAGCATATTCGTGGATTCTAATGCAGCACAACCTAATACATAACATGGCAGTTTATGATGCATGGATCATGCTAGAATCGTGTCATTTCTCAAAATAAAATAGTCAGTTTAGTTCCACTCACCTGTAGCCTCTGCTTGGCTAACTCTGGGCTAACTAGCTGGACCAATTCTAACTCTGAAGCAGCTACTACTGCTAAATACCTCGTTTTCTCGGGTCCAATCCTACAATGGAGGACTTAAATGAGGTACCAAACATACTCTATATCACTGATAAACATCTCCCCAAAACCCCTCTAAAATACCTCAAAACAAGCATGCAAAACAAGCAAAGGAAAGCTGGACAGGGCACCTTCGGCAGCACCTTCGGCGGCCGAATGTCTCCTCCAGAGACGAAAGTCAGGCATGTTCGGCGGCCTAACTTGGACTTTCGGCGGCCGAACCTGAGTTCATCCAGAATTCAGTTTCGTGCACAAGGACGCCTGCCAGTCCCTCCATCACCTGCTCAACCCTCAATACATGCATTTAACCCCTCTAACACATGCATAAACACTTTAACAAGCATAAAGGAGCTTAAAACAACTTAAACTCCAACAAAACAACTAACACAACATATAATCATGCTTTCACCATTAAAACATCAAAACTAATCTAAGCATGCAACTCATGCATACACTTCCATAACCTCTTTAAAAGCTGTTAAAACTCATGAAAACAAACTTAAAGACGTCCCTTACCTCCTGAAATCAGAAGAGGAACAAGCAAACGCAGCAACTCCTCCTCCAAAGCTTCAAACCCTCACAACTCTTCTTTTCTCTCAAAAACATTCAAAACCTTTTGCAAATGATCAACCCTCTGCATGAGCTGCTTAAAAGTTTGCAGATGAGTCAAGGGAGACGTGGCCTAACCTCTGGTCATGATCTGGAGGTGAACACCTGGCCAAACCACGGACTGAGGAGCATGCACAACTAACCGACCACCTCAGCTTCGGCTGCCGAAACTGCATGCAAAACCATGCAACTTTCGGGGGCCGAACATCACCTTCGGGGGCCGAACATTGGGCACTTTCGGCGGCCGAACGTAACCTTCGGGGGCCGAACATGACAGAAACTCCTTTGGCCAATTCTCCACAAAACTTAATTCTTTTTCACTCTAAACCTTTAAAATACTTGAAAATATTTTAGAAAACCTTTCTCTTACCCTTCTAGAAACCTCTGACATCCTCGAATTCCACCGGACGGTAGAAATTCCGATGTCTGAATCTGCCGGGTATTACATTCTTCCCCCCTTTAAGAACATTCGTCCTCGAATGTGCACCTAATAAACACACATGCAAATAAGAAAGTAAGGAAAGCCTAACACCTTCCTCTGCAAAGAGACACAGAGATTACTGACGGAAACCCTCTCGGGTTCTTTATACTTCCTAACTCTGTTGACCCTTAACTGCTTAATCTGTGTCTATACTCTACACTGATTGCGTCTCACTGTGTCCAGTACCCAACTGACTTGGTTCTTTCATCTGATTACTGACTTTTCTCTTTCTTTGACTTTTCTCATCTGTAGTCACACTAGTCTGGTTACACTAACCGTTACTTCGCTTTACTCAACCCAGTCAGAGGAGCCATACCTCTAAGGAAAAACTAGATGCCTTGCCTATAGCGTCAATGCTACTGACTTTAAAACAAAAACGTCTTATGACACCTCATAATCATACGGACATGCCCCGAAACTGAACTTATGCACTTGGCCTCTATGCCGTGTTCTCTTAGAATCTACACCATTTAGTAGATCATGGGCATGCTTCTCTGTTTTTCTGAACTATTCTACATTTTTTTGTTTTTTTTTGTTTTTTTTTTTTTTTGCTGAGCACTCTGATCCTTGCCCACCTTTCTTTTTCTTTCCTATACTGGTTTTTGTTTTCTTTAACTCTCTTCCTAACTCTCAATATTTAGTTCTCACCTCTAAGATCTATCGTGGAGGATACACAGTTCCTCCTCGTTGTCTCCACAGAGCATCAATCCTGTGTGGGGACACCTGTCCTTGGTAGTGATTTTGTTCAACTGCTTACAGTCGTTACAAAATCTCAAGGTTTCATCCTCCGTTTCTCACACTGACACTGGAACATTCCAGAGTGAGGTACTAAGTCGAATGTAACCTTTCTCTACCAAGCTTTCCTATCATACTCTGATCATGCTCTCTCTCTCTCTCTGTAGGTGCCATCCTGTAGGGTAGAAGGAAAGAAATGGTTCCGCGTCCAGACACCACTTCTATTCCATACTCTGACTCCCTGACAGATGGTAAACCTGACAGCTCATCTGGGAAACCATCTAGAACTTACTAACTACGGGTATTGAGGCTAATTCCCTGATCTGACTCCTAAACTCGCTCACAAGAGCTAGAACCCTCTGATACCCTTTCCTGTGTACCTATGAGCCTGCTGGGCTGACATCAAACCTCTAGGCACCTATACTCTGTCCCTTCTAAGGACTCTCTATGATCCATCCTAGCCTCTGAACTCTGAACTCTCCTACCTTGTCTCTGTAGACACAGGTAGTACAATGAGTAAGTAGCTAATCCGCCCTAGAATGACATCAAATAGTCAACTCTAGAACCATAAGGTCAGCTGGATAGCTTCTACTCACTACAACTCTAAACTGATCTGATTAACTGACTCTGCTTCAGATGGATCATACCCGGGTCCATTAACCCAGAGAAAACACTCTAAGCCTAGAAGTCATCAAACCCACTCTAGTAACAGCTCACTAAGCCACAAGGAAGTAAACACATGCGGGTTCAAAACAAGCAGCATACACATCCGAACATCCACAAGTGAACATACTTGATGTCACTGTGTTCAATGTGATAGCTTCCGACTGAGTCAGGGTGAAGATCCGAGCTAAAGCTAACGGAACTTCCCTCGGGAATTTACTAATGGAAAAGCTCACCCTTTCCTCTGCCTCAATTACCACCTAATCCCAGACTAAACTGAAATCTCCTCCTGAACTGACTCTTAATCTTACCTTTTTCTTTCTCTGTTCTATTCTCGTTCTCTGTTCTATTCTCGTTTACTTATTCTTCTCTTTTCCTTAATCTGCTCACTTTCACTTACCCTTTTATTCTTTTCTTACTCTTCTATTTCTTACTCTATTCTCTGCCTTATGTCTTTTCCTTGAGGGCTGCATTCAGAGATGAGAGATCACTCTCCCTATACCTGGATAAAATCTAAGGCCATAGCATCTCATAGCAACACCCTCGAGCATCTTTCCTAGCTCACTAACCACTAGCTACTATTCATCTGGCTTTTACCATCTCACTTATTTTATTGGTGCCATCCTACTACTGATGCCATCCTGCAGTAAAGTCTAGGGTCTAGACACCATTCCTATCTCTCTCACTCTACTGGTATCATTCGGCAGAGAAGACGAAGAATGGTTCTGGGTTTAGACATCAGTCCTATATCCCATTCTAGTCTCTTAGCAGGTGGTAAACCTGACGGCTTGTCTGGGTCAAAATCCAAAACTTTTCTTTGACTGTGGGCACTAAACCTGGTTCCTTTCCTAATCTAATCAACTACTATACTTTCTGACACACGCAAGCAAGAAACCTCTCCTGAACAGTTTCAGAGTCTATAGGGCTGATATCAAATTCCAGGCTTCTCTATACTGTCCCCTCAACAAACTACCTGTGATCCATCCTGATCTCTAAGCCTGACTACTCTGCCTATCAATAGCAGTACTATGAGTAGCTAGCCCATCCACCCCTAGAATGACGTCAAACAGTCATTCTAGAACCACTAGGTCAGCTGGAAGGCACCTACTCAAAACTCACACTAAACGCTACTGACAGATTAACTCTGCCACTGATGGATCACATTTGGGTCTAGTGACTCAAAGAGGACATTTGAATCCCAGAAGCTAACAAACCCCTACTCTCTGTGACTCTCAAAGCCCTAAGGAAAGCGAAACATCAGAGTCTCTAATAACAGACACATCAAAATATATGGAAGTGAAAAGTACCTGTCACCGCCATGTCTGATGTGTAGACCTCTTGCTGTGTCAAAGCGAAGATCCGTGCTGGTACTGATGGACCTTCATCTGGGGAACTTGTGAAAGAAGGAGTGATTTCGCTCCCTCTGCCTCTGCCCAAAGTCATAGCTAGAGCTCCTGGTTGCGTCACTCTGTTTGAGGCTGTCTGCTGGGACTGTGTTATCAATGTCACAATGGAACACTCACGTGCTATGTGTCCCTCCTGTCCACACCTGAAACATGCTGTTGTCCCTACTAAACAGACTCCCTTGTGCGGCCTACCGCACCTCGGACATTTGAAGTTGTTCAAACCAGAGCTCGATCCCTCACCTATTCCCAGACCAGACTTGATCTGCTTCCAGAACTTGTTCTTCTTTGATCGTCTGAGGCCTCTACCTCCCTTCTTCCTTGCTATACCAGCCTCGTGCAGAGGGGAGAGATTCACATCACTTGTCTCTGCAAGTTTGGCACTAGCTTCTCTCTTCTGTGCCATATCTACTATATCATGGAACCTCTTCCTTGTGCTATCTGGAAAAGCCCCTTCGGCAAACTCTGTTGCAAACTGCTCCCAAGATAAGCTTTCTATCCTCGAGTTCACATACCGGTTGAACCATTCCCTTGCCTTTTCACATTTCAATGTGACCCCTGCCATCTGAATGGCTCTACTCTCACTGACTCCCAACTCATCGGTTATCAGCTTAACCATGCTAAGATACTCAACAGGGTCATCACCAGTCTCAAACTTAGGGCCATCTAACCTCAAATAATCTATCATCTTTACCTCACTTCCTCCAGGTGAACTAGGCTTAGATATTTGGACAACTGGGGCTACTGGTTCTAGTGGTGGTGGAGGAGGTGCAACATTTCCTGAGGTAGGGTTTGCTAAACTTGGATAACCAAAGAAGGGTGGAAACATGGTATACTGTGGCTGTGGCGGTGGATATGGCGGATAAAAGGAAGGATAGGGCATAAAGGTGGGATATGGGTGATAACTAGGAAACTCTGATGTACCTCTCATCGGGTACTCTGCCCCCCACTGGTAGGGTGGATACTGAGGTGGAACAAATCTCGAGGCCTGAGTGCCTCCTTGGGACTCACCCACATCTCCTCCTAACCTACTCATGCCAAAGCTATCATCTCTGCTCTGCACATCCTCCTCTAGGACTCTCCTAAACCCTGACATACCACTCTGCACAACTCCCCTTCTACTCTCATCACTAGACCTTCTAGGGTCCCTTGATGTACCTTCTCTGCTTAAACTATCTGATGTTGCCTTTTGCAGAACTGGGAGATGAGCATCCATGTCCTCATCCTCCGACGGAGCTCCAGTCAATCTCGCAGATCGACGAGTTCCTCTCATCCTGCCTCTAAAAAGCACAACATCACACACAATATCATCAAATGATCCATGTGAAAACACATGAATCCTTAACACATATCAAACATATCAATAATGCACATGCAACTCATCATGGCATTTCACATCATCATGCAAGACAGGACTCCACATCCTATCCTAGTGGACATGATTGTACCTATTGTGCTTTCCTTCCTATACAAGACAACACCTCTTTCCGGTGTGGGCTATCCCAACGCACCGTACTCTTGAGGCCCTATGCTCTGATACCAATCTGTAACGACCCGGAAACCGGTACCCCTTAGTAACGGTCCGAACCATCACTGGCACTAGGATCCAGATCGGCTTAAGGCCGCCGGGACCCGTAGTCAGCCAACTATACTCTCTGTGTACCTGATAAATCCCATACATGATACAAAACGACTCAACAATCCTGTAAAACTCTGTAGGCTTAACTGCTGCTACTCAGATATGTCAATCTGAAATGGCCCTCAGGGCCTATACCAGGGACTACTATCTGCTGTGGGACAAGGGATTGAAACCCTTTTCATCTGTAACACATCCCATTGGTATCTCATCAAAGCCATACGTTAAGCCCAACTCACACATTTCTCATCAAGAAACGTAAAACAGGATGCATGTACAAAGGGATTAATCATACATCACACTACAGCAATGACACTAGGGAAAGCACTTAGTCTATTCAGTATATGACTGTACATATCAATATATTACAACTAGTCTTATAATTACATCATGTCCACTATTCTATTACAAACATACATTCATGCATATCCTTCCTCTTTACTCTTGCTGACTCTGTCTTCCCATAGCTATCTCAGAACCTGCAAAACTGGGGTTAAGGGAGTGGGATGAGCTACTACAGCCCAGTGAGGAGGAACAATAAAACAATTCATTCATTATATGCTCTCATGGAATGCATCACATCACAAACATATCATCAAAAGGATGAACTTGTCACCAATAGCCCGCTACATACATAATAGTATGTCCGACTGTGCCAGGGGCGATTAGGCCACACCTGGACTTCTCTTAACTGACTCATATCATAACATGTCCCACTGTGCCAGGGGCGATTAGGCCATCACCTGGACTTCTCTTTTCTCTGATCTGACAGCCCGGCTGTCTAACTCATAGTACCAGGAGCGACCTGGACTATCCAGGAGCGACCTGGTATGGCTATCTCATGCCATATCTCATATGCTCTCATGATGTCTCAACTGATATCAAGGGCTATGGATCATTCAACATTCATCCACACAAATATCATCTTATGCAATGCAGCATATTCGTGGATTCTAATGCAGCACAACCTAATACATAACATGGCAGTTTATGATGCATGGATCATGCTAGAATCGTGTCATTTCTCAAAATAAAATAGTCAGTTTAGTTCCACTCACCTGTAGCCTCTGCTTGGCTAACTCTGGGCTAACTAGCTGGACCAATTCTAACTCTGAAGCAGCTACTACTGCTAAATACCTCGTTTTCTCGGGTCCAATCCTACAATGGAGGACTTAAATGAGGTACCAAACATACTCTATATCACTGATAAACATCTCCCCAAAACCCCTCTAAAATACCTCAAAACAAGCATGCAAAACAAGCAAAGGAAAGCTGGACAGGGCACCTTCGGCAGCACCTTCGGCGGCCGAATGTCTCCTCCAGAGACGAAAGTCAGGCATGTTCGGCGGCCTAACTTGGACTTTCGGCGGCCGAACCTGAGTTCATCCAGAATTCAGTTTCGTGCACAAGGACGCCTGCCAGTCCCTCCATCACCTGCTCAACCCTCAATACATGCATTTAACCCCTCTAACACATGCATAAACACTTTAACAAGCATAAAGGAGCTTAAAACAACTTAAACTCCAACAAAACAACTAACACAACATATAATCATGCTTTCACCATTAAAACATCAAAACTAATCTAAGCATGCAACTCATGCATACACTTCCATAACCTCTTTAAAAGCTGTTAAAACTCATGAAAACAAACTTAAAGACGTCCCTTACCTCCTGAAATCAGAAGAGGAACAAGCAAACGCAGCAACTCCTCCTCCAAAGCTTCAAACCCTCACAACTCTTCTTTTCTCTCAAAAACATTCAAAACCTTTTGCAAATGATCAACCCTCTGCATGAGCTGCTTAAAAGTTTGCAGATGAGTCAAGGGAGACGTGGCCTAACCTCTGGTCATGATCTGGAGGTGAACACCTGGCCAAACCACGGACTGAGGAGCATGCACAACTAACCGACCACCTCAGCTTCGGCTGCCGAAACTGCATGCAAAACCATGCAACTTTCGGGGGCCGAACATCACCTTCGGGGGCCGAACATTGGGCACTTTCGGCGGCCGAACGTAACCTTCGGGGGCCGAACATGACAGAAACTCCTTTGGCCAATTCTCCACAAAACTTAATTCTTTTTCACTCTAAACCTTTAAAATACTTGAAAATATTTTAGAAAACCTTTCTCTTACCCTTCTAGAAACCTCTGACATCCTCGAATTCCACCGGACGGTAGAAATTCCGATGTCTGAATCTGCCGGGTATTACATTCTTCCCCCCTTTAAGAACATTCGTCCTCGAATGTGCACCTAATAAACACACATGCAAATAAGAAAGTAAGGAAAGCCTAACACCTTCCTCTGCAAAGAGACACAGAGATTACTGACGGAAACCCTCTCGGGTGCTTTATACTTCCTAACTCTGTTGACCCTTAACTGCTTAATCTGTGTCTATACTCTACACTGATTGCGTCTCACTGTGTCCAGTACCCAACTGACTTGGTTCTTTCATCTGATTACTGACTTTTCTCTTTCTTTGACTTTTCTCATCTGTAGTCACACTAGTCTGGTTACACTAACCGTTACTTCGCTTTACTCAACCCAGTCAGAGGAGCCATACCTCTAAGGAAAAACTAGATGCCTTGCCTATAGCGTCAATGCTACTGACTTTAAAACAAAAACGTCTTATGACACCTCATAATCATACGGACATGCCCCGAAACTGAACTTATGCACTTGGCCTCTATGCCGTGTTCTCTTAGAATCTACACCATTTAGTAGATCATGGGCATGCTTCTCTGTTTTTCTGAACTATTCTACATTTTTTTGTTTTTTTTTGTTTTTTTTTTTTTTGCTGAGCACTCTGATCCTTGCCCACCTTTCTTTTTCTTTCCTATACTGGTTTTTGTTTTCTTTAACTCTCTTCCTAACTCTCAATATTTAGTTCTCACCTCTAAGATCTATCGTGGAGGATACACAGTTCCTCCTCGTTGTCTCCACAGAGCATCAATCCACAGAGCATCAATGCCATGTTTTATAGTAGGTTGTATTGCATTCGTTTCACGAATTTGATGCATTGCATAAGATGATATTTGTATGGATGAATGTTGGATGATCCTTAGCCCTTGATAGAGCACAGAGTACAGATACAGAGTTATGGCATGAGGTAGCCATACCAGGTCGCTCCTGGATAGGCCAGGTCGCTCCTGGTACTATGAGTTAGACAGACAGTCTGTCAGATCAGAGATCAGAGTAGTCCAGGTGAGGCCTAATCGTCCCTGGCACAGTTGGACATGTTATGATATGAGTTACTTCAGAGTAGTCCAGGTGAGGCCTAATCGCCCCTGGCACAGTTGGACATACTATTATGTATGTAGAGGGCTATGGTGACAAGTTCATCCTTGAGGTGATATGTTTGTGATGTGATACATTTCATGAAAGCATGTAATTAATGAACTGTTTACTGTTCCTTCTCACTGGGCTGTAGTAGCTCATCCCACTCCCTTAACCCCAGTTTTGCAGGTTCTGAGATAGCTATGGGAAGTCAAAGTCAGCAAGAGTACAGAGAACAGTGATGCATGAATGTATGGTTAGAATAGCATAGTGGACATGATGTAATTAAAAGATTAGTTGTCATGTAATGTATCGATATGTACTGTCATTTACTGGATAGACTTGTGCTTTCTCTAGTGTCTTTGCCATAGTGTAATGTATGATTAATCCCTTGGTACATGCATCCTGTTTTACGTTTCTTGATGAGAAATGTGTGAGTTGGGCTTAACGTATGGCTTTGATGAGATACCAATGGGATGTGTTACAGATTAAAAGGGTTTCAATCCCTTGACCCACAGCAGATAGTAGTCCCTGGTTTAGGCCCTGAGGGCCATTTCAGATTGACATATCTGAGTAGCAGCAGTTAAGCCTACAGAGTTTTACAGGATTGTTGAGTCGTTTTGTATCATGTATGGGATTTATCAGGTACACAGAGAGTATAGTTGGCTGACTACGGGTCCCGGCGGCCTTAAGCCGATCTGGATCCTAGTGCCAGTGATGGTTCAGACCGTTACTGAGGGGTATCGGTTTCCGGGTCGTTACAGATTGGTATCAGAGCTTAGGGCCTCAAGAGTACGGTGTGCTGAGCATCTTTGCTCAAGGACTAGAGATATCCCACATCGGAAAGAGGTGTTGTCTGGTATAGGAAGGGAAGCACAATAGGTAAACTCATGTCCACAAGGATAGGATGTGGAGTCCTGTCTTGCATGATGATGTGAAATGCCATGATGAGCTGCATGTGCATTATTGATATGTTTGATATGTGCTGCGGATTCATGTGTTCTCACATGGATCATTTTGATGATATTTTTGTGTGATGTTGTGCTTGTCAGAGGCAGGATGAGAGGAACTCGTCAATCTGCTCGATTGACTGGAGCTCCGCCGGAGAATGAGGGCATGGATGCCCAACTCCCTGTTCTGCAAAAGGCAACATCAGATAGTTTAAGCAGAGAAGGTACATCAAGGGACCCTAGAAGGTCTAGTGATGAGTGTAGAAGGGGAGTTGTGCAGAGTGGTATGTCAGGGTTTGTGAGAGTTGTAGAGGAGGATGTGCAGAGCAGAGATGGTAGCTTTGGCAGGAGCAGGTTAGGAGGAGATATGGGTGAGTCTCAAAGGGGCACTCAGGCCTCGAGATTTGTTCCACCTCAGTATCCGCCCTACCAGTGGGGGGCAGAGTACCCGATGAGAGGTACATCAGAGTTTCCTAGTTATCACCCATATCCCACCTTTATGCCCTATCCTTCCTTTTATCCGCCATATCCACCGCCACATCCACAGTATACCATGTTTCCACCCTTCTTTGGTTATCCAAGTTTAGCAAACCCTACCTCAGGGAATGTTGCACCTCCTCCACCACCAATAGAACCAGTAGCCCCAGTTGTCCAAATACCTAAGCCTAGTTCACCTGGAGGAAATAGGGTACAGATGACAGACTATTTGCGGTTAGATGTTCCCAAGTTTGAGACTGGTGATGACCCTTTTGAGTATCTCAGAACGGTCAAGATGATAACTGATGAGTTGGGAGCCAGTGAGCGTAGAGCCATTCAGATGGCAGGGGTCACATTGAAATGTGAAAAGGCAAGGGAATGGTTCAACCAGTATGTGAACCCGAGGGTAGAAAGCTTATCCTGGGAGCAGTTTGCAACAGAGTTTGCCGAAGGGGCTTTTCCAGATAGCGCAAGGAAGAGGTTCCATGATATAGTAGATATGGCACAGAAGAGATAAGCTAGTGCCAAACTTGCAGGGACAAGTGATGTGAATCTCTCCCCTCTGCACGAGGCTGGTATAGAAAGGAAGAAGGGAGGTAGAGGCCTCAGACGATCAAAGAAGAACAAGTTCTGGAAGCAGATCAAGTCTGGTCTGGGAATAGGTGAGGGATCGAGCTCTGGTTTGAACAACTCCAAATGTCCGAGGTGCGGTAGGCCGCACAAGGGAGTCTGTTTAGTAGGGACAACAGCATGTTTCAGGTGCGGACAGGAGGGGCACATAGCACGTGAGTGTTCCACCGCGACTTTGATAACACAGTCCCAGCAGACAGCCTCAGACAGAGTGACTTAGCCAGGAGCTTTAGCCTTGGCATTGGGCAGAGGCAGAGGGAGCGAGATCACTCCTTCTTCCATAGGTTCCCCAGGTGAAGGTCCATCAGTACCAGCACGGATCTTCTCTTTGACGCAGCAGGAGGCTGACACATCGGACATGGCGGTAACAGGTACTTTTCACTTCCATATGTTTTGATGTGTCTACTCTTAGAGACTCTGATGCTTCGTTTTCCTTCGTGCTTGAGGGATTAGACTGTCCTCTTTAGGTCAATAGACCCAAGTGTGATCCATCAGCGGCAGAGGTAGTCTGCCAGTTGAGTTCAGTGCTAGTTCAGTGCTAGTTGTGAGTAGGTGCCTTCCAACTGACCTAGTGGTTCTAGAGTGATTGATTGACATCATTCTAGGGGTGGATGGGCTAGCTACTCATAGTCTTGCTTGAGATAGCAGAGACAGAGTCGTCAGGCTTAGAGATCAGGGTGGCTCACAAGTGGTTTGTTGAGGGGACAGTGTAGAGATGCCTGAAATGTAATATCAGCCCTCTAGGCTCGTAAATTGGTTAGGAGAGGTTATCAGAGGTTTCATGCTTATGTCAGAGAGTATAGCAGTTCGTCAGATGAGGAGGGGAACCAGGTTGAGTGCCCACAGCCAGAGAAAAGTTTTAGATGTTGTTCCAAACAAGCCGTCAGGTTTACCACCTGCTAAGAGACTAGAATGGGATATAGGACTGATGTCTAAACCCAGAACCATTCTTCGTCTTCTCTGCAGGATGACACCAGTAGAGTGAGAGAGATAGAAAAAGCCAAACGAGTAAGTAACTAGAGGTAGTAAGCCTGGCAAGCTGCTTGAGAGTGTTGCTATGAGATGCTATGGCCTTGGATTTTATCCAGATATAGGGAGAATGATCTCTCATCTCCGAGTGCAGCCCTCAAGGATAATCAATAAGTCAGAGAACAAAATAAGAAAGAGAAGAGTAAGTAAACTAGAAGAGAACAGAAAAAGAAAAGAGGAAGAATAAGTGTAAGTTTAGGAGGAGCTTTCAGTTTAATCTGGGATTAGGTAGTAGTTGAGGCAGAGAAAAGAGTCAGTCTTTTCTTCAGTAGAGTCCTGAGGGAAGATTCGTTAGCTTTCGCTTGGATCTTCATCCTGACTCAGTAGGAGGCTCACACATCGAACACGGTGACGTCAGATACGTTCACTTGAGGGTGTTCAGATGTGTAGGTTGTCGTGGACCCTGATGTTTCTTTCCCTGTTGTCTTGAGAGCCTTAGATAGAGGGGGGTTTGATGACTTCTGGGCTTCGAGTGTTTTCTCTGGGTTAGTGGACCCGAGTATGATCCATCTGAGGCAGCGTCAGTCAGTTCAGCTTAGAGTTTGTGGTGAGTAGATGCAATCCAGCTGACCTTATGGTTCTAGAGTTGACTGGTGATGTCAATCTAGGGCGGATTGGCTAACTACTCATAGTACTACCTATGTCTGCAGAGACAAGGTAGGAGAGTTCAGAGTTCAGAGGCTAAGATGGATCAGAGGCAGTCCGTTAGAGGGACAGTATAGGGGTGCCTAGAAGTTAATGTCAGCCCATTAGGCTCATCGTTTACACAGGAAAGGTTGTCAAAGGGTTCTAGCTCTTGTGCGCATGTTTAGTAGTCAGGTCAGGAAATCAGTCTCAATGCCCATTGCTAATGAGTTCTAGATGTTTTTGCCCAGACGAGCTGTCAGGTTTACCATCTGTCAGGGAGTCAGAGTTTGGAATAGAAGTGGTGTCTGGACGCGGCACTATTTCTTTCCTTCTACCCTACAGGATGGCACCTGCAGAGAGAGCATAGTCAGAGTAGTATAGAAAAGCTTGGTAGATAAAGGTTCTATCCGACCTAGTACCTCACCTTGAAATATTCCAGTGTTGGTGTGAGAAACGAAGGATGAAACCTTGAGATTTTGTAACGACTGTGAGCAGTTGATGCAAAATCACTACCAAGGACAGGTGTTCTCATGTCGATTTGATGATGATAGATCTGAGATTCGGACACTATGTGCTGAGAGTTAGAGAAAAGCAATTGAATAGAGCTGAGATCAGAGTTGTAGTAAAGAGTCTATACCAGAAGTAAAGGGTACAATAAACTGCTCAGCGACTCTGAGTATACAAGACAGATATTACTGAGTGAGGCAGATGAGATGTTAGCTGCCCTCAGTCAGAAGTCGTTTATCAGTTTATCCTATAGAAACAGATAGCTCGAAAGCTAAAGAGCTAGAGAGCTAGAGATAGTCCAGTATAGTTAGCAGGGATCAAAAGAGAAGAAGCCAGTTGAGTAAAACAAAAAAAAATAGAGAAGCATGCCCATTATCTACGAAGTAGTGTAGAATTTACGAGAACACGGCATCGAGGCCAAGTTCTATCAGACGAGTTCAGTTTTGGGGCATGTCTGTTTGAATCTAAAATAGATAGACAGGTACAGCTAGAGGCAAGGGCAGAAGAGTATGAAGACAGCTAAGAAGAGTCAAAGAGAAAGAAACGTTAGCAATCAGTGTAAAGTGTGAACACAGATTAAGCAGTTAAGGGTCAACAGAGTTAGGAAGTATAGATAACCCGAGAGGGTTTCCGTTAGTAATCTCTACGTCTCTTTGCAGAGGTAGGTGTTAGGTTTTCCTTACTTACTTATTTGCATGTGTGTTTATTGTGTGACCATTCGAGGACGAATGTTCTTAAAGGGGGGAAGAATGTAATACCCGGCAGATTCAGACATCGGAATTTCTACCGTCCGGTGGAATTCGAGGATGTCAGAGGTTTCTAGAAGGGTAAGAGAAAGGTTTCTCAAATATTTTCAAGTATTTTAAATTGAGTTTTGAAGAGAAAAGGCCAAGGAGGCAGAATACAGGTTCGGCCCCCGAAAGTTAAAGTTCGGCCGCCGAAAGTCCCCTAGTTTCGGCCCCCGAAGGCAATGTTTGGCCGCCGAACGTTGCATGGTTTTGCATGCAGGTTTGGCCGTCGAACCTGAGGCGGTTGCTCATCTATAAGGGCACCGAGTGGCAGAAAAAGGGGGAGACTTCTTCTCTCCTTCTGGCCTAGGTAAGTTTTTAATCTCCTTGAAGTGTTTTCATGGTTTTTTCTTCAACTCTTTCAAGGTTTTAATGAGTTTGACCCTTGTTTTGAAAAGTTATGAGCTTTAAATAAGGTTTTGGAGTTTGATGCTTTTGAAGCTGGTTTCTCCATATCTTTGAGTTTGAATCATACCAGCCTTTGTTCTTCAAGAGGTAAGTGTTGATCCATGGTTTTTATGATGTTTTATATGAGTTTTGTAAAGGGAAAAGGGAGCTAGGCATGAGTTTGCATGAAATGGGCATAATAGGGTTTATGAATCCTTTATGTTTGATGTGTGCCTTGTGAGCTTGTTTTGTTGGAGTTTAAGTTGTTTTAAGCTCCTTTATGCTTGTTAAAGTGTTTATGCATGTTTTAGAGGGGTTAAATGCATGTATTGAGGGCTGAGCAGATGATGGAGGGACTGGCAGGCGTCCTTGTGCACGAAACTGAGTTCTGGATGAACTCAGGTTCGGCCGCCGAAAGTCCAAGTTAGGCCGCCGAACATGCCTGACTTTCGTCTCTGGAGGAGACATTCAGCCGCCGAAGGTGCTGCCGAAGGTGCCCTGTCCAGCCTTCCTTTGCTTGTTTTGCATGCATGTTTTGAGGTGTTTTAGACGGGTTTTGGGAAGGTGTATAAGAGATGTTTATCTGTTGTATAGAGTATGTTTGGTACCTCATTTAAGTCCTCCATTGTAGGATTGGACCCGAGAAAACGAGGTATTTAGCAGTAGTAGCTGCTTCAGAGTTAGAGGTGGTCCAGAGCTAGTTAGCCCAGAGTTAGCCAAGCAGAGGCTACAGGTGAGTGGAACTACACTTTATAATTTTAAATTCAGAAATGACATACTTCTAGCATGTTCCATGCATCATAATGCCATGTTTTATAGTAGGTTGTATTGCATTCGTTTCACGAATTTGATGCATTGCATAAGATGATATTTGTATGGATGAATGTTGGATGATCCTTAGCCCTTGATAGAGCACAGAGTATAGATACAGAGTTATGGCATGAGGTAGCCATACCAGGTCGCTCCTGGATAGGCCAGGTCGCTCCTGGTACTATGAGTTAGACAGACAGTCTGTCAGATCAGAGATCAGAGTAGTCCAAGTGAGACCTAATCGCCCCTGGCACAGTTGGACATGTTATGATATGAGTTACTTCAGAGTAGTCCAGGTGAGGCCTAATCGCCCCTGGCACAGTTGGACATACTATTATGTATGTAGAGGGCTATGGTGACAAGTTCATCCTTGAGGTGATATGTTTGTGATGTGATACATTTCATGAAAGCATGTAATTAATGAACTGTTTACTGTTCCTTCTCACTGGGCTGTAGTAGCTCATCCCACTCCCTTAACCCCAGTTTTGCAGGTTCTGAGATAGCTATGGGAAGTCAAAGTCAGCAAGAGTACAGAGAACAGTGATGCATGAATGTATGGTTAGAATAGCATAGTGGACATGATGTAATTAAAAGATTAGTTGTCATGTAATGTATCGATATGTACTGTCATTTACTGGATAGACTTGTGCTTTCTCTAGTGTCTTTGCCATAGTGTAATGTATGATTAATCCCTTGGTACATGCATCCTGTTTTACGTTTCTTGATGAGAAATGTGTGAGTTGGGCTTAACGTATGGCTTTGATGAGATACCAATGGGATGTGTTACAGATTAAAAGGGTTTCAATCCCTTGACCCACAGCAGATAGTAGTCCCTGGTATAGGCCCTGAGGGCCATTTCAGATTGACATATCTGAGTAGCAGCAGTTAAGCCTACAGAGTTTTACAGGATTGTTGAGTCGTTTTGTATGATGTATGGGATTTATCAGGTACACAGAGAGTATAGTTGGCTGACTACGGGTCCCGGCGGCCTTAAGCCGATCTGGATCCTAGTGCCAGTGATGGTTCGGACCGTTACTGAGGGGTACCGGTTTTCGGGTCGTTACACCCATACTAGAGCCCTCATCAAATGCTCTAGTTGGGTCAACATCTCATAAGACAAGCTTGGTTCAACACCAACATCATTAAAACATTAACAAAAACAGATAATGTATAAAAGAGATTACAACAGACCATAGGGCCAAGCACAATACTAATACTCATTTGTTTATATTACATTACACTTTATAACATTTCACAAATCATGCCCACACTAAACTATTACATAAACAACATTTAGCCTCGAAGACTCCCCGGTCTATCCTGAACCTGCAAGCCTGGGGGTTAAGGGAGGGGGTGAGCTAAAAAAGCCCAGTGAGCAGAACAATAAAACATTGATATAAAACATGCTTTCATGGAATGCATCACAACACAATTAATTCACATCACGGATGGACTGACCCAAAATTCCCTCTACTCTGTGTCCGGCCCTCGAAGGAGCTCCTTAGGACTTCTGTTACATACAATAAGCTCTGTGCCTGGCCCTCGGTGGGGCTCCTCAGGACTTCTATTACATACAATGAAAATCTAGAGGGCTAGTGAGTCGTCTTGTTGTCCATCCACACCCACAATGAATAATGCAATGCGTCATATTCGTGAGCTCTAATGCAATCAACCTTTTATATATCATGATGCATGAATCATGCTTAAAACATTTAATTTATTGAAATAAGAGATTAGTTAGTTCAACTCACCTCTGCTGACTCTGAACTGACTGAAAAGCAGCTATCTCACTGCTGGGGTCCTCGGTTCCTCGGGTCCGAACCTACATAGGTGGACTCAAATGAGGGACCAAACATACACTAACATAACTCTAAATAACTCCCCAAAAATCTCCTAAAACATCACAAAATATTCATAAAAAACATGCAAAGGAAGGCTGAACAGGGTACTTTCGGCGGCAAGTTCGGCGGCCGAAAGTCCCTCCAGAGCCGAAAGCCATGCACCTTCGGCGGCACCTTCTGCGGCTGAAGGTTCCTTCCAGATCCAAAACTCATGCATGTTCGGCGGGACCTTCGGCGGCCGAAACTGCCCTCCAGAGCCAAAAGTCCAAACTTTCGGGGGCAAGTTTAGGCGGCCAAAAGTGCCACCACAGGCAGGTTCGGCGGCCGAAAGTGCCTTCGACTGTCGAACCTGAGTTCTTCCAGAAATGGCAGAACTTAGCCCTTATGCACATTTAAGCCTCCCTAACCTTTCAAACATGCATTTGGCTATTCTACAACATGCATAAACACATTCTCAAGCATATAGGGGCATAAAACTAACCTAAACCCCGACAAACATCAACATAGCAACTCATTTTAGCATACATTTATCCTTAAACTAACATTTTTACAACTAACCTAAACATGCATTTCTACCCCATAAACCTTCATAAAACTTACTTAAGACATCGAAGGAGGCGAGGATTGACGTTTACCTCTTGAAGATCGAGAGAAGACGTGACCCAGCTTGGAGATTTGGGGAAAACGGGTTCCGGAGGTCTCCAAGCTCCCAAACTTCGATCTTTGCTTAAAAACTTCAAAACCAAGCTAAAACTTGTTAAAAACTTGTAGGATTTGAGGAGAAAACACAAAATCATCAAAGGGGTGGCGAAGACTCACCTTGCCCGAAAAATAGAGAGAGAAAACTCGCCCATTTTCGGACAGGGGGCCTTTTATAGGTGGCTGGCCAGACCAGCTTCGGAAGCCAAAAGTGCCTCCGCAACTCCACCAAGTTCGGCGGCCGAACATGAGGTTCCGCGGCCGAACCTGTATTTTTCTCCTTTGTCCTTTTTCTTTCAAAATTCAATTCTTTCTTACTTAAAAAGCTTAAAAACATGTAAAAACATTTATAAAAATATGATTTTTCGCTTCTAGAGATTTCTGACAGCCGTGACAGTGCGGTTGTCGAAGCCGGTCAAAAATAACCTTCTTGGTTACCTACAATTTACAACTGCAGATAGTGGTGAAGGATCGTATCCACAGAGAATTGATTACCTATTTATTTATCTCAATCAAGACCAATAGAACTAATTGAAAGCAAGTAATCAAAGAGAAATAGAAACAAGCGCGAGGAAAGTAAAAAGGGGGGTTTTGAGATTTGATTCAACTAACAACTATTAAAAGTAATTGAAACAGCAAGTAATCTAAAATAGGAGAGAAATCAATAAGAGAAAAGTCTAGTTGAAGATATGGATCCACTTTGGTTGTTTGGGTTGATCATTGAAACATGGTTATCTTGATTGAATCAATAGGTTGGTTATGGGGGTGGAAGACGCTTCTCACCACCATGTCTTTCCTTATGAACAAACTGATTAGGGAACGTCCTCTAACCAATTACTAATCAACAAATTGCCAAGGAACGTCCTTGGGCCATAGGCATCAAAACAATTGCCAATTGCATGAAGAACAAGAAAGATCCAAACCCTAACTACTCAAACGCATGAGATGATGTTAGATCATGCAATTCCTTGGATTTTTACACCAAGTGTTCTATGGACAGAATATTTCCAGCAATTACGGACTAACAAATATCATAATCCAACAATCAATTAACTTTGCAATCAAGAATCAAGTGGCCAATTTGATCAAAACAACAAAGCAATCTTAGAATTAAGCATCAATTGCATGAATATTGAATAAAATCAAAGACAAAAGTTTCTGTTCAGATCTCACAACCCTTTAAACAACCTTAGTTTCAACCAATCCTCAACTAGAAAAAGGGTTTCAGTCACTCATGGCTGAACCAAAACAGAAAATAGATGAAAAGAAAGCAAGAAGATGAAAAACTAAGGTGGAGAAGGGGCTGCCCTTGCTTGGCCGAATTTGGGAGGATGAATTCCTTCTCTTCTTGTGTTCTTGAGGCCTTTAAATAGGTGTTGAGAGGCTGTCCAAGGTTTGGTAGCAATCCATGAGTCTTTTAGAGGCTGTCCAAAGTGCCCTTGGTCCCATATGTGCCTTCTTTGTGCATGGGTTAAGGCAAAAACGTGGAGCATGTTTTGAATTGCAAGTGGGGGCTCTTTGGTCTTTTAATTACTGCCCAAGATCTTCAAGATGTTGCCTAAAGAGTTAAGAGGCTGCCCATGCACTAATAAGGAAGGTGGAGCCTCCTTTTGAATTTTGAATTTTGAATGTGCATGGCATGAAATGGGAAACATGTGATCTTCAAGATTTGGCTTCTTGAATGAGCTGGATCTTGAAATCCAATATCTGAATATGAATCTTGGAGATTTGAATTTCAAAATAATTTCCTTCTTTGGCTCTTCAATTATGGCAACTTGAGATATGGCTTCTTAAATAAGGAAAAGGCAACTTGCTGATTTGAAATTCGAATTTCAAATGGCTTTGGCTGAATGTTCTTTCCTTCTTTGCCACTTTCCTTATTTAGAACTTTCCATATTTAGCTTGACTTGATTTCAACTTGGTAGGTTTGCTCTCTTTTGCTCCAAATAAGGCAGTTTTAGGGGTATTTTCTCCAGAATGTCCTTTTACACTATTTTCTGCAAAATAATATTAAAAGCACTAAATTAAGCAAAAATCATGTAAATATTCATCAATAATATTAATATAAAATGGACTAAATTATGCTCTATCAAGCCGAGATTCCACCGGAAAATAGGAATTCCGATGTCGGGGTCTAGCCGGGTATTACATGATCAAATATTGTTTATCTTTTGTTATTCAATATTCATACAATCTCATGCTTAATTCCATTGTTGCTTTGTTGTTTTGATCAATATGGCCAATTGATTCTTGATTGCAAGGTAATAATATGTTAGTTTGGGTTATTTAAGTCCGTAATTGCTTGGATTATTCAAACATAAGAACATTTAGTGTAAAAAACTAAGGAAATTGTATGATCTAGTAACATCTCATGCGTTTGAGTAGTTAGGATTGGATCTCTCTCTTTCTTCATGCAATTAACAATTGTTTGATGCTTAAAGCCCAAGGACGTTTCTTGGCAATTTGTTAATTAGTAATTAATTAGAGGACGTTCCCTAATTGGTTTAATCATAAGGAGAGACATGTTGGTGAGAAGCGTCTTCCATCTCCATAACTAATCTATTAAATCAATCAAAAGAAACTAAGTGTCAATGATCAATCCCAACAACTGAAGTGGATCCTCCCCTGGGGTGTGGTGTGCATGGTGTGATCCTCTAGGCAGACTGAAATGGTTAATGTAGTGGAATTTCTTCCACTACTTGCACTGCAAATCCTTCATAGAAAGGTTTCAGGCAATGGCCATTCACCTTGAAGATTTTTCCTGTCTCTTCACTGCGAATGTCTACAGCTCCATATGGATAAGGATGCTCTATAATGAATGGTCCAATCCACCTAAACCATAGCTTTCCTGGAAACAATTTCAAATGAGAGTCAAAGAGTAAGACTTTATCACCAACCTTAAATTGTTTTCTTGAAAGCTGACTGTCATGGGAGACTTTGGTTTTTACTTTGTAGTTCCAAGAGGTCTCATATGCATCTCGTCTTATTTCCTCTAGCTCTTTCATTTGTAACTTGCGATGGTGTCTAGCTTCTTTAAGGTCCATGTTGCAATTCTTTAAAACCCAATAGGCCTTGTGTTCAAGCTCAACTGGAAGGTGACAAGCTTTTCCATAGACCAATCCGTAAGGAGACATACCTATGGGTGTTGTAACGATCCGAAAACCGGACCGCTACCAGCGTTAGGATTCAGATCGACTTAAGGTCGCCGGAACCCGTAGCAAGCCTACTATGCATCTTGTGTACCTGATAAAATCCCATACATGATCATATATTTTCATAAAAACTTTAACTTTTCTTTTACCAAGCTTGACCTGCACATGCACTATAACTGTAAACATAAAACCCCATACTGGAGCCCTCATCAAATGTTCCAGTTCGGTCAACATCTCATATGTCAAGCCTGGTTCAACATATCTCGTCATAAAAAAAAAACATTTCATAAGGATCATGTACCAACAGGGATTAACCATACAGTAGGGCCAAGCACAATACTAATCCTCATTACATTACTGTACAATACCTTACATTACATTACATTTCCTTTCATGTCCACTACTAATCTATTACATGACATAACCATTACCTTTGATGACTTCCTGCTATCTCTGAACCTGCAAACCTGGGGGTTAGGGGAAAGGGGTGAGCTACTAAAACCCAGTGAGCAGAACTGTAAAAACATTATAATAAACATATGCTTTCATGAAATGCATCACAGCACAAACAATTCACATCACGGATGGACTGACCCAAAAATCTCTCTACTCTGTGCCCGACCCTCAGTAGAGCTCCTCAGGACTTCTATTACATAATATAAGCTCTGTGCTAGGGGCGTAGTGCAGGCCACACCTGGTCTTTCCTGTACTCTGTGCTAGGGGCGTAAAATGGCAGCCCTGGTCTTTCATTACATAACATAATATCTAGAAGGCTAATGGGTCGTCCTATTGTCCATCCATACCAACAATAAATAATGCAATGCGTCATATTCTTGAATTCTAATGTAAACAACCTATTACATATCATGATGCATGAACATGCTTAAAAAGTTTGATCGCTTTAAAAATAAAAGAGTTGTGTTCTACTCACCTCTGGCTAACTCTAAATTAACTATGAAGCAGCTATCCCGCTGCTGATCACCTCGGTTCCTCAGGTCCGATCCTACACAGGTGGATTCAAATGAGGGACCAAACATACTCTAACATGACTCTAAACAACTCCCCCAAAAACCCCCTAAAACATCATAAAACATGCATAGAAAATAGGCAAAGGAAGGCTGGGCAGGGGACTTTCGGCGGCAGGTTCAGCGGCCGAAGGTCCCTATAGATCCGAAAGTCAGGCACTTTCGGGGGCAGGTTCGGTGGCCGAAACTTCCTCCACAGATCTGAAAGTCCAAACTTTCGGGGGCAAGTTTGGCGGCCGAAACTCCCCTCCAGAGCCAAAAGTCAAACTTTTGGGGGCGAGATTAGGCGGCCAAAACTGCCTCCACAGGTAGGTTCGGCGGCCGAAACTGGCTTCGGCGGCCAAACCTGGGTCCTCCCGAAGGGTAGAACCTGATTCCGCCTCACTCATCCAGCCACCCAAAACTTTCCAACATGCATCCAACTATTTTAAAATATGCATAAACACATTTTCAAGCTCATGGGGGCATAAAACTAGCCTAAACCCCAACAAACATCAACATAGCATCACATTTAGCATAAAACTAACATAAACCCTAACATTTAGATCTATTCTCAAACATGCATCAATACCCCTTAACCCTTCATAAAACTTAATTAAAATATGAAAGAAGAGGAGAATCTACACTTACCTCTTGAAGATCGAGAGGAGATGCGATCCCAAACTTGGAGATGTGGAGGAACGAGCTTCAGGGGTCTCCAAGCTTCAAGACTTTGATTTTGAGCTTAAAAACTTCAAAACAAGATAAAAGCTGGTAAAAAACTTGGAAGATTTGAAGGAAAACATAAAATCAACCAAAAGAGGGTGAAATCTCACCTATGCCCGAAAATAGAGAGAGAAAACTCGCCCATTTTCGGACAAGGTGTAATACCCGGCTAGATTCAGACATCGGAATTCCTACCGTCCGGTGGAATTTGATGATGTCAGAGGTCTCTGGAAGGGTACGAGAAAGTTTTCTCAAATGTGTTCAAGTGTTTTAAAGGATTAGGGTAGAAAACGAGTTGAGTTTTGTGGAGAATTGGCCAAAGGAGTTTCTGTCATGTTCGGCCCCCGAAGGTTAAGTTCGGCCGCCGAAAGTGCCCAATGTTCGGCCCCCGAAAGTTGCATGGTTTTGCATGCAGTTTCGGCAGCCGAAGCTGAGGTGGTCGGTTTGTTGTGCATGCTCCTCAGTCCGTGGTTTGGCCAGGTGTTCACCTCCAGATCATGACCAGAGATGAGGCCACGTCTCCCTTGACTCATCTGCAAGCTTTTAAGCAGCTCATGCAGAGGGTTGCTCGTTTGCAAGAGAAAAGAGAGGTTTTGGTGGTTTGAAGCTTGTGAAGGGGATTTGGTGAGTTCAAGTTGTTCCTCTTCTAGTTTCAGGAGGTAAGAGAGGTCTTGATACTTGTTTTATGGTTTTAACAGCTTTTAAAGCGGTTACGGGTAGAGTTGTATGTTTAGGGTTTAGAGTTTAGTTTTGATGTGTTAATGGTGAAAGCATGATTATGTGTTGTGTTAGTTGTTTTGTTGGGGTTAATAGGTAGTTTGGGACCCCTTTGTGCATATACCAGAGTATATGTGAGTGAAGACGCTGAGTTATGCATGTTAGAGTGTGTTGGAGACGTTGTGCATGAGAGGAAGCAAGGTTCTGCCTTCTGGAGAACCCAGCTTCGGCCGCCGAAGTGAAGATTCGGCCGCCGAACCTCTTGTGGAGTGGAGTTGCTTGACAGGCTTGTTTATGCACGAAGCGGAGTTCTGGATGAACTCAGGTGCGGCCGCCGAAGGGAGGATTCGGCCGCCGAACCCCTTGTGGAGGTAGTTTCGGCTGCCTAAGGTTGCCTCCGAAAGAATGGACTTTCGGATATGTCATGCACATTCGGCCGCCGAAGGTGCCGCCGAACATGCATGAGTTTCGGCTCTGGAGAGGACATTCGGCCGCCGAACCTGCTGCCGAATGTGTTCTGTCCAGCCTTCTTTTGCATGAGTTATGTGATTATTTTCAGAGGTTTTGTAATACCCGGCTAGATTCAGACATCGGAATTCCTACCGTCCGGGGGAGTTCGAGGATGTCAGAGGTCTCTGGAAGGGTAAGAGAAAGTTTTCTAAAATATGTGCAAGTGTTTTAAAGGTTTAGCGTAGAAAAGGATTGAGTTTTGAAGAGATATGGCCAAGGAGGCATTTTGCCAAGTTCGGCCCCCTAAGGTTAAGTTCGGCCACCTAAAGTGCCCAATGTTCGGCCCCCGAAGGTTATGTTCGGCCCCCGAAAGTTGCATAGTTTTGCATGCGATTCGGCAGCCGAACCTGAGGCGGTTGCTCATCTATAAGTGCACCGAGTGGCAGAAAAAGGAGGAGGTTTCTTCTCTCCTTCTGACCTAGGTGAGGTCTTGATCTCCTTAAAGTATTTTCATGGTTTTTCTTCAAATCTTTCATGGTTTTTATGAGTTTTACCCTTGTTTTGAAGAGTTGTGAGCTTGAAACAAGGTTTTGGAGTTTGAAGCTTTTGAAGCTTGGTTTCTCCATATCTTTGAGTTTGGATCATCTCAGCCTTTGTTCTTCAAGAGGTAAGTGTTGATCCATGGTTCTTCTGATGTTTTTATGAGTGTTGTAAAGGGAAAAGGGAGCTAGGCATGAGTTTGCATGAGATGTGCATCATAGGGTTTATGAATCCTTTATGTTTGATGTGTGTCTTGTGAGCTTGTTTGTTGGAGTTTAAAGTTATTTGAAGCTCCCTTAGGCTTGTTGAAGTGTTTATGCATGTTTTAGAAGGGTTAAATGCATGTGTTGAGGTCTGAACAGGTGATGGAGGGACTGGCAGGCGTCCTTGTGCACGAAACTGAGTTCTGGCTAAACTCAGGTTCGGCCCCCGAAAGTCCAAGTTAGGCCGCCGAACATGCCTGACTTTCGTCTCTGGAGGAGACATTCGGCCGCCGAAGGTGCTGCCGAAGGTGCCCTGTCCAGCCTTCCTTTGCTTGTTTTGCATGCATGTTTTGTGATGTTTTAGAGGGTTTTTGGAGAGATGTTCCTAGTTATGTTAGAGTATGTTTGGTACCTCATTTATGTCCATCTGTGTAGGATTGGACCGAGGAACCGAGGAGGCTCCAGAGTTAGAGTTGGCCCAGAGTTAGCCAGCATTGGCTAGAGGTGAGTGGAACTAAACTGAATATTTTATTTTGAGAAATGACACGATTCTAGCATGATCCATGCATCATAAAATGCCATGTTATGTAATAGGTTGTATTGCATTAGAATCCACGAATTTGATGCATTGCATAAGTTGTTGTTGTGGTGTGGATGAACGTTGGATGATCCTTAGCCCTTGACATGAGATAAGATACTACTACAGAGATATGGCATGAGATAGCCATTCCAGGTCGCTCCTGGATAGTCCAGGTCGCTCCTGGTACTCAGTTACAGATAGACATACAGCATAAGAGAAGACTGGGTGATGGCTCCGCCTCCCTAGCATTATTGGATTTGTTGTGATATGATACAGTACAGAGAAGACTGGGTGATGGTTCTACCTCCCTAGCACAGTTGGGTATAGAAGTCTAGGTGATGGCTCTGCCTCCCTAGCAAGTAGGGTATTTGTTTATAGTAGGGGGCTATAGGTGACAAGTTCATCCGTTTGATGATTTGTTTGTGATGTGACGCATTTCATGATAACATGTAATTAATGAACTGTTTTACTGTTCCTCCTCACTGGGCTATAGAGCTCATCCCACTCCCTTAACCCCAGTTTTGCAGGTTCTGAGATAGCTATGGGAAGTCAAAGTCAGCAAGAGTACAGAGGAAAGTTGTGCTTGAATGTATGTTGTAATAGCGTAGTGGACATGATGTAATTAAAAGAGTAGTTGTAATGTAATGTAATGTATAGATATGTACTGTCGTATACTGGATAGACTTGTGCTTTTCCTAGTATCATTGCTATAGTGTGATGTATGATTAATCCCTTGTACATGAATCCTGTTTTACATTTCTTGATGAGAAATGTGTGAGTTAGGCTTAATGTATGGCTTTGATGTGATACCAGTGGATTGTGTTACAGAGTAAAAGGGTTTCAATCCCTTGATCCACAGCAGATAGTAGTCCCTGGTATAGGCCCTGAGGGCCATTTCAGATTGATATATCTGAGTAGCAGTAGTTAAGCCTACAGAGTTTTACAGGATTGTTGAGTATCTTTGTATCATGTATGGGATTTATCAGGTACACAGAGAGTATAGTCGGCTTGCTACGGGTCCCGGCAGCCTTAAGCCGATCTGGATCCTAGTGCCAGTGATGGTTCGGGCCGTTACAGAGGGGTACCGGTTTCCGGGTCGTTACAGATTGGTATCAGAGCATAGGGCCTCAAGAGTACGGTGTGTTGAGCATCTTTGCTCAAGGATTAGAGATATCCCACATCGGAAAGAGGTGTTGTCTTGTATAGGAGGGGAAGCACAATAGGTAAAATCATGTCCACTAGGATAGGATGTGGAGTCCTGTTTTGCATGCTGATGTGAAATGCCATGATGAGTTGCATGTGCATTATTGATATATTTAATATGTGCTGAGGATTCATGTGTTTTCACATGGATCATTTGATGATATTTTTGTGTGATGTTGTGCTTTTCAGAGGCAGGATGAGAGGAACTCGTCGATCTGCTAGATTGACAGGAGCTCCGCCGGAGGATGAGGACATGGATGCTCATCTCCCCGTTCTGCAAAGGGCAACATCAGATAGTATAAACAGAGAAGGTACATCAAGGGACCCTAGAAGGTCTGATGATGAGAGTAGAAGGGGAGTTGTCCAGAGTGGTATGTCAGGGTGTATGAGAGAAATAGAGGAGAATGAGCAGAGTAGAGATGGTAGCTTTGGCAGGAGTGGGTTGGGAGGAAATATGGGTGAGTCCCAAGGAGGCACTCAGGCCTCGAGATTTGTTCCACCTCAGTATCCACCCTACTAGTGGGGGGCAGAGTACCCGATGAGAGGTACATCAGAGTTTCCTAGATATAACCCATATCCCACCTTTATGCCTTATCCTTCCTTTTACCCGTCATATCCACAGTATACCATGTTTCCACCCTTCGTTGGTTACCCAGGGTCAGTAAACCCTAACCTAGGGCATGTTGCATCTCCTCCACCACCAGGAGAACCAGTAGCCCCAATTGTCCAAACACCCAAGCCTAGTTCACCTGGGGAAAGTATGGTGCAGATGACAGCTTATTTGAGGTTGGATGTTCCCAAATTTGAGACTGGTGATGACCCTGTTGAGTATCTTAGAATGGTTAAGCTGATAACCGATGAGTTGGGAGCTAATGAGAGTAGAGCCATACAGATGGCAGGGGTTACATTGAAATGTGAGAAGGCAAGGGAATGGTTCAACCAGTATGTGGACCCGAGGGTAGAAAGCTTATCCTGGGAACAGTTTGCTATAGAGTTTGCAGGATGGGCTTGTTCAGATAGCTCAAGGGAGCATAAAGAGAGTGACTGTGAGCAGCCAGGGCAGACAGAAAACATGAGTATAGAAAATGACCCAGAGACTAGTGATCGTTTTCCTTTGGGTGAAGCTGCTGCAAAGAATAAAAAGAAAGTGAGAGGCCTGAAAGGGTCAAAGAAAAGGGAGTTTTGGAATAGGGTAAAGTTTGGCATAGGTTGTCGCGAGGGTTCGAGTTCTGGTTGGGATAGTTCTAGATGTGTGAAGTGCGGTAGGAGGCACAAAGGTGTATGTCGGGCTGGGACAACAGCATGTTTCAGGTGCGGACAGGAGGGGCACATGGCACGAGAGTGTCCCATTACGGTCATGTCAGCACAGTTCCCACAGACATCCGCAGACAATATAATTCCACCAGAAGCTCCAGCCTCGGTACAGGGCAGAGGTAGAGAAAGAGGGGTAGTCCCTTCTTCAGGAGGTTCCTTCAGTGGACGTCCGTTAGTTCCTGCTCGGATTTTCACCCAGGATCAGCCAGAGACAGACACACGGAACACAGTGGTGCCAGGTAAACTCACTTTTGAGTGTTCTAGTGTGTATAGAATATCAGTTGATGTGAAAATAGTAAAGTGTAATAGAGTTAGATGTTCAGAGATAAAGGTTTAGAGACGAGTGAGTCGCTACATGTTAGTGAGCCAGGAAAAAGCTCGAGAGCTATAGCCGTATGGCTTTGAAGTCCAGGTAGAGAGAGAGTGATCTCTCATCTCTGAGTGTAGACCTCAAGTAAAGAAAGAAGGCAGAGAATAGCGGAAGAAAGTGAAGAGTAAGAAAAAGAATAAAAGTAAGTAAGAGAAAAGTAAGGAAAGAAAAGAGTAAATGAGAGAAGATAGAGCAGAGAAAGAACAAAATAGACTAAATGTAAAGTAAGAAAGGTTAGAAAGAGATTTCAGTTTAGTCTGGGATTAGATGGCGAGTGAGCTTTAGTTCAGATAGTTCTGGATCCGTGAGGCGTGGAGGTTACACAAAAGTAGTCTGATGGTATGGGACTACGGCATGTATAGATGCGAGCAGAAAGGACTCATATTTTGTGAGCGTCCTACTGCGGCCCAGATTGGCACAGTCCCAGCAGATGACTTCGAGTAGTGTAACTCAGCCTGTTGCTCTAGCCATGTTTCAGGACAGTGGTTGACGCAGGAGAAGAGAGTTCTCCTTTTCTTTGGTCGGTTCCCGAAGGAAGATTCGTTAGCTTTAGCTTGGATCTTCATCCTGACTTAGTAGGCGGTTAACACATTGAACACGGTGACGTCAAATACGTTCACTTGAGGGTGTTCAGATGTGTAGGTTATAGTGGACCCTGATGTTTCTTTCCCTGTTGTTGTGAGAGCCATAAATAGAGGAGGGGTTGATAACTTCTGGCTTAGAGTGTTCTCTTTGGGTCAGAGGGCCCAAGAGTGTGATCCATCTATGGCAGAGTCAGTCTGTCGGTTCAGTTCAGAGTTTGTTGAGAGTAGTAGATGCCGTCCAGCTGACCTTATGGTTCTAGGGGTGACTGATGATGTCAACCTAGGGCGGATTGGCTAGCTACTTGAGGTACTACCTACGTCTGCAAAGACAAGGTAGGACAGTTTAGAGTTCAGAGGCTCGGATGGGTCAGAGTTAGTCCTTAGAGGGGGACAGTTTAGCATACCCAGCAGTTTGATATCAACCCTACAGGCTCGTGAATTCGTTAGGGAAGTTAGTCAGGAGTTTTCTTGCTCTTGTTTAAGCGCATAGCCAGGTCAGGGAACCAGCCTCAGTATTCATAGACAGGAAAAGAGAAAGAGTGTTATATGTTATCTCAGACGAGTTAGCAGGTTTACCATTAGTAAACCCAGTAGAGTTTGAAAGTTAAGTGAGAATGGAGACTAGCTGCATCTTCACTAGAAAAGCAGTTACAGACTGAAGAGCGATAGTAGAACTTGGTAGTAAAGGCTTCTATCCGACTTAGTACCACACACCCTGGAATGTTCCAGTATCGTTGTGAGAAACGGAGGATGAAACCTTGAGATTTTATCACAACTGTGAATAGTTGCACAAACTCACTACCAAGGATAGGTAGCTAGTAGAAGCCGGTTGTTTTCTATAATCGATCCGAGAGTTGGGAACTATCTGTCGACAGTTAGAGAAAAGTTAGTTAACAGTTGTGTAGCGATGAGAGTGAAGAGGTTAAACCAGAGGGAAGGGGTAAAACTGCTCAGCGACTCTGAGTATACAAGACAGGATTTACTGGGTAAGGCTTAGCTGCCCTCAGTCAGATGTCGCTTATCAGTTTATCCTATAGAAACAGATAGCTAGAGAGCTAGAGATAGTCTAGTAATGTTAGAAGGGATCAAAAGAGAAGAAGCCAGTATAGTAAAGAAGAAGAAAAGCGGCAAGGATCAGAGTGCGCAGCAAAATCGTAGAATAGTTTAGAGAAACAGAGAAGCATGCCCGTTATCTACGAAATGTTGTAGATTTTCAGAGAACATGGCATAGAGGTCAAGTTCTGTAAGCTGAGTGCAATTTCAGGGCATGTCTGTTTCATTGTGATGTGTCACAATATAACATTGAAAGTAAGTAGAGAGAGAGAACGTGATAGCCAAGTCATCTAGCCTTGCCGTAGAGTTATAAAGTCGAAAAGCAGCAAAGAGAAAGGAAGATCCGTAGTCAGATGAAAGATTCAAGTCAGTTGTTGTGTACTGATAGAAGTGATAAGTAAAGAGAAGCAAAGGTTCGTATAACCAGAGTAGTGTAAATAAGCTGAGAAAAGTCAAAGAAAAGGAAAGTTAGTAGTCATATGAAAAAGTCAGGTCGATTGTGTACAAGCAAGAGTGATAAACAAGTAGTGTAGACACAGCTTAAGCAGTGAAGGGTCAGCAAAGTCAGACAGTATAGCCAACCCGGGAGTTTTACTCTAGGGGTATCTGTGTCTCGTCGTAGAGACCGATGGTAGGCTTTCTTCTTGTTTCCCTGTATGTTTCTTGTTGTTGTTTTAACATTCGAGGACGAATGTTTTTAAAGGAGGGAAGAATGTAATACCCGGCTAGATTCAGACATCGGAATTCCTACCGTCCGGGGGAGTTCGAGGATGTCAGAGGTCTCTGGAAGGGTAAGAGAAAGTTTTCGAAAATATGTGCAAGTGTTTTAAAGGTTTAGCGTAGAAAAGGATTGAGTTTTGAAGAGATATGGCCAAGGAGGCATTTTGCCAAGTTCGGCCCCCTAAGGTTAAGTTCGGCCGCCTAAAGTGCCCAATGTTCGGCCCCCGAAGGTTATGTTCGGCCCCCGAAAGTTGCATAGTTTTGCATGCGATTCGGCAGCCGAACCTGAGGCGGTTGCTCATCTATAAGTGCACCGAGTGGCAGAAAAAGGAGGAGGTTTCTTCTCTCCTTCTGACCTAGGTGAGGTCTTGATCTCCTTAAAGTATTTTCATGGTTTTTCTTCAAATCTTTCATGGTTTTTATGAGTTTTACCCTTGTTTTGAAGAGTTGTGAGCTTGAAACAAGGTTTTGGAGTTTGAAGCTTTTGAAGCTTGGTTTCTCCATATCTTTGAGTTTGGATCATCTCAGCCTTTGTTCTTCAAGAGGTAAGTGTTGATCCATGGTTCTTCTGATGTTTTTATGAGTGTTGTAAAGGGAAAAGGGAGCTAGGCATGAGTTTGCATGAGATGTGCATCATAGGGTTTATGAATCCTTTATGTTTGATGTGTGTCTTGTGAGCTTGTTTGTTGGAGTTTAAAGTTATTTGAAGCTCCCTTAGGCTTGTTGAAGTGTTTATGCATGTTTTAGAAGGGTTAAATGCATGTGTTGAGGTCTGAACAGGTGATGGAGGGACTGGCAGGCGTCCTTGTGCACGAAACTGAGTTCTGGCTAAACTCAGGTTCGGCCCCCGAAAGTCCAAGTTAGGCCGCCGAACATGCCTGACTTTCGTCTCTGGAGGAGACATTCGGCCGCCGAAGGTGCTGCCGAAGGTGCCCTGTCCAGCCTTCCTTTGCTTGTTTTGCATGCATGTTTTGTGATGTTTTAGAGGGTTTTTGGAGAGATGTTCCTAGTTATGTTAGAGTATGTTTGGTACCTCATTTATGTCCATCTGTGTAGGATTGGACCGAGGAACCGAGGAGGCTCCAGAGTTAGAGTTGGCCCAGAGTTAGCCAGCATTGGCTAGAGGTGAGTGGAACTAAACTGAATATTTTATTTTGAGAAATGACACGATTCTAGCATGATCCATGCATCATAAAATGCCATGTTATGTAATAGGTTGTATTGCATTAGAATCCACGAATTTGATGCATTGCATAAGTTGTTGTTGTGGTGTGGATGAACGTTGGATGATCCTTAGCCCTTGACATGAGATAAGATACTACTACAGAGATATGGCATGAGATAGCCATTCCAGGTCGCTCCTGGATAGTCCAGGTCGCTCCTGGTACTCAGTTACAGATAGACATACAGCATAAGAGAAGACTGGGTGATGGCTCCGCCTCCCTAGCATTATTGGATTTGTTGTGATATGATACAGTACAGAGAAGACTGGGTGATGGTTCTACCTCCCTAGCACAGTTGGGTATAGAAGTCTAGGTGATGGCTCTGCCTCCCTAGCAAGTAGGGTATTTGTTTATAGTAGGGGGCTATAGGTGACAAGTTCATCCGTTTGATGATTTGTTTGTGATGTGACGCATTTCATGATAACATGTAATTAATGAACTGTTTTACTGTTCCTCCTCACTGGGCTATAGAGCTCATCCCACTCCCTTAACCCCAGTTTTGCAGGTTCTGAGATAGCTATGGGAAGTCAAAGTCAGCAAGAGTACAGAGGAAAGTTGTGCTTGAATGTATGTTGTAATAGCGTAGTGGACATGATGTAATTAAAAGAGTAGTTGTAATGTAATGTAATGTATAGATATGTACTGTCGTATACTGGATAGACTTGTGCTTTTCCTAGTATCATTGCTATAGTGTGATGTATGATTAATCCCTTGTACATGAATCCTGTTTTACATTTCTTGATGAGAAATGTGTGAGTTAGGCTTAATGTATGGCTTTGATGTGATACCAGTGGATTGTGTTACAGAGTAAAAGGGTTTCAATCCCTTGATCCACAGCAGATAGTAGTCCCTGGTATAGGCCCTGAGGGCCATTTCAGATTGATATATCTGAGTAGCAGTAGTTAAGCCTACAGAGTTTTACAGGATTGTTGAGTATCTTTGTATCATGTATGGGATTTATCAGGTACACAGAGAGTATAGTCGGCTTGCTACGGGTCCCGGCGGCCTTAAGCCGATCTGGATCCTAGTGCCAGTGATGGTTCGGGCCGTTACAGAGGGGTACCGGTTTCCGGGTCGTTACAGGTTTAGAGGGGATTATGGGGATTTGTTTAAGAGTTATTTAAAGTATGTGTGACACCTCATTCGAGTCCATTTGTGTAGGATTGGACCCGAGAGTTCGAGGAGGTCATCAGAGTTAGAGATATCAGAGTCAGTACAGTATCTGCCAGAAGAGCAGAGGTGAGTGGAATTAAACTGCATATTTTATTTTGAGAAATGACACAATTCTAGCATGATTCATGCATCATAAACTGTCATGTTATGTATTAGGTTGTATTGCATTAGAATTCACGAAGATGATGCATTGCATAAGATGTTTATGTGGATGAATGTTGGATGATCCTTAGCCCTTGACAGAGAGCATATACAGATTTATGGCATGAGATAGCCATACCAGGTCGCCCCTGGATAGTCCAGGTCGCTCCTGGTACTATGAGTGAGACAGCTGGGCTGTCAAAGCAGAGTTAAGTGTAGACCAGGTGAGACCTCGTCTCCTTGGCACAGTTAGTCATGTTGTGATATCAGAGAAATAAGTGTAGACCAGGTGATGACATAGTCTCCTTGGCACAGTTGGCATTAGTATAACATGTAGGTGAGGGTTATTGGTGACAAGTTCATCCTTGAGCTGATATGTTTGTGATGTGATGCATTTCATGAGAGCATGTAATGAATGAACTGTTTTTATTGTTCCTCCTCACTGGGCTCTAGAGCTCATCCCACTCCCTTACCCCCAGTTTTGCAGGTCCTGAGATAGCTATGGGAAGTCAAAATCAGCAAGAGTACAGAGGAAAATTATGCATGAATGTATGTTTGTAATAGCATAGTGGACATGATGTAATTAAAAGATGAGTTGTCATGTAATGTATAGATATGTACTGTCATATACTGGATAGATTTATGCTTTCCCTAGTATCATTGCGACAGTGTGATGTATGATTAATCCCTTGTACATGAATCCTGTTTTACGTTTCTTGATGAGAAATGTGAGTTAGGCTTAATGCATGGCTTGAATGAGATACCAGTGGGATGTGTTATAGATTAAAAAGGGTTTCAATCCCTTGAGCCACAGCAGATGGTAGTCCCTGGTATAGGCCCTGAGGGCCATTTCAGATTGACATATCTGAGTAGCAGTAGTTAAGCCTACAGAGTTGTCCAGGATTGTTGAGTCGTTCTGTATCATGTATGGGATTTATCAGGTACACAGTACGTATAGTTGGCTAACTACGGGTCCCGGCGGCCTTAAGCCGATCTGGATCCTAGTGCCAGTGACGGTTCGGACCGTTACTGTGGGGTACCGGTTTTCGGGTCGTTACAGATTGGTATCAGAGCATAGGGCCTCAAGAGTACGGTGTGTTGAGATATCCCACATCGGAAAGAGGTGTTGTCTTGTCTAGGAAGGAAAGCACAATAAGTTAAAATCATGTCCACTAGGATAGGATGTGGAGTCCTGTCTTGCATGCTGATGTGAAATGCCATGATGAGTTGCATGTGCATTATTGCTATGTTTGATATGTGCTGAGAATTCATGTGTTTTCACATGGATCATTTGATGATAGTTTTGTGTGATGTTGTGCTTTTCAGAGGCAGGATGAGAGGAACTCGTCGATCTATGAGATTGAATGGAGCTCCGCCGGAGGATGAGGACATGGATACTCATCTCCCCGTTCTGCAAAGGGCAACATCAGATAGTATAAGCAGAGAAGGTACATCAAGGGACCCTAGAAGGTCTGTTGATGAGAGTCGAAGAGGAGTTGTCCAGAGTGGTATGTCAGGGTTTATGAGAGAAATAGAAGAGAATGAGCAGAGTAGAGAGGGTAGCTTTAGCATGAGCAGGTCAGGAGGAGATTTGGGTGAGTCCCAAGGAGGCACTCAGGCCTCGAGATTTGTTCCACCTCAGTATCCACCCTACCAGTGGGGGGCAGAGTACCCGATGAGAGGTACATCAGAGTTTCCTAGGTATAACCCATATTCCACCTTTATGCCCTATCCTTCCTTTTACCCGCCAAATCCACCATCATATCCACAGTATACCATGTTTCCACCCTTCTTTTGTTACCCAGGGTCAGTAAACCCTAACCTAGGGCATGTTGCATCTCCTCCACCACCAGGAGAACCAGTAGCCCCAATTGTTCAAACACCTAAGCCTAGTGCACCTGGAGGAAATGAGGGAAAGATGACAGATTATTTGAGGTTGGATGTTCCCAACTTTGAGACAGGTGATAACCCTGTTGAGTATCTTAGAATGGTCAAGATAATAACTGATGAGTTGGGAGCCAGTGAGAGTAGAGCCATTCAGATGGCAGGGGTCACAGTGAAATGTGAGAAGACAAGGGCATGGTTCACCCAGTATGTGAACCCGAGGGTAGAAAGCTTATCCTGGGAACAGTTTGCTATAGAGTTTGCAGGATGGGTTTGTTCTGGTAGCTCAAGGGAGCATAAAGAGAGTGACTATGAGCAGCCAGGGCAGACAGAAAACATGAGTATAGAAAATGACCCAGAGAATAGTGATCGTTTCCCTTTGGGTAAGGCTGCTGCAACGAATAAAAAGAAAGTGAGAGGCCTGAAAGTATCAAAGAAAAGAGAGTTCTAGAATAGGGTACAGTTTGGCATAGGTTGTCGCGAGGGTTCGAGTTCTGGTTGGGGTAGTTCTAGCTGTACGAGGTGCGGTAGGAGGCACAAAGGAGTCTGTCGGGCTGGGACAACAGCATGTTTCAGGTGCGGACAGGAGGGGCACATGGCACGAGAGTGTCCCACTATCAGCGTGTCAGCACAGTGCCCACAGACATCCTCAGACCATATCATTCCACCAGAAGCTCCAACCAGAGATAGAGAAAGAGAGGTAGTCCCTTCTTCAGGAGGTTCCTTCAGTGGACGTCCGTTAGTTCCGGCTCGGATTTTCACCCAGGATCAGCCAGAGATAGACACACGGAACACTGTGGTGCCAGGTAAACTCACTTTTGAGTGTTCTGATGTGTATAGAATATCAGTTGATGTGAAAATAGTAAAGTGTAATAGAGTGAGAGGTTCAGAGACAAAGGTTCAGAGACGAGTGAGTCGTTAAAGGATAGTGCGCCGGGAAAAAACTCGAGAGCTATAGCCGTGGATTTGAAATCCAGGGAGAGAGAGAGTGATCTCTCATCTCTGCGTGTAGACCTTAAGGAAAGAAATAAGGCAGAGAATAGCGTAAGGAAGTGAAAAGTAAGAAAAAGAATAAGAGAAGAGTATGACATAGAAGAGAGCAGAAAAAGAACAGAATAGAATAAATGTAAAGTAAGAAAGGTTAGAAAGAGATTTCAGTTTAGTCTGGGATTAGATGGCGATTGAGCTCTAGTTCAGATAGTTCTGAATCCGTGAGGCGTGGAGGTTACACAAAAGTAGTCTGATGGTATGGGACTACGGCATGTATAGATGCGAGCAGAAAGAACTCATATTATGTGAGTGTCCTACTGCGGCCCTGATTGGCACAGTCCCAACAGATGACTTCTAGTAGTGTCACTCAGCCTATAGCTCTAGCCATATTTCAGGACAGTGGGTGAGGCAGGAGAAGAGAGTTCTCCTTTTCTTTGGTCGGTTCCCGAGGGAAGATTCAGTAGCTTGAGCTTGGATCTTCATCCTGACTCAGTAGGCGGCTAACACATCGAACACGGTGACGTCAGATACGTTCACTTGAGGGTGTTCAAATGTGTAAGATATAGTGGACCCTGATGTTTCTTTCCTTGTTGTTTTGAGAGCCATAGATAGAGGAGGGTTTGATAACTTCTGGGCTTAGAGAGTTTTCTTTGGGTGGTAGACCCGAGTGTGATCCATCTGTGGCAGAGTCAGTCTGTCGGTTCAGTTCAGAGTCTGTTGCGTATGGTGAGAGTAGTGGATGCAATCCAGCTGACCTTATGGTTCTAGAGTTGACTAGTGATGTCAATCTAGGGCGGATTGGCTAGCTACTCGAGGTACTACCTACGTCTGCAAAGACAAGGTAGGAGAGTTCAGAGTTTAGAGGCTCGGATGGGTCAGAGTTAGTCCTTTGAGGGGACAGTATAGCATACCCAGAAGTTTGCTAGCAGCCCTACAGGCTCGTGAACGCTTTAGGAAAGGTAGTCAGGGGTTTTCTTGCTCTTGGATGAGAGCATAGGAGCCAGGTCAGGGAACCAGTCGCAATACCCACAATCAGAAAGAGAGAAAGAGAGTTATATGTGTGATCCCAGACAGGCTAACAGGGTTACCATTAGTAAAACAATATAGAGTCGGTAAGTGAAGATGGAGACTAGACTCATTTTCACCTCTTCCTTTGAAGTGGTACCTGTAGCATGTAGATAGACAAAGAATTGCATAAGCGAGAAAGATGGTAGAGCAACTGTGAACTTGGTAGCGAAGGCTTCTATCCGACTTAGTACTACACCCTGGAATGTTCCAGTATCGTTGTGAGAAATGAAGGAGGAAACCTTGCGACTTTATCACATCTGTGAACAGTTGCACAAAAGCACTACCAAGGCCAGGTGTTCCCATGCAAAATGGAGGATCTTTTGGACTAGCTCATTCCGTATGATCTGAGACTTGGGAACTATATGTCGACAGGTAGAGAAAAATCAGGTTAGCAGTTGCGTAGAGATGAGATCTGTTGTATAGTGACGAGGCTAACCCAGAGGTAAGGAGAAAACTGCTCAGCGACTCTAAGTATATCAGACAGTATTTACTGGGTAAGACAGCTGAGATGGTAGCTGCCCTCAGTCAGAAGTCACTTCTCAGTTTATCCTATCCTATAGAAACAGATAGCTAGAGAGCTAAAGAGCTAGAGAGCTAGAGAGAGTCCAGTATAGTTAGAAGGGATTAAAAGAGAAAAAGCCAGTATAGTAAAGAAGAAGAAAGGCGGACGAGGATCAGAGTGGCGCAGCAAAAGCGTAGAACAGTTCAGACAACTAGAGACGCATGCCCATGATCTACTAAGTATTGTAGATTGTAAGAGAACATGGCATAGAGGCCAAAGTTCTATAATCTGAGTTCGATGTCGGGGCATACGTGAGAAAGTTATAGCTATAGGCAAGGCATGTAGCTTTTCCTTAGAGTTATTGCTCCTCTGACCGGGTTGAGTAAAGAGTTAGTATAACCAGAGTAGTATAAATAGAGCGGGAAAAAATTAAAGAGGGTTAGAGAAGAGAGTCAAATTGACTGTGTACAGATAGGAGTGGTCAGTAATCAGTCGGAGTGGGGACACAGATGAAGCAGTTAAGAATCAGGAAGTGAGATAACCCGGGAGTTTTACTCCAGTAGTATCTGTATCTCTTCTCAGAGGAAAGTGTTAAGCTTTCCTTAATTGCTTTTATGCATATGTGTTTGTTGTGTGAACATTCGAGGACGAATGTTCTTAAAGGGGGGAAGAATGTAATACCCGGCTAGATTCAGACATCGCAATTCCTACCGTCCGGTGGAATTTGATGATGTCAGAGGTCTCTGGAAGGGTACGAGAAAGTTTTCTCAAATGTGTTCAAGTGTTTTAAAGGTTTAGGGTAGAAAACGAGTTGAGTTTTGTGGAGAATTGGCCAAAGGAGTTTCTGTCATGTTCGGCCCCCGAAGGTTAAGTTCGGCCGCCGAAAGTGCCCAATGTTCGGCCCCCGAAGGTTATGTTCGGCCCCCGAAAGTTGCATGGTTTTGCATGCAGTTTCGACAGCCGAAGCTGAGGTGGTCGGTTTGTTGTGCATGCTCCTCAGTCCATGGTTTGGCCAGGTGTTCACCTCCAGATCATGACCAGAGATGAGGCCACGTCTCCCTTGACTCATCTGCAAGCTTTTAAGCAGCTCATGCAGAGGGTTGCTCGTTTGCAAGAGAAAAGAGAGGTTTTGGTGGTTTGAAGCTTGTGAAGGGGATTTGGTGAGTTCAAATTGTTCCTCTTCTAGTTTCAGGAGGTAAGAGAGGTCTTGATACTTGTTTTATGGTTTTAACAGCTTTTAAAGCGGTTACGGGTAGAGTTGTATGTTTAGGGTTTAGAGTTTAGTTTTGATGTGTTAATGGTGAAAGCATGATTATGTGTTGTGTTAGTTGTTTTGTTGGGGTTAATAGGTAGTTTGGGACCCCTTTGTGCATATACCAGAGTATATGTGAGTGAAGACGCTGAGTTATGCATGTTAGAGTGTGTTGGAGACGTTGTGCATGAGAGGAAGCAAGGTTCTGCCTTCTGGAGAACCCAGCTTCGGCCGCCGAAGTGAAGATTCGGCCGCCGAACCTCTTGTGGAGTGGAGTTGCTTGACAGGCTTGTTTATGCACGAAGCGGAGTTCTGGATGAACTCAGGTGCGGCCGCCGAAGGGAGGATTCGGCCGCCGAACCCCTTGTGGAGGTAGTTTCGGCTGCCTAAGGTTGCCTCCGAAAGAATGGACTTTCGGATCTGTCATGCACATTCGGCCGCCGAAGGTGCCGCCGAACATGCATGAGTTTCGGCTCTGGAGAGGACATTCGGCCGCCGAACCTGCTGCCGAATGTGTTCTGTCCAGCCTTCTTTTGCATGAGTTATGTGATTATTTTCAGAGGTTTAGAGGGGATTATGGGGATTTGTTTAAGAGTTATTTAAAGTATGTGTGACACCTCATTTGAGTCCATTTGTGTAGGATTGGACCCGAGAGTTCGAGGAGGTCATCAGAGTTAGAGATATCAGAGTCAGTACAGTATCTGCCAGAAGAGCAGAGGTGAGTGGAATTAAACTGCATATTTTATTTTGAGAAATGACACGATTCTAGCATGATCCATGCATCATAAACTGCCATGTTATGTATTAGGTTGTATTGCATTAGAATTCACGAAGATGATGCATTGCATAAGATGTTTATGTGGATGAATGTTGGATGATCCTTAGCCCTTGACAGAGAGCAGATATAGATTTATGGCATGAGATAGCCATACCAGGTCGCCCCTGGATAGTCCAGGTCGCTCCTGGTACTATGAGTGAGACAGCTGGGCTGTCAAAGCAGAGTTAAGTGTAGACCAGGTGAGACCTCGTCTCCTTGGCACAGTTAGTCATGTTGTGATATCAGAGAAATAAGTGTAGACCAGGTGATGGCATAGTCTCCTTGGCACAGTTGGCATTAGTATAACATGTAGTTGAGGGTTATTGGTGACAAGTTCATCCTTGAGCTGATATGTTTGTGATGTGATGCATTTCATGAGAGCATGTAATGAATGAACTGTTTTTATTGTTCCTCCTCACTGGGCTCTAGAGCTCATCCCACTCCCTTACCCCCAGTTTTGCAGGTCCTGAGATAGCTATGGGAAGTCAAAATCAGCAAGAGTACAGAGGAAAATTATGCATGAATGTATGTTTGTAATAGTATAGTGGACATGATGTAATTAAAAGATCAGTTGTCATGTAATGTATAGATATGTACTGTCATATACTAGATAGATTTATGCTTTCCCTAGTATCATTGCGACAGTGTGATGTATGATTAATCCCTTGTATATGAATCCTGTTTTACGTTTCTTGATGAGAAATGTGAGTTAGGCTTAATGCATGGCTTGAATGAGATACCAGTGGGATGTGTTATAGATTAAAAAGGGTTTCAATCCCTTGAGCCACAGCAGATGGTAGTCCCTGGTATAGGCCCTGAGGGCCATTTCAGATTGACATATCTGAGTAGCAGTAGTTAAGCCTACAGAGTTGTCCAGGATTGTTGAGTCGTTCTGTATCATGTATGGGATTTATCAGGTACACAGTACGTATAGTTGGCTAACTACGGGTCCCAGCGGCCTTAAGCCGATCTGGATCCTAGTGCCAGTGACGGTTCGGACCGTTACTGTGGGGTACCGGTTTTCGGGTCGTTACACAAGGGGCCTTTTATAGGTGGCTGGCTAAACCACCTTCAAGGGCCAAAGGTGTAACGACCCGAAAATCGGACCGCCACCGGCGCTAGTATTCAGGTCGACTTAAGGTCGCCGAAACCCGTAGCAAGCCTGCTATACTCTCTGTGTACCTGTAAATCCCATACATGATCATACATTTTCTGTGGGCAAATAAAATAAACACTTTTCTCTGAACCAAGGCTCAACCTGTGCATGCACTATCTATGTACACAGACCTCCTTGCCAGAGCACTCATCAAAGCTCTAGCTGAGTCCACACAGTATACGTTAAACCTAGTCATCCATACTCATCAACTGGACATATACACAAAAACAGACCATGTATACAAACGGATTTACAAAAATAAACGAATTAAGTCAAGCACAATTCTAACTTATATACAACTAGTACATCTCTTTAATATTACATGTCCACACTAGATTCTTACAAAACTCTTTTCTCTTCCTATACCCTGCTGATCTTTCCCTGTACACTGATCCTGCAAAACTGGGGTTAAGGGAGTGGGATGAGCTCTATAGCCCAGTGAGTAGAACAACAAAACAGGTCATTAAAACATTATCTTATGGAATGCATCATATAACAGCCAATTCACATCAAGGGTAAACCTGTCACCAAATAGTCCCAGCGTCATATCCATGCCAGGGCGTAGAATGGGCACCTGGTCTTCCTGTCATGTATGTAATACCCGGCTAGAATCCGGCACCGGAATTCCTATTATCTGGCGGAATCCGGGGTGTTGGGATTCTATCTAAGGGTTATGATGTGTTTCAATGTTTTAAGGTTAAGGGAAGTGAGTTTTGAGTTGAAATGACCTAAGGCAGTTGAGCCAAGTTCGGCCGCCGAAGGTAAGTTCGGCCGCCGAAGGTGTTCGGCTTTCGAAGGTGAGTTCGGCCCCCGAACGCTTGCATGGTCTTGCATGTGATTGGGCAGCCGACGATGAGTTGGCTGGTGAGCTGAGTCATGGTTTTTGACAGATGTTGGCCTCAGATTCTTGCCATGAATTAGCCACGTCTTCTATGACTCATCTGCAAGTGATTTGAGCAGCTCACGCAGGAGTTTGCTCATTCACCAAGTTTTGAAAGGTTTGAAGCAAAAGTGAGTTTGAGAGTGTGAGAAGAGGTTGATCCGTTTTCCCTTGTTCAGAACGTGCATCTTCCTGTTTACAAGGTAAGGGACGAGTTAGAACCTGTGTATATGTTTTTCTGAAGGTTTTAGGAGGATTGGTGATAGGAGATGCATGCTTAGGTTGTTCATGGTAGCTTTTTGATGAGTTATGCATGTATATATGTTTATGTGTTAGGTTTGTTTTGTTCTTTGGGGTTATTAGCTAGTTTTGGACCCCTGTGATCATATACATAAGTATATGTATGTTGAGGAGGTGACGTTTGCATGTTTTGAGAAGTTGAAGGAAAGAAGGAGGTGGTTTGTCGTGGAAACTGAGTTCTGGATGAACTCAGGTTCGGCAGCCGAAGGTTCATTCGGCCGCCGAACCTCTTGCATGGTGGCTTAGGCTGCCACAGCTTGCCCCCGAGTGTTTTGCATGTTCGGCTCTGTTTGGGGGATTCGGCCGCCGAAGGTGCCGCCGAAGGTTAGAGACTTTCGTCTCTGGAGTGCCTTGTGGCCTCCGAAACTTGCCCCCGAAAGGGTTCGGCCGCCGAACATAGAGATTCGGCCGCCGAAGGTGCTTGAGTTTCGTCTCTGGAGAGGACATTCGGCCGCCGAACCTGCCGCCGAAAGTGTTCTGTCCAGCTTTCCTTTGCTTGCTTTGCATGACTATTAGAGTGAGTGTAAGGGGATTCTTGGGGAGTTTAAGAGAGTTGGTCATAAGCTTGTTTGGTCCCTCATTTGAGTCTTTATGTGCTTATACAGACCAGAGGAACCAGAGAGAGCAGCAGTGAGTACTGCTCCAGAGATTCAGAACCTGCAGAGTCAGTCAGTCCAGTTAGCCAGAGGTGAGTGGAACTAAACTTAAGACTGATGATTTTTAATTGCACTACAAGCTGCTTTTAGCATATCTCATGCATCATGTTTATGCCATAGGTTGCTTGCATTAGTATTCACGAATATGTTGCATTGCATTGGTATTTGATGATGTGAGTAAATGCTGAATGATCCAATAGTCACAGACAGGAAGACCAGGAGCCTTTGACTACGCCCTGGCAGGTATATAGCAAAGTCCAGGAGCCTTTGACTACGCCCTGGCAATGGTAAGTTCACAGGTGTTATATACACATATACATATATGACAGGAAGACCAGGTGCTCGATTCTACGCCCTGGCACAGAGTTACTGGGACTATGTGGTGACAGGTTTACTCTTGATGTGGCTTGTCTGTGATATGACGCATTCCATGAGATCATATTTTACTGAGATGTTTTACTGTTCTACTCACTGGGCTATAGAGCTCATCCCACTCCCTTAACCCCAGTTTTGCAGGTTCAGTATTCAGTGTACAGTGTACAGGAAGGGACAGTCCAGCCGAGTACAGGAAAAAGAGAAGAGATCTGTAATAGCCTAGAGTGGACATGTAATATTAAAGAGATGTAATAGTTGTTGCTTGACCTAGACCTAGTGATATATGTTGTGTACATGATCTGTATATGTATATATGTTTTCCTGTATGTGAAAACCAGGCTTAACAGGTATGAATTAACCCATCTAGAGCAAGCTCTAGTCAGGGATACAGAGTACAGAGTACATGAGTACAGAGTACAGAGATAGTGCATGCACAGGTTAAGCCTTGGTTCAGAAAAGAGTTTTATTTTCACATAAAATGTTTGATCATGTATGAGGTTTACAGGTACACAGAGAGTATAGCAGGCTTGCTACGGGTTCTGGCGGCCTTAAGCCGACCTGAATCCTAGCGCCGGTGACGGTCCTTTTTGGGGTCGTTACAGATTGGTATCAGAGCCCTAGGTTCACATGATCGGACCTATAGAGACAGTGTTGGGCTCAGACAGGTTAGAAGTGGTCAAGCACAATAGGAAATCATGTCCACTAGGATAGGGTCTTGAGTCCTATCTGCTATGATATGCCATGAGTGTTGCATGTGTATGAGTGATATGTGATATTTATGTGTTATGTGCTAAAGCGATATGTTATATGTTGTGTTTCCAGAGTAAAGATGCGAGGAACTCGTCGATCAGCCCGATTGACTGGAGTCCCACCTGAGAGTGAGAGACCAGCTGCTCGTCCTCCTGCATTGCCAAGGGCAAGGTCTCAGAGATCTAGCAGGGAAGGCATGTCAATAGACCCTAGAAGGTCTGTAGACGAGAGCAGAAGAGGTACAGCTAGGGGAGGTAGATCAGAGGAAGAGAGAGAGGCTATGGAGACTGATCCGTCTATGGATGAAGGTATGGGCGATTCCGAGGGAGGTGTTCAGGCCTCAGGTTATGGTTATCCATCCTTGTTTCAGGAGCCAGAGTATCCGATGGAGGGTATGTCGGAATACTCTCGTTTTGACCCATATCCTACATACATGCCATATATGCCATATCCTCACTATTACCCATCATATCCACCATATCCTATGTATCCATCTTCCCCTATACATCCAAGTGCAGCACACCTAGAGCCAAATGAACCAGTACCACCACCAGAACCAGTAGTCCCTGTTGTTGACAGGCATGAACCTAGCTCATCTGGAGGTAAAGTTCAAATGACGGAGTACTTGAAATTGGATGCTCCGAAATACAATACGGGAGATGATCCATTTGATTACCTCAGAGCAGTTAGGATGATAACCAGTGAATTGGGAGCAGATGATAGGAGAGCCATTGAGATGACAGGTTTCACATTAAAGTGTAGGAAGGCCAGAGAATGGTTTAAGAATTATGTGGAGCCTAGAATGGACAGTATGTCATGGGGAGAGTTCGCCAATGAGTTTGCAGGGTGGGCTTTTCCTGACAGTTCAAGGGAGATGAAGATAATTGAATTTGAACAGTTAAGACAGACAGACGAGATGAGTGTTGATGAATTCACAGATAAGTTCCTGGATCTGCTTCAGTACGTGGGTCAAGCCTATGATACTGATCAGAAGAAAGCAAGGAGATATACCATGAGACTTCATCCTAGGAATTCTTCTTTGATCCTTCCAGCTGAGAAGGAGAGTTTTCACTCTATTATAGATGCAGCCAGGAAAATGGAAGCTAATGCCAATATTCAGAAACAATCTAGGGCACAAGCTTCGGGTTCTAAAGCCCCCAGTTCAAGTTCTACAGGCAGTAAAAGATGGGATAGAGCGAGAGGAACAAGGAAAGGGTTCTGGAATAAAGTCAAGTCAGGTCTGGGAATAGGTAGTGGCTCAAGCTCTGGCACAGCTCCAGTCTGCAGACGATGCGGAAAACCACATGGCGGAGTTTGTCAGTTGGGATCTACAGCTTGTTTTCGATGTGGACAGGAAGGGCATATTGCTCGGGATTGTCCGCAGATGACTTTTGCACCATCCCAGCAGATGAGTTCAGGCAGTGTGGTACAGCCAGTTGTACGGCCAGTAGCTCCAGTCATGCCTCAGAGTAGTGGCAGAGGTAGAGGGAGAGGGGTAGCCTCTACTTCAGCAGCAGGTTCCCGAGGTGGAAATCCGGTAGCCCCAGCACGGATTTTCACAGTGACACAGGAGGAGGCTAACACGTCGAACACAGTGGTGTCAGGTAATCTCATCATTGGGTGTTCAGATGTGTATGCTTTGATGGACCCCGGTGCTTCTCATTCCTTTATTGCTTCGAGAGCCATAGAGAGGTTGGGTTTGATCAGTTCTGAGTTAGAGTATCCTCTCTGGGTCAGTGGACCTAGATGTGACCCATCAGTGGCAGTGTCAGTCTGTCGTTTCAGTCCAGTGTTTATAGAGGGTAGATGCCTTCCAGCTGACCTTGTGGTTCTAGACTTGACAGATTTTGATGTCATTCTAGGGATGGATTGGCTATCTGCATATAGTGCTACGTTGGACTGTCGAGAGAAGCTAGTGAGTCTCAGAGACCAGGATGGGTCAGAGTGTGTCTTCAGAGGAGACAGGAGAGGTACACCCAGAGGTATGATTTCAGCCCTTCAGGCTCGTCGTTTGCTTAGGAGGGGTTGTCAGGGGTTCCTAGCTCATGTGAGAGAGCTAGATAGTCAGATTAGGGAACCAGCCACAGTACCAGTAGTCCGAGAGTTTCTCGATGTGTTCCCAGACGATTTGCCAGGACTACCACCTGATAGGGAGATAGGATTTGACATTGAATTATTGCCAGGTACTAGACCTATCTTTATACCTCCCTACAGGATGGTGCCAGCTGAGTTAACAGAATTGAAAGAACAGTTGCAGGACTTGGTAGATAAGGGTTTCATCCGCCCTAGTACCTCACCTTGGGGTGCTCCAGTGCTTTTTGTCAGAAAGAAGGATGGATCCCTTAGACTTTGTATCGACTACAGACAGTTGAACAAGGTCACTATCAAGAATAGGTATCCCTTACCTCGGATTGATGATCTATTTGACCAGCTAGCTGGAGCAGGTTGTTTCTCGAAAATAGATCTGAGATCTGGGTATCATCAGTTAAGAGTCAGAGAGGCAGATGTGCCTAAGACAGCTTTCCGGACCAGATATGGGCATTATGAGTTCTTAGTGATGCCGTTTGGGTTGACTAACGCCCCTGCAGCATTTATGGATCTCATGAACAGGGTATTCAGTGAGTTTCTGGATCACTTTGTCATTGTGTTTATCGATGATATCTTAGTGTATTCCAGAGATGCAGAGGAGCATGCCCAGCATCTGAGGATTGTTTTGCAGACACTGAGAGAGCATGGTTTGTATGCCAAGTTCTCGAAGTGTGAGTTTTGGTTGGGGAGCATTTCCTTCTTGGGACATGTAGTATCAGCAGAGGGTATTGAGGTAGATCCCAAGAAGATAGAGGCTGTAGCTAACTGGCCCAGACCCACAACAGTAACTGAGATTAAAAGCTTTCTGGGACTGGCAGGTTACTACAGGAGGTTCGTTCAGAACTTCTCAAAGATAGCAGCTCCTATGACCAAATTAACTCAGAAGAACCAGAGGTTTATATGGTCAGACCAGTGTGAAGAGAGCTTTGAGGAGCTCAAGAGGAGATTGACCACAGCACCAGTGTTAGCTCTGCCTGTGAGTAATGAGGACTTCACAGTGTTCTGTGATGCATCTCGAGTGGGATTGGGTTGTGTATTGATGCAGAGTGATAGAGTAATAGCTTATGCTTCTAGACAGTTGAAGAAGCACGAGTTGAATTACCCTACCCATGATCTAGAAATGGCAGCAGTTATCTTTGCACTTAAGATGTGGCGGCATTACCTCTACGGGGTTAAATGCGAGATTTTCACCGATCACAAGAGTTTACAGTACATCTTGAGTCAAAGAGAGCTGAATTTGAGGCAAAGACGATGGGTCGAATTGCTCAGTGATTATGATTGTAAGATCCAGTATCATCCGGGTAAGGCGAATGTTGTTGCAGACGCCCTAAGCCGGAAGTCACTAGGCAGTTTATCCCATATAGCAGCAGAGCGGAGACCAGTTGTGATGGAGCTTTATAAGCTCTTTGACGAGGGATTACAGTTAGAGTTGTCTGGTACAGGTGCGTTGATAGCACAGATGAGAGTGACACCTGTGTTTCTGGAGCAGATAGCTCAGAGACAGCATGAGGACCCTAAGTTGATGAAAATTGCCAGGACTGTTCAGTCAGGCAATAGTGCAGAGTTCAGATTTGACAGCAAAGGGATCCTTCGCTATGGGAGTCGACTTTGTGTACCAGCTAGGGGCAGTGTGAAGGAAGACATTATGAGGGAAGCTCATAATGCGAGGTATAGTGTTCACCCAGGAGCCACCAAGATGTATCAGGATCTGAAAAGGGTTTATTGGTGGCCAGCCATGAAGAAAGAAGTGGCGCAGTTCGTGACAGCCTGTGAGGTTTGTCAGAGGGTGAAATTAGAGCATCAGAAACCAGCAGGAATGCTTAACCCATTACCGATTCCAGAGTGGAAATGGGAGAACATAGCCATGGATTTTGTAGTGGGTTTACCAGTAGCGTCCAACAGGATAGACTCGATATGGGTGATTGTGGACAGACTCACGAAATCTGCTCATTTTCTTCCAGTACGGAGTAACTATTCTGTGGATAAGTTGGCACAGGTTTATCTGGATGAGATAGTGAGATTACATGGAGTTCCCGTGTCTATAGTTTCAGACAGAGGACCTCAGTTTACCTCCCGCTTTTGGCAGAGTCTGCAAAGTGCGATGGGCACGAGATTGGATTTTAGTACTGCTTTCCACCCACAGACTGATGGACAGTCAGAAAGGACCATCCAGACCATAGAGGATATGCTTCGCCTATGTGTGTTAGACTTTGGCGGTTCTTGGAGGCAGCATCTACCTTTGGTGGAGTTTGCCTACAATAACAGTCATCATGCTAGCATTGGGATGGCTCCTTATGAAGCTTTATATGGGAGGAAGTGCAGATCCCCTGTTTGCTGGGAAGAGATAGGAGAGAAAGCTCTTGCAGGGCCAGAGTTAGTAGACATTACTAGTAGAATGGTGCCCATGATCAGAGAGAGAATCAGAACAGCTCAGAGTAGACAGAAAAGTTATGCAGACGTTCGCAGAAAGCAGTTAGAGTTTCAAGAAGGTAATTGGGTGTTGCTGAAAGTGTCTCCAATGAAAGGAGTGGTTCGTTTTGGAAAGAAAGGTAAATTAGCTCCACGGTACATTGGACCCTTTGAGGTATTGCAGAGGATCGGAAATGTGTCGTATAAGCTGGATTTACCTGTTTCTATGGAGAGGATTCACCCGGTATTTCATGTTTCTATGCTACGACAGTTTGTGTCAGATCCGAATCAGGTTCTGAGTGAGCCTGAGGTGGAGATTCACACAGATCTCACCTATATAGAGCAGCCAGTGCGGATTCTGGACACGCAGATCAGACAGCTAAGGAATAAGGAGATTCCAATGGTGAAAGTTTTATGGAACCACCATAACCTAGAAGAGAGCACATGGGAGACGCGGGAGTCTATGCTCCAGCAGTATCCATATCTGTTTTGAGGTTAGTTTCCTCCTTGTGTTTTGTTTTTATATGTTTTAGGAACATCCGAGGACGAATGTTCTTAAGGAGGGGAGAATGTAATACCCGGCTAGAATCCGGCACCGGAATTCCTATTATCTGGCGGAATCCGGGGTGTTGGGATTCTATCTAAGGGTTATGATGTGTTTCAATGTTTTAAGGTTAAGGGAAGTGAGTTTTGAGTTGAAATGACCTAAGGCAGTTGAGCCAAGTTCGGCCGCCGAAGGTAAGTTCGGCCGCCGAAGGTGTTCGGCTTTCGAAGGTGAGTTCGGCCCCCGAACGCTTGCATGGTCTTGCATGTGATTGGGCAGCCGACGATGAGTTGGCTGGTGAGCTGAGTCATGGTTTTTGACAGATGTTGGCCTCAGATTCTTGCCATGAATTAGCCACGTCTTCTATGACTCATCTGCAAGTGATTTGAGCAGCTCACGCAGGAGTTTGCTCATTCACCAAGTTTTGAAAGGTTTGAAGCAAAAGTGAGTTTGAGAGTGTGAGAAGAGGTTGATCCGTTTTCCCTTGTTCAGAACGTGCATCTTCCTGTTTACAAGGTAAGGGACGAGTTAGAACCTGTGTATATGTTTTTCTGAAGGTTTTAGGAGGATTGGTGATAGGAGATGCATGCTTAGGTTGTTCATGGTAGCTTTTTGATGAGTTATGCATGTATATATGTTTATGTGTTAGGTTTGTTTTGTTCTTTGGGGTTATTAGCTAGTTTTGGACCCCTGTGATCATATACATAAGTATATGTATGTTGAGGAGGTGACGTTTGCATGTTTTGAGAAGTTGAAGGAAAGAAGGAGGTGGTTTGTCGTGGAAACTGAGTTCTGGATGAACTCAGGTTCGGCAGCCGAAGGTTCATTCGGCCGCCGAACCTCTTGCATGGTGGCTTAGGCTGCCACAGCTTGCCCCCGAGTGTTTTGCATGTTCGGCTCTGTTTGGGGGATTCGGCCGCCGAAGGTGCCGCCGAAGGTTAGAGACTTTCGTCTCTGGAGTGCCTTGTGGCCTCCGAAACTTGCCCCCGAAAGGGTTCGGCCGCCGAACATAGAGATTCGGCCGCCGAAGGTGCTTGAGTTTCGTCTCTGGAGAGGACATTCGGCCGCCGAACCTGCCGCCGAAAGTGTTCTGTCTAGCTTTCCTTTGCTTGCTTTGCATGACTATTAGAGTGAGTGTAAGGGGATTCTTGGGGAGTTTAAGAGAGTTGGTCATAAGCTTGTTTGGTCCCTCATTTGAGTCTTTATGTGCTTATACAGACCAGAGGAACCAGAGAGAGCAGCAGTGAGTACTGCTCCAGAGATTCAGAACCTGCAGAGTCAGTCAGTCCAGTTAGCCAGAGGTGAGTGGAACTAAACTTAAGACTGATGATTTTTAATTGCACTACAAGCTGCTTTTAGCATATCTCATGCATCATGTTTATGCCATAGGTTGCTTGCATTAGTATTCACGAATATGTTGCATTGCATTGGTATTTGATGATGTGAGTAAATGCTGAATGATCCAATAGTCACAGACAGGAAGACCAGGAGCCTTTGACTACGCCCTGGCAGGTATATAGCAAAGTCCAGGAGCCTTTGACTACGCCCTGGCAATGGTAAGTTCACAGGTGTTATATACACATATACATATATGACAGGAAGACCAGGTGCTCGATTCTACGCCCTGGCACAGAGTTACTGGGACTATGTGGTGACAGGTTTACTCTTGATGTGGCTTGTCTGTGATATGACGCATTCCATGAGATCATATTTTACTGAGATGTTTTACTGTTCTACTCACTGGGCTATAGAGCTCATCCCACTCCCTTAACCCCAGTTTTGCAGGTTCAGTATTCAGTGTACAGTGTACAGGAAGGGACAGTCCAGCCGAGTACAGGAAAAAGAGAAGAGATCTGTAATAGCCTAGAGTGGACATGTAATATTAAAGAGATGTAATAGTTGTTGCTTGACCTAGACCTAGTGATATATGTTGTGTACATGATCTGTATATGTATATATGTTTTCCTGTATGTGAAAACCAGGCTTAACAGGTATGAATTAACCCATCTAGAGCAAGCTCTAGTCAGGGATACAGAGTACAGAGTACATGAGTACAGAGTACAGAGATAGTGCATGCACAGGTTAAGCCTTGGTTCAGAAAAGAGTTTTATTTTCACATAAAATGTTTGATCATGTATGAGGTTTACAGGTACACAGAGAGTATAGCAGGCTTGCTACGGGTTCTGGCGGCCTTAAGCCGACCTGAATCCTAGCGCCGGTGACGGTCCTTTTTGGGGTCGTTACAATGTATATCTATATGTGTGTATATAACACCTGTACTTACCATTGTGCCAGGGCGTAGACTGGGCACCTAGACTTTCTATACCTGCCAGGGCGTAGAATGGGCACCTAGACTTTCTCAGGAACTATTAGATCATCCAGCATCCACCCACATCAATAAGTACGTATGCAATTCAACATATTCGTGGTTTCTAATGCAATCAACCTATTGCATAATCATGGTGCACGAAACATGCTAAAAGCATATGATTTCTCAATGAAAAGAATTAACGTTAGTTCCACTCACCTCTGGCTAGCTCTGGACTGACTCTGCAAACTCTGAAGCAGTACTCACTACTGCTCTCTTTGGTTTCTCTGGTCTGTGCCTACACAGATGGACTCAAATGAGGGACCAAACTAGCTCAAAAACACCTTTATAAAACTCCCCAAGAATCCCCTTAGACACTTTAAAACAATCATGCAAAACATGCAAAGGAAGGCTGGACAGGGCACTTTCGGCAGCAGGTTCGGCGGCCGAAAGTCTTCTCCAGAGCCGAAACTCATGCACCTTCGGCGGCCGAATCTCTACTTTCGGCAGCCGAACCCTTTCGGGGGCAAGGTTCGGGGGCTGAAAGGCACTCCAGAAACGAAAGTCCATCACCTTCGGCGGCACCTTCGGCGGCCGAAACTTCCCTCCAGAACCGAAAGTCCAAACTCTCGGGGGCAAGCTTAAGCAACCGAAGCCACCTCCTCAGCACATTCAGCGGCCGAACCTTTCTTCGGTGGCTGAAGCTGGGTTCATCAGCAAGGCAGAACCTTGCTCTGCCTCACGCCAAAACTCTCCAAACTCTTCCAAACTTACTCTCCACAATTCCTCAACACACATATACGCAAGTATATGCTCAAAGGGGTCAAAAACTACCTAAAACCCCAACTCAAACATAACATAACACACATAAACATAATTTCATCAACAAAACACCAAAAACTCACTCTTTACCCTATTCATGCAACTCTACCCATAAACTCCATAAACCCGTCATAAATCATAACAAATAGTTCAAGATCTTCACTAACCTCTTGAAAACAAGAAGATGAACGATCCTAACGTGGAGATATGGAGCAAGTCTCCTTCAAACTCTCCAAACTTCAAACCTTATGTTGTAAGCTCAAAACCTTCAAAAAAACATTAAAACCAATCAAACCTTTGCATGATTTGATGAAAACATGAAACATACCTAAGGAAGACCTCTGAAAGTGAAAGAAAAAGGCAATCCTTATCCGTTCAACTGACTGAGGGCCTTTTATAGGTAGCTGGCCAGACAACCTTCGGCGGCCTATTGTGAAACCGAAAGCCATGCATGTTTGGCGGCCGAACGTTCACCTTCGGCGGCCGAACCTGGCTTTTCTTCCTTGGTGCTTTTCTTTCACACACCTAGTTCCATTTAACTTTAAACCATTAAAACATACTACATTACTTTAAAAAAACATAAATCTTACCCTTCAAAAAGATTCTGACATCCTGAATTCCACCGGAACGTAGAATTCCGACGCCAGACGCTAGCCAGGTATTACATTCTCCCCCCTTTAAAAACATTCGTCCTCGAATGTTCCTCAAACAAACAAATAAACACATAAAAGGAGGAAAACTAACCTCAAAACAAATATGGATACAGCTGGAGCATAGACTCCCGCGTCTCCTAGGTGCATTCTTCTAGATTATGGTGGTTTCACAGAACTTTCACCATCGAAATTTCATTGTTCCTTAGCTGCCTGACCTGCGTGTCCAGAATCCGTACTGGCTGCTCTACATAGGTGAGATCTCTAAGAATCTCCACATCAGGCTCACTCAGAACCTGACTCGGATCTGACACAAATTGCCGTAGCACAGAAACATGAAATACCGGGTGAATTAGCTCCATAGAAACAGGTAAATCCAGCTTATACGACACATTCCCGATCTTCTGCAAGATCTCAAAGGGTCTAATGTATCGTGGAGCTAGCTTACCTTTTCTTCCAAAACGAACCACTCCTTTCATTGGAGACACCTTCAGCAATACCATATTACCCTCCTGAAACTCTATCTGCTTTCTACGTACGTCTGCATAGCTTTTCTGTCTGCTTTGAGCAGTTCTCATTTTCTCTCTGATCATGGGCACCACTCTACTGGTAATCTCTACTAACTCTGGCCCTGCAAGAGCCTTATCTCCTACTTCTTTCCAGCAAACAGGTGATCTGCACTTCCTCCCATATAAAGCTTCATAAGGAGCCATCCCTATGCTAGCATGATGGCTGTTATTGTAGGCAAACTCCACCAGAGGTAGATGCTGCCTCCAAGAACCGCCAAAGTCTAACACACACATTCTGAGCATATCTTCTATGGTCTGGATGGTCCTCTCTGACTGTCCATCAGTCTGTGGATGGAAAGCAGTGCTAAAATCCAACCTCGTGCCCATCGCACTCTGCAGACTCCGCCAAAATCTGGAGGTGAACTAAGGTCCTCTGTCTGAGACTATAGACACTGGAACTCCATGTAATCTTACTATCTCATCCAGATATACTTGTGCTAACTTATCCACAGAATAGTTACTCTTACCTGGAATGAAATGAGCAGATTTCGTGAGTCTGTCCACAATCACCCATATAGAGTCTATCCTGTTGGACGCTGCCGGTAAGCCCACTACAAAATCCATAGCTATGTTCTCCCATTTCCATTCTGGAATCGGCAGTGGGTTAAGCATTCCAACCGGCTTTTGATGTTCTAGTTTCACCCTTTGGCAAACCTCACAGGTTGACACGAACTGTGCCACTTCTTTCTTCATGGCTGGCCACCAATACACCCTCTTCAGATCCTGATATATCTTGGTGGCTCTTGGGTGAACACTATACCGCGCATTATGAGCTTCCCTCATAATGTCTGCCTTCAGACTGCTACTATCTGGTACACATAATCGATTCCCATAATGGAGAATCCCTTTGTTGTCAAATCTGAACTCTGCACTGTTGCCTGACTGAACAGTCCTGGCAATTTTCACTAACTCCGGGTCCTCATGCTGTTTCTGAGCCACCTGCTCCAGAAACACTGGTATTGTAATACCCGGCTCGAGTCCGGCATCGGAATTCCTGTAGTCCGGTGGAATTTCGGGTGTCGGAACCCTCGAGAAGGGTAATGCATATGTTTTTCAAGGTATTTTCACTTGTTTTCGTGTTTTGAAGTGTTAAAAGATTTGAGTTTTGAAAGAAAAGCAACAAGGGAGAAATGCAAAGGTTCGGCCGCCGAAGGTCACTTTCGGCCGCCGAACATTGCATGGTTGCGGCTTCACGTTCGGCTGCCGAAGGTGGTCTGGCCAGCCACCTATAAAAGGGCCAAGGGTCGGTGGAAGGAGGTTATTTCTCCTCCACTTGCAGCCAGAGGTGAGTTTCAGCCTCTCCCCACGTTGACTTTCATGTTTTCCATGATTTTCATCAAATCTTTCAAGAGTTTTAAGAGTTTTGGTGGTTTATGAAGGTTTTGAGCAAAAGAAGCAAGTTTTGAAGCTTGGAGCTTTGGAAGAGCTTTTCTTCATATCTCCACGTTAGGATCCTTCATCCTCAAGTTGTGTAAGAGGTAAGTGAAGATCCTGAGCTTCTTTGATGATTTTGAAAGGTTTTCTGAAGTTTGTATGGGTAGTTTGCATGTTTAGGTTTAGGTGAGGTGTTTGGTGATTTGTGGTGTTCCAGCCTGTTTAAGTGTTATGTGCTATGTTTGTTTGGGGTTTTAGAGTAGTTTTAGACCCCTTTGTGCATATATATGTGTATATGCTAGTTAGGAGTAGTTGATATGCATGTTGATAGGTTTTTGGGCAAAGTTTGCATGAAACAGAGCAGGGTTCTGCCCTTCGGGCAAAACCAGGTTCGGCCGCCGAAGGAAGGTTCGGCCGCCGAACCCTTTGTGGAGGCAGTTTCGGCTGCCAAAGGTTGCCCCCGAAAGCTAGGCTTTCGGTTTAGAAAGGGACTTTCGGCCGCCGAAAGAGGGAGTTCGGCCGCCGAAAGTGTGTGAGTTTCGTCTCTGGACGAGACCTTCGGCCGCCGAAGGTGCCGCCGAACATGCATGAGTTTCGTCTCTGGAGTGGGGTTTCGGCCGCCGAACCTGCCGCCGAAAGTGCCCTGTCCAGCTTTCCTTTGCATGTTTTGTGTGATGATGTGAGGATTGTTAGAGGGGTTTTGGGGAGCTTCGTAGAGATGTTCTTGAGTGAGTTTAGTCCCTCATTTAAGTCCACCTGTGTAGGTACGGACCAGAGGAATCAGGGAGGTCAGCAGTGAGTCCAGTGTCAGAACCTGCAGAGTCAGTTCAGAGATAACCAGGTGAGTGGAATTTAACTTAATGTTTTAATATGAGAACTGATATTTTATCATGCTTCATGCATCATGAATATGCTCTAGGGTGAGTGCATTAGTGTACACAAAGATGATGCATTGCATTTATCCTTGTACTTGGCATTGCTCCTTGTACATTGCTTATGTGAGACGGCACGGACTTCGTGAGGATTCATTAGCCCTCAGAGGAAAGACCTGGAACAGCCTTACGAGGACCAGGCATAAAGACCTGGAACAGCCCTACGGGGACCAGGCACATGGTACTTAGGTACCCTAGATGAGATAGAGGGAGTTTTGATCCGTCCGGCCGAGGTTATGTGATTATGTGTTGCATTCCATGAGAGCATGTTTTATCACCTATATTTGCCTATTCTACTCACTGGGCTATCGTAGCTCATCCCTCTCCCCTAACTCCAGTTGTGCAGGTTCAGAGGTCAGAGAGAACTCAGCAGGGTACAGGAAGAGTACAGAGTTTTGTAATAGTTAGTGTGGACATGTATATGTATAGAGATAATGTATATGTACAGTGTATAGAATGGTGCTTGACTATAAGAGATGTAATCCCTTGTTCTTTTCACATGATCAGTTTATGTATGTTTCTTTATTGTTGTATGTTTATGAGCAAACCAGGCTTAACATATGAGATAGATCCGCCTAGAGCCATGAGGAGCTCTAGTAGGGATTAGTAGAGAACAGAGAGTGTGCATGCACAGGTTAAGCCTTGGAATGAAGAAAAGTTTTATGTTTTTACAGCAAATGTATGATCATGTATGGGATTTCACAGGTATACAGACAGGATAGCAGGCTTACTACGGGTCCCGGCGACCTTAAGTCGATCTGGATCCTAGTGCCGGTGGCAGTTCGGTTTCCGGGCTGTTACAGGTATCACTTTCATCTGTGCTATCAACGCACCTATACCAAACAACTCTAGCTGTAACCCTTCCTCGATGAGCTTGTAAAACTCTATCACTACTGGTCTTCGCTCTGCTGCTATATGGGACAAACTGCCTAGTGACTTCCGGCTTAGGGCGTCTGCTAAAATATTCGCCTTACTCGGATGATACTGGATCTTACAATCATAGTCACTGAGTAATTCTACCCATCTTCTCTGCCTCAAATTCAGCTCTCTCTGACTCAGGATGTACTGTAAACTCTTATGATCAGTGAAGATCTCGCATTTACCCCTGTAGAGGTAATGCCTCCACATCTTGAGTGCAAAAATAACTGTTGCCATCTCAAGGTCATGGGTGGGGTAATTTAACTCGTGCTTCTTCAACTGTCTCGAAGCATAAGCAATCACCCTGTCCTGCTGCATCAAAACACAACCCAATCCCACTCGAGACGCATCACAAAACACTGTGAAATCCTCATTACTGACAGGCAGAGCTAACACCGGTGCTGATGTCAATCTCCTCTTTAGCTCTTCGAAGCTCTTCTCACACTGATCTGACCAGACAAACTTCTAGTTCTTCTGAGTCAGTTTGGTCATAGGAGCAGCTATCTTCGAAAAGTCCTGAACGAACCTCCTGTAGTAACCTGCCAGTCCCAGAAAGCTTTTAATCTCAGTCGCTGTAGTGGGTCTAGGCCAGTTAGCTACAGCCTCTATCTTCTTGGGGTCTACCTCAATCCCTTCTGCTGATACTACATGTCCCAAGAAGGAAATGCTCCTTAACCAAAACTCACACTTCGAGAACTTGGCATATAATCCATGCTCCCTCAGTGTCTGTAGAACTGTCTTCAGATGCTGGGCATGCTCCTCTGTATCTCTGGAGTACACTAAGATATCATCAATAAAGACAATAACAAAGTGATCCAGATACTGACTAAAAACTCTGTTCATGAGATCCATGAATGTTGCAGGGGCGTTAGTCACTCCGAATGGCATCACTAAGAACTCATAATGCCCATATCTGGTCCTGAAAGCTGTCTTTGGCACATCTGCCTCTCTGACTCTCAACTGATGATACCCAGATCTCAGATCTATTTTAGAGAAACAACCTGCTCCAGCTAGCTGGTCGAATAGATCATCAATCCTAGGTAGAGAATATTTATTCTTGGTAGTGACCTTGTTCAACTGTCTGTAGTCGATACAAAGTCTGAGGGATCCATCCTTCTTTCTGACAAAAAGCACTGGAGCACCCCAAGGTGAGGTACTAGGGTGGATGAAACCCTTATCTACCAACTCCTGCAACTGCTCTTTCAACTCTTTTAACTCTGCTGGTGCCATCCTGTAGGGAGGAATAGAGATAGGTCTGGTACCAGGCAGCAATTCAATTTCAAATTCTATCTCCCTATCAGGTGGTAGTCCTGGAAGTTCGTCTGGGAAAACATCTGGAAATTCTCGGACTACTAGTATCGAGGCTGGTTCCCTAACCTGACTATCTAGCTCCCTCACATGAGCTAGAAACCCCTAACAACCCCTCCTAAGCAAACGACGAGCCTGAAGGGCTGAAATCACACCTCTGGGTGTACCTCTCCTGTCTCCTCTGAAGACACACTCTGACCCATCCTGGTCTCTGAGACTAACTACCTTGTCTCTATAGTCCAAGGTAGTACCATATGCAGATAGCCAATCCATCCCTAGAATGACATCAAAATCTGTCAAATCGAGAACCACAAGGTCAGCTGGAAGGCATCTACCCTCTATGAACACTGGACTGAAACGACAGACTGACACTGCCACTGATGGGTCGCATTTGGGTCCACTGACCTAGAGAGGACACTCTAACTCAGAAATGATCAAACCCAATCTCTCTACGGCTCTCGAAGCAATAAAGGAATGAGAAGCACCGGAGTCCATCAAAGCATACACATCGGAACACCCAATGATGAGATTACCTGACACCACTGTGGTCGATGTGTTAGCCTCCTCCTGAGTCACAGTGAAAATCCGTGCTGGTGCTACCGGATTTCCACCTCGGGAACCTGCTGCTGACGTAGAGGCTGACCCTCTCCCTCTACCTCTGCCACTACTCTGAGGCATGGCTTGGGCTGCTGGCTGTACTACACTGCCTGAACTCATCTGCTGGAATGGTGCCACAAAGGTCACCTGAGGACAATCCCGAGCAAAATGCCCTTCCTGTCCACATTTATAACAAGCTGTAGATCCCAACCGACAAGCTCCTCCATGTGGTCTCCCACATCTCCTACATATTGGACTGCTTGCGCTAGAACTTGAGCCACTACCCATTCCCAGACTAGACTTGACTTTGCTCCAGAACTTATTCTTTGTTCCTTTTGCCCTTTCCCATCTTTTGCTGCCTGAAGTTGCTGCACTGGGGGCCTTAGAACTCGAAGCCTGTGCCTTTGACTGTTTTAATGTACTCTGCATATTGGCACTTGCCTCCATTTTCCTGGCGGCATCCACTATAGAGTGGAAACTCTCCTTTTCTGCTGGAAGAATCAAGGAAGAATACCTGGGATGCAGTCTCATAGTATATCTCCTTGCCTTCTTCTGATCAGTATCATAGGCTTGACCCACATACTGAAGCAAATCCAGGAACTTATCTGTAAATTCATCAACACTCATCTCGTCCGTCTACCGCAACTGTTCAAATTCTATTACTTTCATCTCCCTGGAACTGTCAGGAAAAGCCCACCCTGCAAACTCATTGGCGAACTCTCCCCATGACATCTTGGGCTCCACATAATTCTTAAACCATTCTCTGGCTTTCTTGCATTTCAGTGTAAATCCCGCCATCTTAATGGCTCTACTATCATCAGCTCCCAATTCACTGGTTATCATCCTAACTGATCTGAGGTATTCAAATGGATCATCTCCCGTGTTGTATTTGGGAGCATCCAATTTCAGGTACTCTGTCATTTTCACCTTACTTCCCCCAGATGAGCTAGGTTGCTGTGCTTCAACAACAGGGGCTGCTGATTCAGGTGGTGGTGGTGGAGGCACTGGTTCATTTGGCTCTGGGTGTGCTGCACTTGGATGAATAGGGGAAGGTGGATACATCGGATATGGTGGGTAAAAATGAGGATAAGGCATATATGGCATGTAAGTAGGATATGGGGCAAAACTAGAGTACTCCGACATACCTCCTATCGGATACCCTAGGTCTTGAGGAAAGCCTGAATAACCAAACCCCGAGGCCTGAGCGCCTCCCTGAGACTCTCCCATACCTTCTTCAGATCTGCCTACACCCATGCTTTCATCTACTGACTGATCAACCTCCATAGCCTCCCTTACTTCCTCTAATCTCCCTCCTCTAGCTGTTCCTCTTTTGCTCTCGTCTAAAGACCTTCTAGGGTCCATTGACATACCTTCCCTGCTAGATCTCTGAGACCTTGCCCTTGGCAATGCAGGAGGACGAGCATCTATTCTCTCACTATCTGGTGGGACTCTAGTCAATCGTGCAGATCGACGAGTTCCTCTCATCTTAACTCTGGAAAACAACACATAACATAGCACATCAGCATATAAACATCACATATCAATAATGCACATGCATAAATCATGGCATTTCATATCAGCAAACAGATAGGACTCAACACCCTATCCTAGTGGACATGATTTCCTATTGTGCTTGACCACCTCTACCTTCTATGAGCCCGACACTCTCGCTATAGGTCCGATCATTTGAACCGTGGGCTCTGATACCAATCTATAACGACCCGAAAATCGGACCGCCACCGGCGCTAGGATTCAGGTCGACTTAAGGTCGCCGAAACCCGTAGCAAGCCTGCTATACTCTCTGTGTACCTGTAAATTCCATACATGATCATACATTTTATGTGGGCAAATAAAATAAACACTTTTCTCTGAACCAAGGCTCAACCTGTGCATGCACTATCTATGTACACAGACCTCCTTGTCAGAGCACTCATCAAAGCTCTAGCTGAGTCCACACAGTATATGTTAAACCTGGTCATCCATACTCATCAACTGGACATATACACAAAAACAGACCATGTATACAAACGGATTTACAAAAACAAACGAATTAAGTCAAGCACAATTCTAACTTATATACAACTAGTACATCTCTTTAATATTACATGTCCACACTAGATTCTTACAAAACACTTTTCTCTTCCTATACCCTGCTGATCTTTCCCTGTACACTGATCCTGCAAAACTGGGGTTAAGGGAGTGGGATGAGCTCTATAGTCCAGTGAGTAGAACAACAAAACAGGTCATTAAAACATGATCTTATGTAATGCATCATATCACAGCCAATTCACATCAAGGGTAAACCTATCACCAAATAGTCCCAGCGTCATATCCATGCCAGGGCGTAGAATGGGCACCTGGTCTTCCTGTCATGTATATCTGTATGTGTGTATATAACACCTATACTTACCATTGTGCCAGGGCGTAGACTGGGCACCTGGACTTTCTATACCTGCCAGGGCGTAGAATGGGCACCTGGACTTTCTTAGGAACTATTGGATCATCCAGCATCCACCCACATCAATAAGTACGTATGCAATGCAACATATTCGTGGTTTCTAATGCAATCAACCTATTGCATAATCATGGTGCATGAAACATGCTAAAAGCATTTTATTTCTCAATGAAAAGAATTAACGTTAGTTCCACTCACCTCTGGCTAGCTCTGGACTGACTCTGTAAACTCTGAAGCAGTACTCACTGCTGCTCTCTTTGGTTTCTCTGGTCTGTGCCTACACAGATGGACTCAAATGAGGGACCAAACTAGCTAAAAAACACCTCTATAAAACTCCCCAAGAATCCCCTTAGACACTTTAAAACAATCATGCAAAACATGCAAAGGAAGGCTGGACAGGGCACTTTCGGCAGCAGGTTCGGCGGCCGAAAGTCTTCTCCAGAGCCGAAACTCATGCACCTTCGGCAGCAGAATCTCTACTTTCGGCAGCCGAACCCTTTCGGGGGCAAGGTTCGGGGGCTGAAAGGCACTCCAGAGACGAAAGTCCATCACCTTCGGCAGCACCTTCGGCGGCCGAAACTTCCCTCCAGAGCCGAAAGTCCAAACTCTCGGGGGCAAGCTTAGGCAACCAAAGCCACCTCCTCAGCACATTCGGCGGCCGAACCTTTCTTCGGCGGCCGAAGCTAGGTTCATCAGCAAGGCAAAACCTTGCTCTGCCTCACGCCAAAACTCTCCAAACTCTTCCAAACTTACTCTCCACAATTCCTCAACACACATATACGCAAGTATATGCGCAAAGGGGTCAAAAACTACCTAAAACCCCAACTCAAACATAACATAACACACATAAATATAATTTCATCAACAAAACACCAAAAACTCACTCTTTACCCTATTCATGCAACTCTACCCATAAACTCCATAAACCCGTCATAAATCATAACAAATAGTTCAGGATCTTCACTTACCTCTTGAAAACAAGAAGATGAACGATCCTAACGTGGAGATATGGAGCAAGTCTCCTTCAAACTCTCCAAACTTCAAACCTTATGTTGTAAGCTCAAAACCTTCAAAAAAACATTAAAACCAATCAAACCTTTGCATGATTTGATGAAAACATGAAACATACCTAAGGAAGACAAGGTCTCACCTCTGAAAGTGAAAGAAAAAGGCAATCCTTATCCGTTCAATCGACTGAGGGCCTTTTATAGGTGGCTGGCTAGACCACCTTCGGCGGCCTATCGTGAAACCGAAAGCCATGCATGTTCGGCGGCCGAACGTTCACCTTCGGCGGCCGAACCTGGCTTTTCTTCCTTGGTGCTTTTCTTTCACACACCTAGTTCCATTTAACTTTAAACCATTAAAACATACTACATTACTTTAAAAAAACATAAATCTTACCCTTCGAAAAGATTCCGATATCCTGAATTCTACCGGAACGTAGAATTCCGACGCCAGACACTAGCCGGGTATAAAGGTGCTTCCGCAAACTCCCCATGTTCGGCGGCCAAACCTGGGTTTTTCCTCCATGGCTTTTTCTTTCAAAACTCAATTTCTTTCTTCATTAAAACCATAAAAACATATAAAACCATTTTAGAAAACCTTTATTTTACCCTTCTAGAAGGCTCCGACATCCGAGAAGTTCGGATTCCAATGGATATTCCGCCGAAAGGTAGGAATTCCGATGCCGGGGTCTAGCCGGGTATTACATTCTTCCCCCCTTAAGAACATTCGTCCCCGAATGTTCAACAAACAAGCATCGCATGGAATAAACACAAACACATAAACACTAACCTTAAAAGAGATAAGGGTATTGCTGGAGTATGGACTCCCGTGTCTCCCAGGTACATTCTTCTATATTGTGGTGATTCCAAAGGTCTTTCACCATCGGGATTTCCTTATTCCTCAGCTTTCTGATCTGCGTGTCTATGATCCGCACTGGCTGTTCTACATAGTTGAGATCTCCTAGAATCTCTACATCTGGCTCACTAAGAACCTTGCCCGGATCTGAAATGAACTTCCGTAACATGGAAACATGGAAAACCGGATGGATTCTCTCCATGGAAGCAGGTAAGTCCAACTTGTACGATACATTCCCAAACCTTTGCAGGATCTCAAAGGGTCCGATGTACCGTGGAGCCAGCTTACCTTTCTTCCCAAAACGAACCACCCCTTTTATAGGAGACACCTTGAGCAACACCATATCTCCCTCCTGAAACTCAACATGCTTTTTGCAGACATCTGCATAACTCTTCTGCCGACTCACAACAGTTCTAATCCTTTCTCTGATAATGGGCACCACCCTGCTGGTGATCTCTATTAACTCAGGCCCTGCCAAGGCCCTTTCTCCCACTTCTTCCCAGCAAACAGGTGACCTGCACTTCCTCCCATAAAGAGCTTCATATGGAGCCATCCCTATGCTAGCATGATAGTTGTTATTATAGGCAAACTCCACCAAGGGTAGATGCTGCCTCCAAGAACCGCCAAAATCTAGCACACACATTCTGAGCATATCTTCAATTGTTTGGATGGTCCTCTCTGACTGTTCGTCAGTCAGTGGATGGAAAGCAGTGCTAAAGTCCAACCTTGTGCCCATAGCATTTTGCAGACTCCGCCAAAACCTGGAGGTAAACTAGGGTCCCCTATCTGACATTATTGACACTGAAGTCCCATGCAACCTAACAACCTCCTTCACATATACTTGTGCCAACTTGTCCACAGAATAGCCACTCCTGACAGGGATGAAGTGAGCAGATTTGGTCAGTTTGTCCACAATCACCCATATGGAGTCTAATCTGTTGGACATTGCCGGTAACCCCACTACGAAGTCCATCGCTATATTCTCCCATTTCCACTTTGGAATCGGCAGTGGGTTGAGCATAACAGCTGGCTTCTAATGTTCCAGCTTCACCCTCTGACATACCTCATAGGCGGACACGAACTGTGCCACTTCTCTTTTCATAGCTGGCCACCAATAGACTCTTTTCAGATCCTGGTACATTTTAGTGGCTCTAGGGTGAATACTGTACTTGGCATTATAAGCTTCCCTCATAATGTCTCCCTTCAGACTCACGTCATTTGGTACACATAACCGGTTCCCATAACGGAGGATCCCCTTATCGTCGAATCTGAACTCATCATTCTTGCCTGCTTGAACTGCTCTGGCTATCTTCACCAACTCTGGGTCCTCATGTTGTTTCTGAGCCACCTGCTCCAAAAACACGAGTGTCACTCTCATTTGGGCTATCAAAGCACCTGTACCAGACAACTCCAACTGCATCCCTTCATCAATGAGCTTGTAGAATTCCCTCACCACCGGTCTCCTCTCTGCTGTAACATGGGATAAACTGCCAAGTGATTTCCGGCTTAGGGCATCTGCCACAACATTTGCCTTATCTGAATGGTACTGAATCTTGCAATCATAGTCACTAAGCAGTTCTACCCATCTTCTCTACCTTAGGTTCAACTCTCTTTGACTCAAGATGTATTGCAAACTCTTATGATCTGTAAAGATCTCACATTTTACCCCATACAAGTAATGCCTCCATATTTTGAGTGCAAAGATCACAACTGCCATCTCTAGGTCATGTGTAGGATAATTGAACTCATGCTTCTTTAGCTGCCTAGAAGCATAAGCAATTACCCTCTCATTCTGCATCAACACGCAACCTAGTCCCACACGGGATGCATCATAAAACACTGTGAAGTCTTCATTACTGGTAGGCAGAGCTAACACCGGTGCTGATGTCAACCTTTTCTTCAGCTCTTCAAAGCTTTCCTCACACTGTTCAGACCACACAAACCTCTGATTTTTCTTGGTCAGTCTGGTCATAGGAACGACAATTCTAGAGAAGTCCTGAATGAACCTCCTGTAGTAACCTACGAAACCCAGAAAGCTTTTGATCTCTGTGACTGTAGTGGGTCTAGGCCAGTTAGCTACAGCTTCTACCTTATTGGGGTCCACTTCAATTCCTTTTTCTGACACAACATGCCCCAAGAATGAGATGCTCCTTAACCAGAATTCACACTTGGAGAACTTGGCATACAAGCCGTGCTCCTTCAGAGTCTGCAAAACTATCCTCAGATGATGGACATGCTCCTCTGCGTTTTTGGAATACACTAAGATATCATCAATGAAAACGATAACAAAGTGATCTAGATACTGGTTAAAAACCCTGTTCATGAGATCCATGAATGCTGCAAGGGCATTGGTTAGCCCGAACGGCATTACTGGGAACTCATAGTGCCCATATCTGGTCCTGAACACCGTCTTCGGCACATCTTCCTCTCTGATTCTTAGCTGGTGGTACCCAGATCTCAGATCTATCTTGGAAAAACAACCTGCTCCTGCTAGCTGGTCAAATAGATCGTTGATCCTGGGTAGAGGATACTTGTTCTTGGTAGTGACTTTGTTTAACTGTCTATAGTCGATACAAAGTCTTAGGGATTCATCCTTCTTTTTTACAAACAGCACTAGAGCACCCTAAGGTGAGGTACTCGGTCGGATGAAACCCTTATCTACCAACTCTTGCAGCTAATCTTTCAACTCTTTCAACTCTGCAGGTGCCATCCTGTAGGGAGGGATAGAGATCAGTCTGGTTCCAGGCATCACTTCTATTTCAAACTCTATCTCCCTAGCAGGTGGTAGTCCTGGAAGCTCGTCTGGGAAGACATCTAGAAACTCTCTGACTACAGGTACTGAGGCGGGCTCCCTGACCTGACTATCAAGCTCTCTAACATGAGCTAGAAACCCCTGACAACCTCACCTGGACAACCTACAACCCTGTAGGGCTGATATCAATCCTCTAGGTGTACCCCTCCTGTCTCCCTTGAAGACAAACTCTGACCCATCCTGATCTCTAAACCTGACTACCTTGTCTCTGCAGTCCAAGGCAGCACCATGAGCAGATAGCCAATCCATTCCTAGAATGACATCAAAATCAGTCAAATCTAGAACCACAAGGTCGGCTAGAAGGCATCTACCCTTAACAAACACTGGGCTGTACCGGCAGACTGTCTCTGCCACTGATGGATCACACTTGGGTCCACTGATCAAGGGGACACTCTAACCCAGAGACTATCAAACCCACTCTATCTACGGCTCTCAGAGCAACAAAAGAATGAGATGCACCAGGGTCCATTAAAGCATACACATCAGAACATCCAATGATGAGATTACCTGACACCACGGTATTTGACGTGTTAGCCTCCTGCTATGTCATAGTGAAGATCCGAGCTGGAGCTGATGGACCTTCACCCCGAGAACCTACTGAAGAAGAGGCTGCCCTTCTCCCTCTGCCTCTACCATTGCCCTGCGTCGTGGCTGGAGCTACTGGCTGAGCCACACTGCCTGAAGCTGTCTGCTAGGACGGTATGATGGCTGTTATTGTAGGCAAACTCCACCAAAGGTAGATGCTGCCTCCAAGAATCGCCAAAATCTAGCACACACATTCTGAGCATATCCTCTATTGTCTGGATGGTCCTCTCTGATTGTCCGTCTGTCTATGGATGGAAAGCAGTGCTAAAATCCAACCTGGTACCCATGGCATTCTGCAGACTCCGCTAGAACCTGGAGGTGAACTGAGGTCCTCAGATTCAACTCTCTCTGACTCAAGATGTACTGCAAGCTCTTATGATCTGTAAAGATCTCACATTTAACCCTATAAAGGTAATGCCTCCACATCTTGAGTGCAAAGATCATAGCTGCCATCTCTAGGTCATGTGTAGGGTAATTCAACTCGTGCTTCTTCAGCTGCCTAGAAGCATAAGCAATCACCCTTTCATTCTGCATTAGCACACAACCCAGTCCCACATGGGACGCATCACAATACACTGTGAAGTCTTCATTACTAGTTGGCAGAGCTAACACCGGTGCCGACATCAACCTCTTCTTTAGCTCTTCAAAGCTCTCTTCACACTGGTCGGTCCACACAAACTTTTGATTTTTCTTAGTCAATCTGGTCATGGGAGCTGCAATCTTAGAGAAATCCTGAATGAACCTCCTATAGTAACCTGCCAAACCCAAGAGGCTCTTGATCTCTGTCACTGTAGTGGGTCTAGGCCAGTTAGCTACAGCTTCCACTTTCTTGGGGTCCACCTCGATTCCATTTTCCAACACAACATGCACCAAGAAAGAGATGCTCCTCAGCCATAACTCACACTTGGAGAACTTGGCATACAAGCCGTGTTCCCTCAAGGTTTGCAGAACTATCCTTAGATGATGGGCACGCTCCTCTGCATTCCTGTAATACACTAAGATATCATCTATGAAGACAATAACAAAGTGACCCAGGTACTGGCTAAACACTCTATTCATGAGATCCATGAATGCTGCAGGGGCATTGGTCAACCCGAACGGTATTACAAGGAACTCATAGTGCCCATATCTGGTCCTGAATGCTGTCTTCGGTACATTCTCTTCTCTTATCCTCAGCTGATGGTACCCAGATCTCAGATCTATTTTGGAGAAACAACCTGCTCCTGCTGACAGGAGCGGTTGTCGAAGCCGGTCAAAAATAACCTTCTTGGTTACCTACAATTTACAACTGCAGATAGTGGTGAAGGATCGAATCCACAGAGAATTGATTACTTATTTATTTGTCTTAATCAAGACCAAGAGAATTAATGGAAAACACAATTGAAAGCAAGTTATTGAAAGTAGAACAAAGATAAAGTGCAAGAAAAGTAAAAAGGGGGGTTTTGAGATGATTTGACTAACAACTATTAAAAGTAATTGAAACAGCAAGTAATCTAAAATAAGAGAGAAATCAATAAGAGAAAGGTCTAGTTGAAGATATGGATCCACTTTGGTTGTTTGGGTTGATCATTGAAACATGGTTATCTTGATTGATTCAATAGGTTGGTTATGAGGGTGGAAGACGCTTCTCACCACCATGTCTTTCCTTATGAACAAACTGATTAGGGAACGTCCTCTAACCAATTACTAATCAACAAATTTCCAAGGAACGTCCTTGGGCCATAGGCATCAAAACAATTGCCAATTGCATGAAGAACAAGAAAGATCCAAACCCTAACTACTCAAACGCATGAGATGATGTTAGATCATGCAATTCCTTGGATTTTTACACCAAGTGTTCTATGGACAGAATATTTCCAGCAATTACGGACTAACAAATATCCTAATCCAACAATCAATTAACTTTGCAATCGAGAATCAAGTAGCCAATTTGATCAAAACAACAAAGCAATCTTAGAATTAAGCATCAATTGCATGAATATTGAATAAAATCAAAGACAAAAGTTTCTGTTCAGATCTCACAACCCTTTAAACAACCTTAGTTTCAACCAATCCTCAACTAGAAAAAGGGTTTCAGCCACTCATGGCTGAACCAAAACAGAAAATAGATGAAAAGAAAGCAAGAAGATGAAGAACTAAGGTGGAGAAGGGGCTGCCCTTGCTTGGCCGAATTTGGGAGGATGAATTCTGCCTCTTCTAGGCTTCTTGAAGGCTTTAAATATGTCTTGGGAGGCTGCCTAGGGTTTCATGGCAGTCCATGAGTCTTTTAGAGGCTGCCCAAAGTGCCCTTGGTCCAACATGTGCCTTCTATGTGCATGTGTGAAGGGAAAAACGTGGAGCATGTCTTGAATTGCAAGTGGGGGGCTCTTTGGTCTTTTAATTACTGTCCAAGGTCTTCAAGATACTGCCCAAGGTGTGTCCAAGAGGCTGCCCACGTTTTTGGAGGCTGCCCATTCACTAAAGAGGAAGGTGAAGACTCCTTTTGAATTTTGAATGTGCATGGCACTAAGTAGGAAACATGTGATCTTTGGATTTTCTTTCCTTAATAAGGGGGATCTTGAAATCCAATAATTTAATGTGAATCTTGAAGATTTGGATCTCAAGATACTTCCCTTATTTGGCTCCTCAAATATGGCAACTTGGGATATGGCCTCTTGAATAAGGAAAAGGCAACTTGGTGATTTGAAATTTGAATTTCAAATTGCTTTGTCTGAATGTTCTTTCCTTCTTTGCCACTTTCAATTTCAAATTGCTTTGTCTGAATGTTCTTTCCTTCTTTGCCACTTTCCTTATTTAGAACTTTCCATATTTAGCTTGACTTGATTTCAACTTGGCAGGCTTGCTCTCTTTTGCTCCAAATAAGGCAGTTTTAGGGGTATTTTCTCCAGAATGTCCTTTTGCACCATTTTCTGCAAAACAATGCCAAGAACACTAAATTAAGTAGAAATCATGTAAATAATCATCATTAATATCAAGATAAAAAGGACTAAAATATGTTCTATCAAATACCCCCACACTTAGCTTTTTGCTTGTCCTCAAGCAAACAAACATAGTCAAATAAGCTTTCTTACTCTAGATCCTTATTTCCACTTAAGCTCTTACTCAAGACACCTATTTTGAAGCATTGCAGTGAAGAATATATGCATGAAGATTACCCACCTCTTTTCCTTGTTTCCCTTTGCTTACCATGGCTAGGATTTGTTTTCCTCAAGAGAGACATGCATATTAATTTGTTAAGACTTTTTTCTAGCTTTTGGACTGACTTGCCCTTACCTTGAAGTACTTTATTCAGGCTTTTTGCACTTTAGATCTTGCTTGGAAAGGTCACCAACCTATTTTTGATTTGAAGGTTTATATTTTTCAGTTGGTCACCTATCCAAGTGGCTACTTGCCTTGTTCATAGTCTTTTGACCATTGGAACAATTTTTCAATTTGTGCTTTTGAGGTCTTTGCATTTGCTGAATTTTCTTTCTCTCAATGATTTGGGCAAATCAACACCAATTGCTAAATCAAGTCACATTAAGTTCATTCACACAACTTTCAATTTATTCTCATCAATTGAGGGTCATCAATATATTTTTCACCATGGCAAACTCAAAGATTCAATTCAAAAGGCAATTCTCAAACATGAATACAACTTACTGCAATTGATTCAACATAAGTTTAAAGAGTTTTTACATCAATGGGGTCATGGAAAGAAAGACTCATTCAACCATAGTTCATCAGTTTGAGTAGAGCAAAACAAAAAGAAAGAAGAAGGTTGTGGTTGTGTGTGTTTTATTGAAAGCATAAACAAATTAAAATTCAACTGTGGCTAATTAACTGAAAGAAACTTAAAAAAGAAAAATTTTTTGCATCTGAAAGCATGAAAAATCGCAGAAGAGAAGGGAAGAAGAAGAAGGAAGGAAGAAGAGATATGCACCCCCACACTTAAATCATGCATTGTCCTCAATGTAAAAGAAAAGAGAAGAAAGAGAATAAATGAATCTGAATACTCCCCTAGGGTGTGGTGTGCATGGCATGATCCTCTAGGCAGAGTGAGTGACGAACAGATGTTCGTCTGGGAACTCTTCTTTGACTGGGCATGGTGTAGAACTATATGGAAGTCGGCTGAGGTGGTCTGCCACAAGATTCTCTTTGCCCTTCTTGTCTCTTATTTCTAGATCAAATTCTTGTAGAAGTAGGATCCACCTAATGAGCCTTGGTTTTGCTTCTTTTTTCTTGATCAAGTATCGCAAGGCTGCATGGTCAGAATAGACAATGACTTTGGTTCCCAATAGATATGGTCTGAACTTCTCCAAAGCAAATACAACTGCCAAGAGCTCTTTTTCAGTTGTTGTGTAGTTGCTTTGGGCAGCATCTAGTGTGCGAGAGGTGAAGTGAATGACATGGGGTGAGTTTCCCACACGTTGCCCTAAGACTGCTCCTATTGCATAATTGCTTGCATCACACATTATTTCAAATGGTAAGTTCCAGTCAGGCCTTTGAATAATTGGGGCAGTCACAAGCAATTCTTTAATCAAATCAAACGCCTTTTTGCAATCTGCATCAAAATCAAATGTTACATCTTGTTGGAGCAATCTGCATAATGGCAAAGTGATTTTTGAGAAATCCTTGATGAATCTTCTATAGAATCCTGCGTGCCCAAGGAATGATCGAATGTCTTTAACGTTTGTGGGGTAAGGCAGATTTTTTATGGTATCCACCTTAGCTTTATCCACTTCAATGCCCTTAGCTGAAACAACATGTCCTAAGACCATACCTTAATTAACCATAAAATGACATTTTTCATAATTAAGCACAAGGTTAGTCTCAATGCATCTTTGCAAGATCTTTTCTAAATTGGTAAGGCATTCATCAAAAGAATTTCCATGAACTGTGAAGTCATCCATAAATACCTCAATTGTCTTACCCACATAGTCAGAAAATATGCTCATCATGCATCGCTGAAAAGTAGCAGGTGCATTGCATAGTCCAAATGGCATTCTTCTAAAGGCAAAAGTGCCAAAAGGACAAGTGAAAGTAGTCTTCTTTTGGTCTTCTGGAGCAACTGGAATCTGATAAAAACCTGAATAACCATCAAGACAACAATAATGAGACTTACCTGCAAGCCTTTCTAGCATCTGATCAATGAAAGGCAGTGGGAAGTGGTCCTTCCTTGTTGCAGCATTGAGCTTCCTATAGTCCATGCATACCCTCCATCCATTCTGGACTCTAGTGGGGACAAGTTCCCTTTCAGCATTTGGAACAATCGTAATTCCAGTTTTCTTTGGAACTACATGTACAGGGCTCACCCATTTGCTATCAGAGATTGGGTATATGATGCCTCCATCAAGGAGCTTGACTATCTCTTTTTTCACTACTTCCATCATAGGTGGATTTAGTCTTCTTTGAGCATCTCTGACTGGCTTGCACTCATCCTCCATGTGAATTCTATGCATGCAGGTGGAGGGAGAGATCCCTTTGATGTCATCAATGGTCCATCCTATGGCTCCTTTGTGTTTCTGTAGTACTTTCAAGAGGCTTGCTTCTTCTCGTTGGCTCAATTCATTGGACACTATGACTGGTAGTGTCTTGTTAGCTCCCAAATACATGTATTTCAGATGGCCTGGAAGAAGCTTCAGATCTGAAGGTTGTTGCAAAGATGGATTAGAAGAGCTTGCTTGTGATGGTGGCTGCTGGGAGAGGTTCGGCGGCCGAAAAGGTTCTGGGTTCGGCGGCCGAATTTCTTTTGTTTGCGGAACTAGCTGTGGCGATGGATTCAGCTTCCGCAAGTCAGTGGGGTTCGGCGGCCGAAGAATGTCTTCTTTCTGCACAGTGTTTTCCTGAAGTGGTGTGACAGAATCTGGTTCCTAAGGAGTAGTAGGGTACGGCGGCCGAAAGTGGGCTTTGTTCGGCGGCCGAATGTCTACTGTCTGTGCTACCTCAACTTGCTGAATGCTGCAGATTGTTTCTTTTAGTTTCAGGTTTTCAATCCTGCAAAGATCATCATCTAAAACAGAATCTTGATTTTCATTAAATACATCTTGGCTCAAACAATCAATAATATCAAGACCATAAATAGGGGACATATCATGAGCATATTTCATGGCATCATAGACATTGTACTTAATGACTTCCCCTTCAAATTCCATGGTAAGAGTACCATCATGCACATCGATTTTAGTTCTAGCAGTGCTTAAGAAAGGACGTCCAAGAAGAATGTCAGAACTAGTATTACAACTATCTTCCTTAGTATCAATCACATAAAAATCAGCAGGAAAGACAAGTTCATTTACTTAGACTAAGACATCTTCAAGAACACCTATGGGGTAGACTACAGATCTATCAGCCAATTGTATCACAACTCTTATTTCTTTGAGTGCACATGCATTAAGCGATTTATAGATGGAGAGAGGCATGACATTGATAGATGCACCAAGATCACACATGGCTTTCTTGATACCAACAATCCCAATCTTGCAAGAGATAGCAAACATACCTTTGTCCTTGCATTTACTAGGGAGTTCTCTTTTAATAACAGGGAGTTCTCTTTTAATAACAGCAGTCACTACCTCACCTACACTTACTTTTTCTCTTTCAGCAAGCTTTCTTCTATTTGTGCAAAGCTCCTTCAGAAATTTAGCGTACCTGGGAATCTGCTTAACAGCATCTAGCAGAGGTATATTGATTTGCACTTTTCTGAAAGTGTCAAGAATCTCCTTTTCTTCTTTTTCTTTTTGTGTTCTTTCAAATCTCTTGGGAAAAGGAGGTGGAATGTGAAAACTTACCTTTGGATCAACCTTTTGTGCAGGAGGTGCTTCAGTTTGCGCAGGAGTGGCTTCCGGGATGGGTCTTCGCGCAATGTGCTCTTCTGCAGTTAGTTTTTGCGTATAGATCTCCCTTTCAGATTGTGTAGGAGGTGTTCTTTCATCAATCATGGCCTCTTGAAGCTCTTTTCCACTTCTCAAAGTAATGGCACTGACATTTTGTCTGGGATTAGTTTCAGTTTGAGAAGGGACCTTACCTTGAGTTTCAGAATTGCCTCTTGATGTGGTCAGTAGATCCATGCGCTGATTGAGACTTTGTATAGCGCTTGCCATGGATTCCATCATCTTTTCAAGGTGCTGATTTGGATTTGGAGGTGCTGGTTGGGCTTGATTTCTTTGGAGAATTTGGTAATTCTGACTATTGTTGGCCCTTCCATAGCTGAAATTGGGATGGTCTCTCCAACCTGGATTGTATGTATTGGAGTATGGATCATGTCTAGGCTGGTTGTGGTACCCTCCAATAGCGTTGACTTGGTGATGATCTTCTTGGAGTGTGGGACATTGATCAGTTGGGTGTTCTACATAAGCACAGATCTCACATGGCCTAGGTGGTGGGATTGCTTGCATTTGTTGGACTTGGCCAAGGGCGATCTTTTCCACAAGAGAAGTTAGTTTTCAAATTTGAGATTCAACAGAGGATGTACTTACCTCATAGATTCCTCTTTGCATTTGCCCCTCTTCTTCATATTGCTTAGATGAAGCTGCAAGATTGGATATTAGTTCCTTCATCTCCCTAGGTGTCTTGTCTAGGATAGATCCTCCACAGGCTACATTTATGAGTTTCCTTTCTGATGGAATCAATCCTCCATAGAAGAACTGAATGAGGGCTTTGTCTGACATATCATGTTGTGGACAACCTGTACATAGTCTTTCAAACCTTTTCCAATAATCATATAAGTCCTCAATTGGTCTTTGCCTTATGCTAGTGATTTCTCTTATTATGCCAATTGATTTAGATGGTGGGAAGTATTTGTCCAAAAAGGCTTGGACCATATCATCCCAAGAAGTTATAGATCCAGGTGGCAAATAAAATAACCAATCCTTAGCATGGTCATCTAATGAAAAAGGGAAAGCTCTTAGTTTAACATGATCTTCAGAGATCCCTTGAGGTCTCATGGATGAGCAAATAATTTTAAATTCTTTTAAGTGCTTATGTGGATTTTCATTTTGCAAACCTCTAAATTTAGGGAGATGATGAATCAAACCTGATTTTAGTTCAAAGGGAACTGTAAGAGGTGGATAGGTGATGCAAAGTGGAGCATAATCACCTATAGGAGTTGCTAACTCCCTCATGGTTCTTTCCCTTTGTGCTTGTGGCCTATTTGCTGGATTTTCTTGAATTATCTGGCCTTGGACAGCATGTCCATCATGGGCAGCAGCTGGTGCTTGAGGTTCTGCCATTGGCGCGCAACTTGGTTGCTGGAGTGCAGGACTTTCGGCGGCCGAATGTTGGGATGGTTCGGCGGCCGAAGGTTGGGCAGAATGTTCTTCAGGCGCAGAAACTTGCTTTCCAAGCCTTCTGAGAGTGCGTTCAATTTCTGAATCAAAGGGCAGAGTGTCCCTACTTTCAGATCTGGTCATGAAAGAAAAATAAACAAACAAGTGAAATCAATTCCCCGGTAACGGCGCCAATTTTTGACAGGAGCGGTTGTCGAAGCCGATCAAAAATAACCTTCTTGGTTACCTACAATTTACAACTGCAGATAGTGGTGAAGGATCGAATCCACAGAGAATTGATTACTTATTTATTTGTCTTAATCAAGACCAAGAGAATTAATGGAAAACACAATTGAAAGCAAGTTATTGAAAGTAGAATAAAGATAAAGTGCAAGAAAAGTAAAAAGGGGGGTTTTGAGATGATTTGACTAACAACTATTAAAAGTAATTGAAACAGCAAGTAATCTAAAATAAGAGAGAAATCAATAAGAGAAAGGTCTAGTTGAAGATATGGATCCACTTTGGTTGTTTGGGTTGATCATTGAAACATGGTTATCTTGATTAATTCAATAGGTTGGTTATGGGGGTGGAAGACGCTTCTCACCACCATGTCTTTCCTTATGAACAAACTGATTAGGGAACATCCTCTAACCAATTACTAATCAACAAATTACCAAGGAACGTCCTTGGGCCATAGGCATCAAAACAATTGCCAATTGCATGAAGAACAAGAAAGATCCAAACCCTAACTACTCAAACGCATGAGATGATGTTAGATCATGCAATTCCTTGGATTTTTACACCAAGTGTTCTATGGACAGAATATTTCCAGCAATTACGGACTAACAAATATCCTAATCCAACAATCAATTAACTTTGCAATTTAGAATCAAGTGGCCAATTTGTTCAAAACAACAAAGCAATCTTAGAATTAAGCATCAATTGCATGAATATTGAATAAAATCAAAGACAAATGTTTCTGTTCAGATCTCACAACCCTTTAAACAACCTTAGTTTCAACCAATCCTCAACTAGAAAAAGGGTTTCAGCCACTCATGGCTGAACCAAAACAGAAAATAGATGAAAAGAAAGCAAGAAGATGAAGAACTAAGGTGGAGAAGGGGCTGCCCTTGCTTGGCCGAATTTGGAAGGATGAATTCTGCCTCTTCTAGGCTTCTTGAAGGCTTTAAATATGTCTTGGGAGGCTGCCTAGGGTTTCATGGCAGTCCATGAGTCTTTTAGAGGCTGCCCAAAGTGCCCTTGGTCCAACATGTGCCTTCTATGTGCATGTGTGAAGGGAAAAACGTGGAGCATGTCTTGAATTGCAAGTGGGGGGCTCTTTGGTCTTTTAATTACTGTCCAAGGTCTTCAAGATACTGCCCAAGGTGTGTCCAAGAGGCTGCCCATTCACTAAAGAGGAAGGTGAAGACTCCTTTTGAATTTTGAATGTGCATGGCACTAAGTAGGAAACATGTGATCTTTGGATTTTCTTTCCTTAATAAGGGGGATCTTGAAATCCAATAATTGAATGTGAATCTTGAAGATTTGGATCTCAAGATACTTCCCTTATTTGGCTCCTCAAATATGGCAACTTGGGATATGGCTTCTTGAATAAGGAAAAGGCAACTTGGTGATTTGAAATTTGAATTTGAAATTGCTTTGTCTGAATGTTCTTTCCTTCTTTGCCACTTTCCTTATTTAGAACTTTCCATATTTAGCTTGACTTGATTTCAACTTGGCAGGCTTGCTCTCTTTTGCTCCAAATAAGGCAATTTTAGGGGTATTTTCTCCAGAATGTCCTTTTGCACCATTTTCTGCAAAACAATTCCTAGAACACTAAATTAAGTAGAAATCATGTAAATAATCATCATTAATATCAAGATAAAAAGGACTAAAATATGTTCTATCACCTGCTAGCTGGTCGAATAGATCGTCGATCCTTGGCAACGGGTACTTATTCTTGGTAGTGACTTTGTTCAACTGCCTGTAGTCGATACAAAGTCTAAGGGATCCATCTTTCTTTTCACAAACAGTACTGGAGCACCCAAAGGTGAGGTACTCGGTCAGATGAAGCCCTTATCTACTAGTTCTTGCAACTGCTCCTTAAGCTCCTTCAACTCTGCTGGTGCCATCCTGTAGGGAGGGATAGAGATTGGTCTGGTTCCAGGCATCAATTCAATTTCAAACTCTATCTCCCTAGCAGGTGGTAAACCTCGCAGCTCGTCTGGGAAGACATCTAAAAACTCTCTGACTACGGGCACTGAGGCGGGCTCTCTGACATGACTATCCAGCTCTCTCACATGAGCTAGAAAATCCTGACAACCCCTCCTGAGTAACCTACGAGCCTGTAGAGCTGATATCAAACCTCTAGGTGTACCCCTCCGGTCTCCTCTGAAGACAACCTCTGACCCATCCTGACCTCTGACTCTGACTACCTTGTCTCTGCAGTCCAAGGTAGCACCATAGGTAGATAGCCAATCCATCCCTAGAATGATGTCAAAATCTGTCAAATCTAGAACCACAAGGTCGGCAGAAAGGCCTCTCCCCTCAACAAAAATTGGACTACACTGGCAGACTGACTCTGCCATTGATGGGTCGCACTTGGGTCCACTGACCCATAGGGGACACTCTAACCCAGAGACCATCAAACCCATCAAACCCAACCTCTCAACGGCCCTCGGAGCAATGAAAGAATGAGATGCACCAGGGTCCATTAAGGCATAAACATCTGAACAACCAATGATGAGATTACCTGAAACCACGATATTAGATGTGTTCGCCTCCTGCTGAGTCATAGTGAAGATCCGTGCTGGAGCTGATGGACCTTCACCCCTGAAACCCGCTGAAGAAGAGGCTGACCCTCTCCCTCTGCCTCTGCCACTGGCCTGAGTCGTAGCTGGAGCTACTGGCTGAGCCACACTACCAGAAGCTGTCTGCTGAGACTGTGCCACAAAAGCTGCTCTAGGACACTCCCGTGCCATGTGTCCCTCCTGCCCACATCTGAAGCAGGCTGTCGTCTCAAACCGACATACTCCCTTGTGCGGCTTTCCACACTTCATGCATACCGCATTATCTGCACCTGAGCTCGAGCCACTCCCTAATCCCAGACCTTACTTGATCTTGTTCCAGAACTTGTTCTTCTTGGACTTCCTGTGGCCTCTGTCTCACTTCTTACTGCCTGAAGCTGCTGAACTCAAGGAAGAAGGGTCCAACTTTCCCCCACCTAGGGTCTTGGAACCATAAGACTGTGCCACTGACTGCTTAACTCTTCCCTCGATTATGGCACTAGCCTCCATCCTCCGGGCCATATCCACTATGGCATGGAAACTCTCCCTCTCTGCTGACTGGATCAAGGAGGAATACCTGGAATGAAGTTTCATGATATACCTCCTTGACTTCTTCTGGTCTGTGTCAAGATTTTGCCCAGCAAACGGCAGTAGCTCCAAGAATCTATCTGTGTACTCATCTACTCTCATCTCCTCCGTCTGCCTTAACTACTCAAACTCGATCATTTTCAGCTCCCTTGAGCTATCAGGGAAAGCCCATCCTGCAAACTCATTAGCAAACTCCTCCCATGATAGGCTATCCATCCTCGGGCTCACATAGTTTTTAAACCACTCTCGGGCCTTCTTGCACTTCAGTGTGCACCCAGCCATCTGAATGGCTCTACAGTCATCAGCTCCTATCTCATCTGTAATCATCTTGACCCTCCCAAGGTACTCAAATGGGTCATCGCTAGTTTCATATTGGGGAGCACCCAGCTTCATGTAATCGGCATTTTGACCTTGCTCCCTCCAGATGAGCTAGGCTTAGGTACTTGGGTTACTGGTTCTGCTGGTGGAGGAGGAGGTGCAGCATCCCCTGGGTTAGGGTTTCCTGTACCTGGGTAGAAAGATGGGGGTGGGTACATAGGGTACTGTGGGTATGGTGGGTAGAAAGGTGGGTATGGCATCTGAGAGTGATAAGCGTTAAAGCTGAGGTAATCCGATGTACCTCCCATCGAATACCCGGGATTCTGTGGGTACTGGGGTGGCTGAACAAATCCCGAGGCCTGAGTGCCTCCTTGAGACTCTTTCATACCCTCTTCAGACATACTCACTCCAAGACTGCCATCCCTCCTCTGATCCACATCCATATCATCCCCCACATCTTCTGACATTCCACCTTGAACTGTTTCCCTTCTGCTCACATCAAAAGACCTTCTAGGGTCCCTTGATGCTCTCTCCCTGCTAGACCTGCAGGACATTGCCCTAGGCAATGCAGGAGGACGGGCATCCGTGCCCTCATCCTGAGGTGGTACTCCAGTCAATCGTGCAGATCGACGAGTTCCTCTCATCTCGCTTACTGAAAAACAGCACACATCACACAAACATTAGCATCAAATGGTTCATGTGCAAACACATGAACCCGCATCACATACATCACATATCATTAATGCACATGCATAAAATCATGGCATTTCACATCATCATTCAAGATAGGACTCTACATCCTATCCTAGTGGACATGATTTTCCTATTGTGCTTGACCTTCTATAACCTCTATGAGCCCGACACTCTCTAGGTCCGACCATATGAACCTAGGGCTCTGATACCAATCTGTAACGACCCGGAAATCGGACCGCTACCGGCGCTAGGATCCAGATCGGCTTAAGGCCGCCGGGACCCGTAGCAAGCCTCACATACAACCTGTATACCTGTTTAATCCCATACATGGTCAACATATACATAAAAATTTTGAACTTTCTCATTCATTTACCAAACTTAACCTGTGCATGCACAACACATAAGTATAAACATCAAACCCCACACTGGAGTCCTCATCAAATGCTCCAATGGGGTAACATAACATACCTTAAGTTTGGTTTACATAAACAGTAATAAAACATTTTATATACTATGTACAAAGGGATTAACCAACATACTAGGGTCAAGCACAACTATAAACCTCAATAGACATCATTACATTACTGTACTATGCTTTACATTACATCATGTTCATATCCACAACTAGCTATTACATAAAACATGACTTCTAATCCTGCTGACTTCCTGGACTAGCCCGTACCTGCAAACCTAGGGGATTAAGGGAGTGGGGTGAGCTACTAGAGCCCAGTGAGCAGAATAATAAAACATTATATTTAAAATTCATGCTTTCATGGAATGCATCACATCACAACCAAATCACATCAAGGATGTACTTGTCACCATTTAGCCCTCTACACAGTCCTATCATGCCAGGGGCATAGTGCAGGCACACCTGGACTTCCATATCATATCATACATATCCAATCGTGCCGGGGGCGTAGTGCAGGCCACACCCGGACTTTCTCTTACATAGTGCCAGGGGCGTAGTGCAGGCACACCTAGACTTCCATGTCATATCATCATTATATCATGTCATAACATACGAGGGCTAATGGATCATTCAATGTTCATCCGCACCAACATCATATTATGCAATGCAACATATTCGTGAATTCTAATGCAAGCAACCTAATATATCTCATGGCATTCGTGATGCATGAACATGCTCAAAATTGATTTATTTACTTTGAAGTATAAGAGTTATTCTACTCACCTCAGGCTAGCTCTGAAAGACACTGAAGCAGCTAACTCACTGCTGGGGTCCTCGGTTCCTCGGGTCCAAACCTACACAGGTGGACTCAAATGAGGGACCAAACATACAAGAACATGACTCTAAAATACTCCCCAAAAACCACCCTAAAACACCTTAAAACAATCATAGAAAACATGCAAAGGAAGGCTGAACAGGGCACTTTCGACGGCAGGTTCGACGGCCGAAAGTCCCTCCAGAGCCGAAAGTCATGCACCTTCGGCCGCACTTTCGGCGGCCGAAGGTTCCTTCCAGAGACGAAACTCATGCATGTTCGGCGGCCGAAACTCCCTTCCAGAGCTGAAAGTCCACTTTTGGGGGCAGGGTTAGGCAGCCAAAGGCTGGCCTCCACGGGCAGGTTCGGCGGCCGAAAGTCTCTTCGGCTGCCGAACTTGAGTTCTTCCAAAGGGCAGAACTCAGCCTCCACAATGCACATTTGCTTCCCAACACCTTCCAACTCAAAACCAACACTTCCACAATATGCATACACACATACATAAGCTCATAGGGGCCTCAAACTATCATAAACCCCAACTACAACACATCAAACATACATATACAACACACATTGCTAAAAAACTCAACAGTTACCCTAACAACATTCAACTAACCTAAACATGCATTTCTACCCCAAAAACTTCATAAAACTTGTTTAAAATATGAAATGAGCTAAGGATCTACCCTTACCTCTTGAAGATCGAGAGGAGAGGCGAGGCGATCCAACTCGGAGATGGGGGAGATCTAGCTCCTTGGGTCTCCAAACTCCAAAACTTGCTCAAAGTTCACAAATCTTCAAAAGCCAAGAAAACACTTGTTCAAACTTGAAAGATTGGAGGAAAAATCATCAAAACAACCATGAGAGAGCATGGACTCACCGTTGGCCAAAAATGGAGAGAAAACTTGCCCGTTTCGGCCATGGAGCCCTTATATAGGGGCTGGCCAGACCACCTTCGGAAGCCTAAAGTGCCTCCAAAACTCATGCAAGTTCGGCGGCTGAACATGGGGTTCGGCGGCCGAACCTGAGCCACTTTCGGAAGCCTAACTTGCCCCCCTAAACTATCCCATGTTCGGCGGCCGAACCTGAAAATGGCTCCATGGTCTTTTTCATTCAAAACTCAGCTTCTTTCTTACTTAAAATCATAAAATACATTAAAACATTTTATAAAAACATTATCTTACCCTTCTAGAGGTTTTCGACATCCGAGATTCTACCGGACGGTAGAAATTCCGATACCGGAGTCTAGCCGGGTATTACATGCCTCATCCACCCTGGATGAGGTCAGGCCCAAGTGAATTAGCTGGTCCAAAACCCACAAAACCTCTTAGGCTGACTAACTCAGCATCTCAGGCCTCGATCCAGATATGCCAGGCTAGATGGGTCACCCGCGAGCTCGAATCCAACAGGAAGAAGTCCAACCCGGTGATGTGACGTGAGGGAGAGGAGCTGGTCCAGTCACTTCGCAACCCTGCCTGCACGCGCGTCGGGGGAATTAAATGGATGCCTAGCATAGAAAGGAGGTCTGACACGTCCGTATGTACGGGTCTGAGTGACATAGACAGGTAGCACAATAGCAGGGAGGCCGGGAGACGTCACGAACAGGTAAAAAAGGAGAGGGAATCTTCTTTTGGGGGGTCTTCTTCTTCCTGGACTCCATATTTTTTATTTTTCTCTGCAACTCTTGCCTATTCATACTACACTAGTTCATGAACCTGACTTGAACGTCGGAGGGTCTCCACCAGGGACATCCCCGGTAGACCCCTGACCCTCTTTCCTTATTTTGCAGGTCCTTTCATCAAATCCAGCATTGAGGGACCCATATGATGGGGCAAGAAGAAAACCATATTTATCATGGAGTAAGAGAAAATCCAGATTTATCACTATATGAGACTTTGATTCCGATGAAGAATAAATAAATTTATTTATTAAAAAATTTAAATAATATTCGTTATCCAATTCAATTAGAAATAATAATTAAATTTTATTATTAAATTTATATGATTTAATTATTAAATAAACATTAGGTTTTATACATGACTTATAATTATTTTTATATAGTTTATTAGTCATTAAAATGGTTTAACTATATAAATACATACATTTGTGGTCATCAAGTGGTTGAACTTTATTAATGATTATTTTCTTTGTTGGATCACTAAAATAACCAAATTACAATAATGTTCACGTGCATAAAATTATAAAGTATTAACGAAATGCCTAACGTACCATAACACTTATATTAGTCATGAAAGCTTAAGGATTTATCCACAGACGAATCAATTGTTTCATAAATAATAATTTTATGGAGACAATAATATTTTATCAAATATATATTGAATGTCCAAAAATAAATTGTATATTTGATGTAAGTTAATTATTTATCCAATCAAGTATAAAGGTACTAATATATGATAGCTAATGTTACATAACATCCACCCAAAAAAGGTGTAAGCTGTTACTACTCAGTAAGGACATGTGGCAAGGATCAGACATGTAAGAAATGCAGAATAGCACGAGATACAGAAGATTCAGACACTTCAGCACTCAAGTCACTGTTAGAAGACCCGCCCTTTCCTTCGCAAGGCAAGCCTTAATACGAAGTTACCATTATTAGGCATGGCCTAGCATGTCTCTATTATGTCTGTGATCGCGAAATTTCCACCTAATGGCTGGCGATGCCCCATATCAAGTAAGACGGCTACATTACCGCCGAATTATCAAAAAGATACCATGTTCACCATTATCTCTTACAGTATAAAGGTAGAAGAACCACATATACTGAGGTACGCTATCTCTAATATCACTCAAGCTCTAAGTAATCCATAGTGTTCTCCCCATTCTTCAACATACTGACTTGAGTATCAGAGTGGCTGCTGTGGGTACCCACCACGACCTCACATTTCCTCCATTACAGGTTTCAGCCAGTCACTGCATAGTTTCATTCCCGCCACATCATTAATCTAGTCTCAGCAATATCATTTGGTTCTATTACGGAAACATCCATTGGATTCTCTCTGTTCATTTGGGTTTACGCCAGACTCTTATCCTCTTTTTCTTTCTGAAGAAGGATCTTTTCTTTCTATTCTTGAAAATGGCTGGAATTGTATATGTCATCATCGGACAACCAGACAAATGTAAAGGAAAAAATAAACGAGTAGCAGAGGACGTCCTATCTGTGCATCAAGAACCATAGACCAAGCAAGAAGTAAGGTTCGACCCCGTTGACAAAGCGATTGAATTCTTTCAAAATGACCTGTTGATCATTAAGATCCTTCTAAATCAGTATGAGGTAAGAAGAGTGTTGGTGGATATAGATAGTTCTATTAATCTTCTCATCCTAAATGTTTTTAACAAGTTAGACTTAGATAAAAATAGCCTTGTTAGAGTCTCCTACTCTTTAGTAGGATTAGGAGATAAGACCGTGGCAGTATTGAGTACCATCAACCTTTCCCTGGTACTCGGAAACGAAAGTATAGGTGAGAGTTGTATACAGAGTTTATGGTGGTAGACATTCCATTTACATACAATGTGATACTCGGGTGTCTTGTCCTAAACTGCCACGGTATCGTTATTAACATGGGTGTTATGTGTTTTAAGCTTTCAGCTCTCGAGAGAATAGTAGTGGTCTGAACCAGTTTGAGGTTAGCCATAGAAGATTACGGACGTCCTACAAAAAGCCTCAGGAAAGCAACCATGCCCATCGACTTGCTGGAGAAGCTAAAATCTCACGTAAAGCCAAAATTCGCAAATCTAGTAGAGGAGGTCCAAGTAGGCAAGGAGCAAAAGGTGCGATTTGACACTACGTTGACTGGGGAAACAAAGGTCTATTTAATAGAGTTCCTGAAGAGCTGAGTAACCATTTTCACTTGGTCTCTAAAATATGTAATAAGTGTGGACTTGACTCTCATTATCCATAAGTTATCCATTAACGAGACCGTCAAACTAGTCTAACAAAATAAAAGGAAGTTCGCACTAGAGAGGCAGCAGGTGATGAAAGAAGAGATTGATAAGTTTTTAAGTGTAGGATTGATAAAGAAAGTCTTGTATCCCACATGGATGACCAATGCGGTCTTGGTAAAGAAAGCTAATCGAAATTAGAAGATGTGAGTGGATTTCACTAACCTAAATAAAGCATGTTCGAAAGATGATTACCCATTACCATCCATCGATAGATTAGTGAACTCAACCTCAGGTCATGCAGTAGTCTCCTTCCTTGATACTATTTCAGGATACCACCAAATTATGATGGATACCGAGGATGCAAAGAAGACCGCATTCATAACAAATGAAGGAGTTTACTATTACAAAGTAATGCCTTTAGGATTGAAAAATGCATGAGCGACGTACCAAAGGCTGATTTTAGGAATCTTTAAGGAAATGGTGGGTCAATAGTCGAGGTGTATGTGGATGACATAGTAGTAAAGATTCGATCCTTGGAAGACCATCCAGAAGATTTGCGAAAAGTTTTTGACATTCTAGAGAAGGCGAGTATGAAGTTGAATCCTAAGAGGTGTACTTTTGGAGTAAAGACTGGAAAGTTCCTAGGATATATAATCTCAGATAGAAGAATAGAGGCAACCTTGATAAGATTAGTCCCATTTAAAGCATGGAAGCACCCAAAACCATTAATGAGGTATAAAGGCTGAATGAGCAAGTCAATGCCCTAGGTCGTTTCATATCATGCTCAGCCAAAAGATGCCTCCTGATCTTCAAAGCCTTAAAAGGCAAAGGTAAGTTTGAATGGGGAGAAGAGTGTGCAGAGGCATTTGAAAATCTAAAAACCTTTTTATCATCCCCTCCATTGCTAAGCTCGCCCGTTGAAGGCGAAGTTTTATTTTTATACTTTTTTGTGACAAAGAAAACAATTTGCTCGATACTTGTTCGTGGAAACAATAGGGAGCAAAGCCCAATATATTATGCTAGCCAAGTGTTGAAAGGGGCAGAATTGAACTACCTTCCTCTTGAAAAGTTGGCGTTCATAATTGTAATGTCAACTACAAAGCTACAACTATACTTTAAGTCACACACCATAGAAGTCAAAACAAATTACCCTTTGCGGAAGGTTCTATACAGGCTGGAGTTGTCAGAGCGGTTATCCACCTGGACGGTAATATTGTCAGCCTATGATATCAGGTATGTTCCAAAGAAGGCCATAAAAGGTTAGGTACTAGCCGACTTTGTTGCAGAGATGACTCCGTCGTTAGAACCTTTAGAGTCCTCGGAAGAGAACATAGGAGAATGAAAGGTCTAGGCAGATAGAGCTTGTGAAGCCGGGGATTCAGGGATCGAGATCCTATTGCAGTTCAAATGGGAATAAAGCTTCGATATTCGGCCAAACTCATCTTCAATGCCACAGACAATATAGTCGAATACGAGATTATAATAATGGCCTAAGAAGCATCAAGGAATTAGGTATACAAAAATCCATTTTTTTAGTAACTCATAATTGGTTATTAATCAATGCCAAAAACAATTCAAAGTCTAAGAACTGAATCTTATCAAGTACTAGGAAAAGGTAAATACAAATTTTGATTATATTTATTATTAATATAATTAATACTAATAATTATATTTATTATTAATATTAATTTTTTATTTTATTCTACTCGTAATAATAAATTATGGTAAATACAAATTTTGTTAATTTTTACTAGCATTTTATAAATGCTGTCAAAGATGAATTGTAATAAAAAATATTTTCTCCATTCTATAATTATTGTCCATCTTTTTTTTTAATTATCCTAAAATTATTAACTGCTTTCTAGTTTTAAACTATATTAATATATAAATTAAATATTATAACTCTATTTAATTTTATTTTATTTCTAATAAATGTCTTAAAATATTTTTTAGTATTTATTATCCATCTGTCTCATAATTTTTATCCATCTTTCTTTTTTTAATTGTCTCAAAATTATTGTCCACTTTCCTTTTTTAGACTATAATAACATATAAATTTATTATTATAACCCTATTTAATTTTATCTTATTTCTAAAAATACCTCTCAAAATATCTCTTAGTATTTAATAAAATTTAATATATTTAAAATGAGTATAATTGAAAAGTTAATAAAAAATTATATGTTTTAATATGTGTGAAAAATAAAATGGATAAAAACCATAGAATGGAATGAGTAAAATTTAATATATTTAAGATGTGTATAATTAGAAAATTAATAAAAATTTTATATTTTTTAATATATATGAAAAAATAAAATATATAAAAATTATGAAATGAAGAGTGTAGTAGTTTTATTAAATTTTTGAGATAGTTATAAAATTCCCTAAAGATAATATTAGGTAAAATAATTATTAGTCGCAATTCCATATAACGTAAAACAATGTAACTTAATGAAAAGTATAAATGCAACAAATAATAAATTTACTTTTTAGGCCGCTTATAAGTAATGTTAAAACACTATATTTGTAATACCCGGCGAGAGTCCGGCATCGGAATTCCTGTCGTCCGGTGAAATCCAGGATGTCGGAATCTTTAGAAGGGTGAGATTTATGGTTTTCTACAGCACTCTAGTATGTTTTAATGTGTTAAAGTTGAAATGAAAAGAGTTTTTGAAAGAAAAGAACCAAGGCAGAAAAGCCAGGTTCGACCGCCGAAGGTGAGGTTCGGCCGCCGAACATGCATGGCTTTCGGTTTCACGTGTGGCCGCCGAAGGTGGTCTAGCCAGCCACCTATAAAAGGCCCTCAGTCGGTTGAAAGGATAACTCTTGCCGTTTTCTTTCACTTTCTGAGGTGAGACCCTGTCCTTTTTTAGTTTTCTTCATGTTTTCATCAAATCATGCAAAGATTTGATCGATTTTTATGGTTTTTTGAAGGTTTTGAGCTGAAAACACAAAGTTGTGAAGTTTGGAGAGTTTGAAGGAGAGTTGCTCCAAAACTCCACGTTAGGATTGTTCATCATCTTGGTTTCAAGAGGTAAGTGAAGATCTTGAGCTTGTTTTTATGTTTTCTGAAGGTTTTAGAAGGTTTTTGGGTAGAGTTGCATGAATAGGGTAAAACGTGAGGTTTTTGGTGTTTTGTTGATAAAACATGTTTATGTGTTATATGTTTTGTATTGTTGGGGTTTTTAGGTAGTTTCTGACCCCTTTGAGCATATACTTGGGTGTATGCAAGTTGAGGAATTGAGGTGGTTGGGATTGGGAGAGGTTTGTGCATTTTGACGAGAGGCAGAGCATGTTTCTACCTTGCTGATGAACCCAGCTTCGGCCGTCGAAGAAGGGTTCGGCCGCCGAATGTGCTGAGGAGGTGGCTTCGGCTGCCCAAGCTTGTCCCCGAGCTTTTGGACTTTCGGCTCTGGAGGGGAGTTTCGGCTGCCAAAGGTTAGAGACTTTCGTCTCTGGAATGCCTTTCAGCCCCCGAAACTTGCCCCCGAAAGGGTTCGGCTGCAGAAAGTTGAGATTCGGCCGTCGAAGGTGCATGAGTTTCAACTCTGGAGAGGACTTTCGGCCGCCGAAACTGTCGCCGAAAGTATTCTGTCTAGCCTTCCTTTGCATGCTTTGCATGGATGTTTGAGTGAGTTTAAGGGGATTCTTGGGGAGGTTCATAGAGTCATTCTTGAGTTCTTTTGGTCCCTCCTTTGAGTTTATCTGTGCTTACACAGACCAGAGGAACCAGAGAGAGCAACAGTGAGTACTGCTCCAGAGATTACAGAGCTTGCAGAGTCAGTCCAGATAGCCAGAGGTGAGTGGAACTAAACTTAATTCTTTTAATTGAAAAATGGAATGTTTTTAGCATATTTCATGCATCATGGTTATGCAGTAGGTTGATTGCATTAGAATCCACGAATATGTTGCATTGCATCGTTATTTGTTGATGTGGGTGAATGCTGAATGATCCAATAGTCACTGAGATAAGTCCAGGAGCCTTTGACTACGCCCTGGCAGGTATAGAAGTCCAGGAGCCTTTGACTACGCCCTGGCAGGTATAGTAAAGTCCAGGAGCCTTT